>NC_137608.1:619085-1090965 GCF_963280865.1 Gymnoscopelus braueri
ATGGGGATGAATTAATTCTACTATCACGCGGCCAAAATGTAGAATGCCCTACCACCAGCCATTAAAAAGTGCGACTCCCTACCCTCCTTCAAAACCTCTATAAAAGAGCACCTGTCTGCAATTTGCAACTGGACCTAGACAAGTCTTCTAGCTTGCCAAAATAAATTACCCCCCCCCCCCCGGATCAATATTTAAACAAGCCCTCAGGGCTTTTTGGTTTTCCTTTTAGCATTATTGTATAACTGTACCTCTGTGTTTTTTTGCAAACTGTTAATAAAGTATTCAATCAATCAATCAATTCAATAACAGTGTTCCAGTTGACAGACAAGCCTGACGGCAGGTGGTGGTCGTGCCTTGTTCAACAGTCTAACGGTTGCCGGGTAGAAGCTGTTCATGAACCTGGTGGTGTTGCCCTTGACTTGATACTGCGGTAGGCCTCCTTGCCCGGCTGCGGTCGTTGTAGAGGTATGATCAGTTTGTGGCTGATGGTGCCTGTCCTTGATGATGCGCTGAGCTTTGACAACACTTTTTTGTACAGTTCCTGGCGCATTGCCTCCCATTATGCGCTCAGCACTTCTATACCCCGCTGTAGGTTTTTGTGTTCACGGGGTGGTGCAGTTTCCATATCAGGCAGTAGCACAGCCTGACAGGATGCTTTCAACAGAGTTGTTTTAGTACAGCCTGAGGAACTAAAAGGGCTCCGAACTAAAAAAGAAACAGCATAGTAACAGCTTTTTGCTCACATGTGTGGAGTGTGTTGTGTTACAAGGAAATAAGGCGTACTAGGGGGTGATGTGATCATAGGATTGCTAGGGCGTGATGCGGTCATAAGGAGTGCTAGGGGGGCATAAGGAGTGCTATAGGGAGTGATATGGAGTCATTGCATCGACGTGCAAACACCTCACTGCAAAGGGAACAAAGACAGCAGTTGGTCGGCGGACGGCTGCTTGTTGTGCAGGTGTGCTGACAATCGGTGTAGTGTTACACATATCGCTGTCTGTCACAACCATGGCCTCTGTACCTGCCGTGTGTTCCCCTTCCCAAAACAACAGTTTTGCCCTGTTGTGACTTTGCCCTGCTCTAATTTCCCCTCGGCCAATCTCCTCTTCCCTCTCGATTAGTCACCCCATGGAGACTTGAATTCATGTTTTTTTTTTTTTGTCGCATTCCTAAGTCAATAATGTGATGACCAGCGGACCGGTAGGAGACACAAAGGAGACTCTTTGTGTCTCCTACCGGAACCGCTGCCGGTCATCATATTATTGGCTTAGGAATGCGACAAAAACTAAAAAATATCCATGAATTCAAGTCTCCATGGGGTGACTAATCAATAGGAAAAAAGTCATATTGGGGATGGACTAGCCCTTTAAGACAGTCGTCGGTGACTTAAGTGCTGGAGTTATAAAGTGTACTGTAAGTTCCTTGTGTCCAAGTAAAGTCTTTGTCAACTGCATCCACGTTGTCTCCTGGGTTTGATGTGAGTTTTGAGTTCCTGCATACGGGTCCAACACCTGCCGTGCCTGACAGCTGTCAGGCAGAAACCTTGTATCTCCATATTCCAACTGGTTATACTTACACTGCTATTTTTCTTTGTGCTATTTTAGACATTTGAGTGAAAGTAGTCAAGTCTATCCATGGGTTTGTTAATATATTTATTTATTAATATTGATGAAAAGCATTAACGAGAGCTTGTGACTAAATAATAACTACGTGGGATCCATTGGGACACAGGTACATTCTTCTTACATTTCCTAAAAAGTAACAGTTTTGGACGTACAAGGTTTCCACCTGACAGCCACAATATGACCTATAAGATAATCCACACGTAACCTTTACTCACTCACTGTGTAAGCAGACCTGAACACACACACACACACACACACACACACACACACACACACACACACACACACACACACACACACACACACACACACACACACACACACACACACACACACACACACACACACACACACACACACACACACTCATTACTTAGCTCCTACACAGTGTAATCTAATCCTATAACCACCATGTGTGGTAGCTTTGTGTGTGCGTGTGCGTGTGCGTGTGCGTGTGCGTGTGCGTGTGCGTGTGCGTGTGCGTGTGCGTGTGCGTGTGTGTGTGTGTGTGTGTGTGTGTCTGTGCACTTGTATTACTACAGTATTTGTGAGGACCGTATGCCCCCACCTATAGTACAAGTTGAGAAATAGACATTACGAGGATTGTCCTGGTCCTCACAAGAGAAATGATTGTCTTATGGTTAAAAGGATACAAGGCTAATTGAGCTTGCACAATGCTATTTTCTGATATAGAGTTAAAGCTACAAAACAATTGTAAACATGGCATTCATAAACTCGCCTTCCTAAAATGCTGATTTCCTCACAAGGGATTCAAAGGGTTCAAGTGTGTGTGTGTGTGTGTGTGTGTGTGTGTGTGTCCTCTCTCACTATACCTCTCTATCCATCCTCCTCTCTTTCCAGCTGCTTCAGAACGGGAGAGTGTTCTCTCTCTCTCTCTCTCTCTCTCTCTCAGAGTGGAGGAGTGTTTTTCTCTCTCAGGTTCTTGGCAGACATTTAATTACTTATTTGTTTAGTTTGTCATTTTATAAACTGCTCTGCCTCCATGCCTCCTCCTCCCTACAGCATTCCACCCCCCCCTCTCTCTCTCTCTCTATTAAATTAATACCTCAGTGGGCGGGGTCTGTCTTCCAGAACACAGAGCAATAATACATTACATTAATGTGTCTGTCTCTGCACCGTCAGTTGGGTTCGCGGAGCCCAGCCTGAACGCAACAGACGTGGGTTGTTCTGGTGGAGTCTGCATCAGGCTTAATAAGGGTCCATTTGGGACCCCTGGCGGGCCCCGAACCGCACGTTGAGAACCAGTGTACCATAGTGCAAGGGTTCCCAAACTTTTCAGGCCTCGACCTCCCCCAAAATAGTCATATTTGAACTGGGGACCCCCCACCCTGACAAGCACTTGGAATTGTAGGCATTACATTTAGTTTGACCCGGTGAAAATAGCCGAACTACAAGCTCACAACGCCTCGCACTGCGAGGCGTGGTGAGCTTTTAGATCTGCTATTTTCATAGTGTTTGCCTCTTACTTACGTAATAATTGTAATGTTTGACAATTTGGCCAATTGGATATTAAAAAGGTCTTAAAAGTCATTAAATTGTGTTAATTATAAATGTGCAGATACCCTTTATAAACTTATACTGTATGTTGGTTTGTTTACTGTTGAGTGAGAAAACAACATTAAGCTAATCATCCGGAGGCCTCCCCAAAATAATTTAGGGACCCCCTTGGGGGTCCCGACCCCCAGTTTGGGAACCACTGCGTGTGTGTGTGTGTGTGTGTGTGTGTGTGTGTGTGTGTGTGAACCATGCCGACATGATTAGATGATCGCCTCATGTTGAGCAGGTTGGGATAGGATGGTATTGGTCTTACGTAACCTCTGCTCATGAGGCTGTGGTGTGAATCATCATGTATGTGAATAAATGAAAGAAGGTGCAGAATGACGTCATCTCACCTCCACTGACTGGCTGGTGAATAACCTGCAAAATATTACATTCCTATTGCTGCCATTCTCTTAAAGGGATAGTTCACACCCAAAATGACTTTTTTTCTATCGATTAGTCACCCCATGGAGACTTGAATTCATGGATATTCCCTTGTTTTTATTGCATTCCTAAGCCAAGAATGTTATGACCGGCAGCGGTTCCGGTAGGTGGAACCGCTGCCTACCGGTCCGCTGGTCATCAAATTATTGGCTTAGGAATGCGACAAAAAAAAAAAATATATCCATTTTTTTTGGGTGAACTATTCCTTTAAAGGTTTAATGACATTCACTTTTACACCACATTCAAAGTCTTTGTCCTGGTCCTTCAAAAGTGTACAAAAAGTTTTAAGTGAAAATTCCATTCCAGTGATCCATGGCAGGTGTTTTTCTCTCACATTTCTAAAGCCTTTTCAACTGCAATGAAAAAAGAAATCTTTGCCTGCGGGTGTCGCTGGTGAGGGATTTTGCCTGTCAATCATCGCCTCTGCTCCGCCCCCCCCAAAGGAAAGGATAGGGGAGGGGAGGGGCGAGGAGGAGAGTGGGCGGGATTAATCGACTGTGACCTCACTGTCGAAGGGCCAAGCTCAGATTACTTTTCAGCCTAATTATTCAGAAAACCCCAGACCACAGAAAATCCACTGAATGTTCTAAGTTCAGGTTTTTTGGGTGTAATTGACGTCATAAAACCCCAAATAAAAAAAGTGAAAATGAATGTCATAGAACCTTTAACCAACCAATTTTGGGCGGGAAGGGAACCCCTATTTGTAACTATACCTTTCAGGACGGGAACCCTTTTTTGGGGGGTTTCCATGTACAGTATATAGAAACATATTTTTTTATAAATATTTAAAGTTTTTCAGAAAACTTAGAATTAGAAGGCTTTTTTAGAATCGGCCTCAGGTCTAAATGGGTTAACACTTGCATGGCTGAGCAAAATGACCCTGGAGTGTTAACAGAAGAAGTTCAGTTAAAGCCTAATAGCTCTCATAATCATACTTAAACTATAGTATACCCAAGTGAAAAATAAATATACTAAATATATTTTTCAGAAGTATACTTAATATACTATTTTTGTACTTTTTATAAATTACATTTAAATTGTCTTATTTTGGAAAGACTTAAGTAGTACTTAGTATATTAAAAGTTGAACTAAAGATATGCTAAAACATATCTTTAATATACTTTTATGTACTTTCCCCCCCCAAAAAAAATACAATTTAATTACAAATTTACTTATCTGAAGTACAATTGCTGAAGTATACTATCATTACATTTATAGTGCATTACAAATACATATCAAGTACTAAATAAATATAGAGTATATAGCAATTATGCTTAAAATATACAATCAATGTATTACAAATATACTTGGAGTATAAAATAAATGAATGTGAAGTATACTTTTAATAGTTTCAAGTATACTATCAATGTAATAATGAAGTAATTAAACTACAATCCAAATGTGCTCAAATATGCTTTCAATGTAATAATAATGTATTTCAACTACAACTTAATTTAACTAAATGTACACAGTTAGTTAATTAAGAATATACTATTATTTCATTGAAAGTATATTTTAAGCATAATTGCTATGTACTCTATATTTATTTATTTAGTACTTGATATGTATTGGTAATACACTATAAATTGAATGATAGTACACTTTAATGACATCAGCAAAACTGTACTTCAGATACTATAAGTATATTTGTAATTAAATTGTATGTTTTTGGGGGGCAAAAGTACATAAAAGTATATTAATGATATGTTTTAGCATATCTTTAGTGCAACTTTTAGTATATTAAGTACAACTTCAATGTTTCCAAACAACATCATTTAAACTGAATTTTATAAAAAGTACAAATGAGTATATTCAATATACTTCTGAGAAATGAAATGTAATATTTTTTCAAAATTAACCTACACGAATGGAAGAGCAATGTAACGTGGAGGCTTGAGGTTTAGTTGTCTGTAAGAGCCATGACAACTCTCGGTTGGTGCAACCATCAACAACACACTCACGTTATATACAAGGATGGGAAAAGGGGAGAGAGACTGACTAAACAAACAGACATTTACACTCATGGTTTTACTAACAAATTACATAAAATACCATAAATCACCAAATAGCACCACAACAAAACACTAAACTCAATGACCCATAGCATAACCCCACTACGCATTCCCATATTCAAATAATAACACAAATAGGAACAATAACACACATTTCCCAGCATGCACTGGGGCGCATGCTGGGAAATGGACTTCCTCTAGCCACCATAAATGTAATGATAGTATACTTTAATGACATCAGCAAAAGTGTACTTCAGATACTGTAAGTATTGTAATTAAAGTATATATATATGTATATTTGATTAAATAAAAATGTGCTTTTCAAAAGTGTATTCATATAATGTTAATTTTTTGTTTAACTTAAGTACATTTAATGTTAAATATATTTTAAATGATTATAGTATATGTGCTTTTACAGTATATTTATAGTAGATTATCCTCAATATGCATTTATTTTAAGATATACTATAATATGCTTATTAAAAGTATACTTTTCACAAAAATTATTTAAAATATGTTCAAGTATATATTTTTGTAAGTATGTTAATGTCTATTTCATTGAAGTTTCACTTAAGTACTACTTCCTAAAAGTACACTTTTCTTCGATGCATTTATAGTATAAGGCTGAAAAAATATACCGAAAAAGCATTATACTTAAAGTTTGCTTTAGTATACTTTTTAAGTATACTATTTTGAATATGTTCCTGGATGCTATTAGTAATATACTTCTTAATATTATACTTGTAATATACTGTTTTAAAGTGCATTCAATATATATTTCTACAAAGCACATTAAATACTAACATAAATTAATTTGTAATTTAGCACATTTATTTTTAAGTTTACTAATGTGCTTTGTAGAAATATATATTAAATGCACTTTAAAACAAGTATATTACAAGTATAATGTTAAGAAGTATATTACTAATAGCATCCAGGAGTATTGTACTTCTTAAAATTATACTTGTTTTAAAGTGCATTCAAAATGTATTTTTTACAAAGCACATTAGTAAACTTTTTTTTTTTAAATGCTAAATTACAAATTAATTTATGTTAGTATTTAATGTGCTTTGTATAAATATGTATTGAATGCACTTTAAAACAAGTATATTACAAGTATAATGTTAAGAAGTATATTACTAATAGCATCCGGGAACATATTCATAAATAGTGTACTTATAAAGTATACTGAAGCAAACTTTAAGTATAATGCCTTTTTCAGTATATTTTTTCAGCCTTATACTATAAATACACTGATGAAAATTGAACTTTTACGAAGTAGTACTTAAAGGTTTAATGACATTCACTTTTACACCACATTCAAAGTCTTTGTCCTGGTCCTTCAAAAGTGTACAAAAAGTTTTAAGTGAAAATTCCATTCCAGTGATCAATGGCAGGTGTTTTTCTCTCACATTTCTAAAGCCTTTTCAACTGCAATGAAAAAAGAAATCTTTGCCTGCGGGTGTCGCTGGTGAGGGATTTTGCCTGTCAATCATTGCTTCTGCTCCGCCCCCCCCAAAGGAAAGGATAGGGGAGGGGAGGGGCGAGGAGGAGAGTGGGCGGGATTAATCGACTGTGACCTCACTGTCGAAGGGCCAAGCTCAGATTACTTTTCAGCCTAATTATTCAGAAAACCCCAGACCACAGAAAATCCACTGAATGTTCTAAGTTCAGGTTTTTTGGGTGTAATTGAGGTCATAAAACCCCAAATAAAACATTGAAAATAAAAAAAGTGAAAATGAATGTCATAGAACCTTTAAGTGAAACTTCAATAAAATAGGCATTAACATACTTACAAAAATATATACTTGAACATATTTTAAATAGTTTTTGTGAAAAGTATACTTTGAATAAGCATATTATAGTATATCTTAAATTAAGTGCATATTGAGGATAATTTGCTATGAATATACTATAAAAGCACTTAAAATAAAATAATTTAAAATATATTTAACATTAAATGTACTTAAGTTAAACAAAAAATAAACATTATATGAACAGACTTTTGAAAAGTACATTTTTATTTAATTAAATATTTTTTTTTTGTTTAGTACACTTTTAACAAATGTGCTAAATGACAAATTAATTCATGTTGACATTTAAGTGCATTGTAGAAATATATTTTTGAATGCACATTATATTTGCTAAATATATTTTGGCAAAAAATGCACTGTTAGTATGCTTTGACAAAAGTTCAAATTGACAATTAACATACTTATTGTGCTAAAAGTATACTTTAGCACAAAAAAAATACATTATTTTTTCACTTGGGTATAAAATGCCATAACGAAAGAAAAACTTTGTTTATAGGCAGATTTTATTAAAATAAGAACATGATCTCCAGGATAAATTCAGGTTCAGCAGAAATCTCTCCCTGCACTGCAGAGTTCCTTTGGTCCTGTAAATCAGTGGTTTTAAAAGTCCTTAAATTGTCACTTGAGAAATGTGCAGACACCTTACACTTGTACTGTATGTTTCTTTTATTTTTTTATTTTACTGTTGAGTAAGAAAACAATGTTGCACATTAAGCTAATCATTTGGGGACCCCCCAGAATAAATCTGGGGACCCGACCCACAGTTTGAGAACCACTGGTGTAAATGATCGATCAGCTGTCTTTATATAAATGACATTAACCACTTAAACCCTGTGTACGTTTAAGCAACGGGCAGGGAATGTGTGTGTGTGTGTGTGTGTGTGTGTGTGTATCCAGTTAATCCTAACCATCCAACCAATTGTATGTCTTTATCCTTCCTTGTATGGAATGTATGTATACGTGTGTGTGTGTGTGTGTGTGTGTGTGTGTGTGTGTGTGTGTGTGTGTGTGTGTGTGTGTGTGTGTGTGTGTGTGTGTGTGTGTGTGTGTGTGTGTGTGTGTGTGTGTGTGTGTGTGTGTGTGTGTGTGTGTGTGTGTGTGTGTGTGTGTGTGTGTGTGTGTGTGCGTGCGTGCGTGCGTGCGTGCGTGCGTGCGTGCGTGCGTGCGTGTGTGCGTGTGCGTGCGCATGCGCGTGCGTGCACGTTACAGACTATGAGTAACATGCTGGACAAGGGGGGAAAAAAAGTTGTCTTTCTTAGCAGGCAGAACTTTGGCTACCTCTGTTATGACCATGTATAGAGACAGGAAATGAGTCTCTGACACACACACACACACACACACACACACACACACACACACGCGCGCGCGCGCACACGCACACGCACACGCACACACAGAGAGGGAGACCAACAGACAGGCTAAAAATAGCAACAAAAAAATCAGCAGTAACAGGTCAGTCCCGAGCCAAGAGGAGTTGGGGGGATTTGGGGGGTCTTCGGGGCGAAAGCTCTATTAGACGATAAATATAATTGTATGTCCAAAACTGTTACCTTTCAGGAAATGTA
Organism: Gymnoscopelus braueri; assembly: GCF_963280865.1. Lineage (NCBI taxonomy): Eukaryota > Metazoa > Chordata > Actinopteri > Myctophiformes > Myctophidae > Gymnoscopelus > Gymnoscopelus braueri. The sequence continues at coordinate 628,106 of NC_137608.1, forward strand.
AAAAAAAGAGAAGAAGCTATGTTGCAATGGATCCAATAACATTCTTCTCTACTCCAGTTCTCAAACTTTTTCATGTCAAGGACCCCCAAATTGACATATATTAGCCCGTGGACACTCATTTGAATAAAATATGCCCGGGACCCCCATAAGAGAAGATTTATTACAGCTATAGCAGTGATTCCCAACCATTTTAATGTAACCCATTAAGACCTGACGCCGGTTCTATACAAAGGTCTTAAGTTCTAAATCAGTAGTTCTCAAACTTGTTTCGTGCCAAGGACCCCCAAAATGATATGTATTTGGCCGCGGACCCCCCCCCCCCCCCCCCCTCCATCTGAAAATGTTTTGTGCCAGGGACCCCCAGAAGAGAAGATTTGTGTAAGAAAAAAGGAAAATTATTCAACATCATTTTTTTTTGCTATTTTTGAGAACCACTGTTCTAAACCCTGATAGTTATCTGAAAAACTTATTTAGCTATATTGCTCAAATCTAAAATGACACAGATGCTTTCCCGGTTTTAATGGGTTAAAGGACCCCCAGTTTGATATGCATTAGGCCACGGACCCCCGTTTGATACCATTTTTATCTGTGGGAGCCCAATCTACATTGTAAAATCAGTGTACACTCTCTGAGTTACATACCTATAAGGGTCTATTTGGCTCTTAACTATTTATCATTTAGCTGGGGACCCCCTGGAACCCCCTCAAGGAACCCCCCACTTTGAGAGCCACCTCTCTACTCCATGCTCTGGCTTTATGCTGCTTATTTTTGTCAGTGGCAACAAGTAGTTATCTTTAATAAAACTACAACAAGTTTACCTCTAGTAGGATGTGTGTGTTCTGTGTTTGTGTGTGCATGTATCAGACAGTTTATGAGTGAGCATGTATAAAATAGCATTGTGCGCTGCACGTGTCACAGAAAGCAAACGTATGAGAGAGATTCTATTAATTTGGTGTCGGGCTTCGGGTCGGGGTAGGGCTCGGGCAAAATAATTAATAAATTGCAGAGCCTTGTCTGGTTTGTGCCGGGGCAGTACTCTGTACTTTAGTTACGTTTTCAAACAAATTGCATTCATAGAGGTATGATATAACTAGAGGGCGGATTGCCCCGCCCCCAGCTATTCATTTCAATGAAAGTGATCAGTGGCGTTTTGAAGCACCCGGAAGTCTGCCGGAAGTAGATATATTGAGTAGTTTTTGAGTCGTTTCGAGCAGCCATAGAGTTATGAGCATGCGCACTAGTGTCCTTTTTGCGTCCTACGTCACAAACTGCCTCCATGAACGAGCCCGCGTGTCGAGCCATGAACGCAAGATATTTATTAAATACACTCGAGATGCATATTTATATGTAAATGCATATGTATTTATGTATAATATGTTTACATATTTATATTATATTATATTATATTATATTATATTATATATATTTATATATATATACATATCTCAGTATTTTTTAATTCAAATCAAGTTTTCCACGCAGGTGCCCCTCAAAGGGGGCCTACGGCTACACGGTACTCTTGACCCTGATTGTAACATGCGGTAGGTGGTTTGAAGAACACCTTACAATGGCCAGTCACAGCTTTTACATTTTCTCGTTCTTTCTCCCATTGGAGGGGCGTTGCCTCATTGCACATAATGGACGAGCCGCCATCCAATAACAAAACAGATATTCAGTCAACACTTCTGGAAAACACACTGAAGTGAACACTGGATGTACACTCGCTGTTTGACGCTCCAAGTGGCCTGTGGAGCTCTTTCTCTCCGGTTTCGGCTCCTCCAAAATGCTAGTTACCATTTGGGACGCAAACGATTTCCGGATCAAGCTGGAGTGTAGCGAGTGAGCAGAGATTTGGGTATTGGAATTTGGAAAAAGAGAGAGAGAGAGAGAGGAGAGAGAGAGAGAGAGAGAGAGAGAGAGAGAGAGAGAGAGAGAGAGAGAGAGAGAGAGAGAGAGAGAGAGAGAGAGAGAGAGAGAGAGAGAGAGAGAGAGAGAGAGAGAGAGAGAGAGAGAGAGAGAGAGAGAGAGACACAGAGAGACACAGAGAGAGAGACACAGAGAGACACAGAGAGAGAGACACAGAGAGAGAGACACAGAGAGACACAGAGAGAGAGACACAGAGAGAGAGACACACAGAGAGAGATATTTCTCACAGGGATTCACTAAAGGGCCCCAACCTCCAAAGCCGTACAGCAGCACTACATGTATTTATTATTTCACCAACGCTTTTAAAATAAACATGCAGAAGTACACACTGTGCACAATGTTCACATACTGTGTACACCAGTGATTCTCAACATGTGGGTCATTTAATTAACATTCCACATAGTTTTTTCACTTAAACAGTAAACACACCAACATACAGTATAGTGGTAGAGGGTATCTGGCACATTTCGGCACATTTCTAAAGTTACAGTTTAAGGACTTTTAAGACCTTTTAATACCACTAAAATAAATTGAATTACATAATAAAAAATAAGACCATTACTGCATCAAAAGTAACCAACACACTATAAAAATTGTCAAACATTGGCCAAATTCTCAAATATTACCAAATTGTGAAAAAACTGATGCTCACAACGCCTCGCGAGTCGCAACGCTAGGCAATGTGAGCTTGTAGATCGGCTATCTTCACAATATTTATCTGTGGAACCGAGTCAAACTAGATGTAATGCCTACAATTCCAAGTGCTTGTCAGGGTGTGTCTCCAGTTTAAATATGAATATTTTGGGGGTCGCAGCCTGAAATGTTTGAGAACCACTGCTGTACACAATGCTGTACACAATGTACACACCGTACACACGCTGGGAAAACACACATCAGGAAGAGAGGAAACAAGGGAAGAAGAGCAACCTTCCATGTTTTTTTAAGAAACGTGAACATAGAAGAAAGTCAGTGTGTTTGTGTCCAAATATTTCCTGTCTTACAAGCACCACATTCCATCCAGGAGCACTGTGTGTGTGTGTGTGTGTGTGTGTGTGTGTGTGTGTGTGTGTGTGTGTGTGTGTGTGTGTGTGTGTGTGTGTGTGGGTGTGGGAGGGGGGGGGGGTGGGGGGTTCGGTAAGATGTAAACATCTCCCATGTGTGTGTGTGATGTTCAGCTTTGAAATGGAGAGAGCAGAGAAACCATTCCTGTTGTTACTACTTGTTGTTAACTAGTTGTACGAACGCTTGTTTTATTGTTGTATTGTTTCATTGGATCTTGTTTAGTCGATACACTTATTTGTTTTAGCTCTTGCTCATTTGATTTAGCTATTTTGTCTCATCTGTTTAAGAAAGTAGGTAGCTGATATATTGCACTTTTACCTTAGCGCTAGGTATAATCTTGGTTGCTCGTTTTTGCAGAAAATGCACTTAAGACTTCTGGTGATTAGTAGTTTTCGTTCCCTACCTATGTTGTGTGTGTGCGTGCGCACACGCTTACACTAACGATGGCGTCACTTATTTTAATTACCTTCATCCTTAATTAGTTCCACAACAAAAAGAAAACAAAAAAAGTTCTGACATTGTTTCACAACCATGATGTCATCGTTTTTATTCTCTCTGTTCTACTCTTCTCCTGTCTCTCCCCCCTCCCCTCCCCTCCCCTCCCCTCTCCTCTCCTCTCCTCTCCTCTCCTCTCCTCTCCTCTCCTCTCCTCTCCTCTCCTCTCCTCTCCTCTCCTCCTCAGGGAGGTGGGGTTTGCAGTTGGCTGCAGTAGGAGTTTGTTGTTCAGCTATACGTGTGTGTGTGTGTGTGTGTGTGTGTGTGTGTGTGTGTGTGTGTGTGTGTGTGTGTGTGTGTGTGTGTGTGTGTGTGTGTGTGTGTGTGTGTGTGTGTGTGTGTGTGTGTGTGTGTGTGTGTTTGTGTCATCATGCGGAAAAGAGGAGGGGTCTGCCTTTGACTGCTAGTACTACGTATTCCATCAGAAGTGTTGGGTAACGTTACTTTTAAAAGTAACTTGTTACGTTACAGGATTAACCGCCATTAAGAAGTATTTCGTTACGTTATACCTTCTGAGAAAAGTAACTTGTTAGATTATTTTTGCGTTACCGATGATTAAAACCCCTCTGTGAGGAAGTTTGAAGAAACATAAAATCAAGAGTGCAGCTGCAGGACCACATTGGAAACAAGTGTCTCCTTATGCTTTAATGTGCTATCCTGGGTTTAAGTTATAATGTGAATGATTTTACTTGTACATCTTTTACCAAAATCAAATCAAATCAAAAGCTAGCCTACCGGAGTGACCACCAGTGTTGTGGACGTGAAGCTGTGCTAGGCTTCACCAAGGCTATTTGCATTGACTTCTCCTCCTCTCACCTAGGGTGACCATATTCTGAATTCCCAAAAAGAGGACACTTCACATTTTGGCTGGGTTTTGTTACCTTAATTCGGTTAATTCGGTACTCCTGTAGTGTAGATGTCGGAGGTTTTTTCAATGAATGCCTGGAGCCTGTCAGCAGTGTTGCCAAGTCTCGTGAGAGAAATAAGGAAACATACCTCCAAAAACAAGCCAGAAAAACAAGCCAAATTTTGTCCAGAAGTTGGGTTAAATAAGTGGACATGGCAACACTAAGATCCTGGCGTCTGAGAGTTTGCTCAGCAGCTCATTGGCTCATTTACTCATGACACGACCAATGAGAGTTAGCGCTTTCATTGTTGCTAAGATACGTCCCCCCCTACTGATACACAGATACAGTACACGCTACCCAAACTCTCAAAACCCCGGACATTTGAAGGATTTTATAAAACCCCCCCGGACAGGCCGGACAGCCCCCCAAAAGAGGACATGTCTGGCTAAAAGAGGACGTATCCCTATCTCACCAATACATCCAAAAATCATGTGAATACTTCCATGAAAGAGCAACCTCTCTATCTTCTCTCAATCTCTGCCATGTCGCACAGGTGCGGCAAATTAATGTAATAAAAACAAGACCAGCTGTCAGCCGGCCAGTGTGTGTCACATCATAAGTGGTGACCCGTTGAATACAGAGCCTCTGGTTGAATAGAATGATTACGCAATCACCACAGACTGCTGGCCCGGTTACCAATTTCTGTGTAACATCCGTGCAAGTCTCCCTGGCGTTGACAGAGACGAGCTTGTTCATTGATCAGGAAACATCGCAAATGTGTCGAATGGATTTTTATTTTCATTTGTGGCAACAAATTAGGTCTTAAATGTAACTAAGTAACGGCATTATTTTGGAAAAGGTAACTAAGTAACCAAGTACTCTAATTGCAAAACTAACGTGTTACTGTAGGTTACTCGTTACCCAAAAAAGTTTTCCGTTACAGTAACAGCATTAATTTTAACGCTGTTACCCCCAACACTGCCCATCAGCCACTACTCCATTTAGCTCCTTGCACAGCAGGGACCAGTGGAGGACAAAGTACTCACCTCCAGTACTAGAGTCAAAGTATAGATTACTCCTCCTGGTCAAATATTACTACACAGCTAGTGAAAGCTGCTCTTTCAAATGTGTACTTTAATGAAAGTATCAAACTTTACATCCCAAAGTTGTAAAGTCCTTCATAACTTTGTAGCGATGAGCCAGCGTGTGTGTGTGTGTGTGTGTGTGTGCGTGCGTGCGTGCGTGCGTGTGTGTGTGTGTGTGTGTGTGTGTGTGTGTGTGTGTGTGTGTGTGTGTGTGTGTGTGTGTGTGTGTGTGTGTGTGTGTGTGTGTGTGTGTGTGTGTGTGTGTGTGTGTGTGTGTGTGTGTGTGTGTGTATCTTCGTGTGTGTGTGTGTGTGTGTGTGTGTGTGTGTGTGTGTGTGTGTGTGTGTGTGTGTATACTGCAGCCCCCGAAGAGTATACTGTAGCCCCCCTGGCCCCCCGGCGACCAAAACAAAGCGTGTTGTGTTGCATTGTGGTGGGAGGGGAATTTATGCATGACATTAAAGCTCCTTCAGAGACGCCCGTGACCTTTGCCCCCGACCGCTCGTAACCCCTGACCCCTAGGAATGTTTGTGTGTGTGGGTCGTAATGGCCGACCTGAAGCTTTGCATGTTGGGCTGAATGCTGCTGATCCTGGAACAGATTCTGTGCAAGATCCCTGTCGAACACAACACCCTTCTGTTGTCTCATTAATATCTGCTGTATCACAGTGAGAGACAGGTTTGATTCCCGGCCCTGGGAATCAAACCTGCAAATCCTGCGCTCCTCTGTGGGCAGCCATCAGCTGGGTGAAGTCGTAAGCTGGATTTCCCCGTGTGATAAAACCCCCCCCAAAAAAACAGTTGTATAGTTGTGTGTTGTCTTGTGTTGTGTTGTGTTGTGTTGTGTAATGTGGTGTGGTGTGTGTTGTTGTACAAATAAACAGCAACTAGTGGTCTGACGTTCAGAGCTGTTCGTTCGGTGTGTGTGTGTGTGTGTGTGTGTGTGTGTGTGTGTGTGTGTGTGTGTGTGTGTGTGTGTGCGTGTGCGTGTGCGTGTGTGAGAACAGGATTACAGAGGGACACTAAACAATCATTAAAACAAGACTTGAATACCCGGGGGATTTCTCACACACTAAACCCCTCTCTGAGTGGGTGTGGTCTGACTCTGAGACTGTGAGGGTCTCTGAGGACCCCCTCACCTCTGTTAGAGCAGCACTCACACACTGTGGACCAGTGGTGGAAAAAGTAGTGGTGGAAAAAGTACTTAAGTAAAAAGTACTTTTTTACTTAAGTAAACTTATCAATGCTGCAATGTAGCTTGTAACTCTGTTACAAGTAAAAGTCCGGAATTTAAAATTGTCTAAATTTACAAAAGTAGAAAGTACTCATTATGCAGAATGTCACATTTCACAAGTTTTCAAATGTATACAATATATAGAAATCCTTTGAAAATAGCAGATCTATAAGCTCACAATGCGTCGCGACTTGTAGATCGGCTATTTTCAAATGGCCGAAATGTATATAGGGCTGAAGTGGTCAATGTATGTTTTGTATTAATAATCAAAATCTACAAAGTAACTAAAGTTGTCTAATAATTGTAGTAAATATTTGCCTCTGAGATGTAGTGGAGTAGAAGTAAAAGTAAAAAATACCTCAAATTGTACTTAAGTACAGTACTTGAGTAAATGTACTTAGTTACTTTCCACCATTGCTGTGGACCCCCCAGGGCTGTTACGATTAGTCAAAAAGGTAAACAGCACGTGGTCATTTAGGCTAAAAGGATAACACAAAACAAGTCCTGGGGACTCCATTGTGGTTCTATGTATTCAATTAATCAACATAGCATAAAAATAACACAATAATACATATCATCAACAAATACAAAACTCTATATGTATAAAGGAGAAAAAGGAAAAACAACGGCAGTGAATGACACCGCCTTTCTATGGGAATTTGCATTTATTTTGTTTGTTTTGAATGAAACCAGTGATTCACATCTTCCCTGCCAGAGGGTTTTTTTTATTTTACTTCCCCCAGTGCCAGTGTTTAATTATTTTTTTTTAAGGAGCCGAGATACAGGATTTTAAAGTAATAAGTTAACCAAGGAGTGAATGGAGCTAGAAATCTTTGGATCGTGATATCTCTGGTTCTGTGTGGATAAATTGAAAAAAAAAAAGACAAAAAAAAAAAAACGTTTATACTCGTGGATGGATTTTTTTGGCAGTAAACGGGTGTATTTTTCATCAACGGTTATACTCGTGATTGGCAGGTAAAGTGTTAATGGATGATGTCAGTGGATTCCCCGTTTTTCTGGCAGAGTAGGCCTAGTAGAATGAGTATTTTCCCATGTTTGTTCTATAATTGGGTATAAAGGATAAGGATAATTCCTTTTAACAGGTCGTTCATGAAAGTCCTTGCGGTCTTGTTTCCAATGAGAACCTGTGAGCAATTGGGGTTAAGAGTCTTGCTCAGGGACAAATTTCATATCATCGGCACATATGTTGGGATAGCCTGGAATCGAACCTGGGGCAACCAGGGCCAGCTGGTTCCTTAGGCGGGCTCACTAACCACTCAGCTATGGCCGCCCCATGGGTAGTACCAGATCGTTGTCACTCCCTCTAGTATTGTGGCTGTGGGTGTCACTCACTTTGGAGAAGTAGTTAGTCAGTATGAGGGTATTTAGGGCACTTTGGTATCTTCAATACCATTCCCATTTTATTTGCTTAACCCTGTCTTCTACCCTAAGCCATCCCAGACTTGCAAAGTGTGTTGGAATCATGATGTTATATTAACTCATTTTGCTGGGGACCCCCTGGAACGCCCCTCAAGGACCTCTGGGGGACCCTGGACCCCACTTTGAGAACCAGTGACTTGTACCCCTGAGGGGTGTTTGTGTATTTGTGCAGGATTTGATGACTGTACTTTTTTTTTTGTATCCCTGTACATGAATAAGTCATTAAAATGTGCATGTGTGTGTGTGTGTGTGTGTGTGTGTGTGTGTGTGTGTGTGTGTGTGTGTGTGTGTGTGTGTGTGTGTGTGCGTGTGCGTGTGCGCGTGCGTGTGGGTGTGTGTGTGTGTGTGTGTCTACAGGGCTCTGTTCACATACGATGGAGTCAGCAACAAGTTGAAACTAGCAGACTCAGGAGGTGAGACGACCTTCATATGTGATATATCATATTGTGAATAATTATTTTGTTCATAATTTACCTTTGACCTGTCCATGTGTCCACCTGTCCCATACGTTTAATCGTCTCAGTTATATATCTCCATATTTCAACTTTTGTGTGTGGGGGGTTTATAAATATTGAACCAATGAAAAGTATTAACAAGAGCTTGTGACTAAATGAAAATAATCATTTTATAAATTCTAGCTTGTAGATCTGCTATTTTTTTTAAATCGTGAAAATGTGTGCAAATCTTTAAATATATATATATTTTTTAAGTGAACATTTTTAACTCAAATCTTTGCTTCTGGGGGGTCCCTGGAACAAAACATTTTGAGGTGGGGGTCCGCGGCCTTGACATGAAAAAGTTTGAGAACCACTGATATTATAGCAACATACGTTTTTCAGAAAACTGTTAGACATTTGTAGAATCCCCAGAAGCAAAGATTTGAGTAAAACATGTTTGTTTAAAAATATATATATATTTGAAGATTTGCACAAATGTTCACGATTTTTCAAAAATAGCAAGCTCATAGCGCGGTGCTCGGTGCCGCGCTATGAGCTTGTATATCTGCTATTTTTGAATAGCCAAAGAAATCTAGAAATGACACAGATGCGTTCCCAGATTGCATAGGGTAATTAACAATCTCATTGACATTTGCGAATAATAATTGATTTAATTATCTAATTGACTTATGTTGCCTCCTCTCAGCGGGGGGTCTGGTGGAGCTGGTGGGGAAGTTCCACACGTCCAAACCTCAGTACGGCCTGTGCAGAGTGGGGTCCCCAGGGGCCCCGGACGCAGGGGGGCCCCGGGTGGTCCTCATCAGCTGGGTGAGACACACACGCACACATGCACACATGCACACACACACATGCACACAAGTACACGCGCACGCACGCACGCACGCACGCACACACACACACACACACACACACACACACACACACACACACACACACACACACACACACACACACACACACACACACACACACACACACACACACACACACACACACACATTTTTGTGAGGACGACAACATTTTAAGACAGTGATTTTATGATTTTATTTTATGGCATTTTTTTGGGGGGAGGCATTTTTAACCATGAGCCTAAAAGCCAAAAAATAGCAGATCTACAAACTAGATCAGCTATTTTTCGGTGCATGACACTGGCACGCAATTAAGTATAAATCATGTCTAACTCTAATTCCAACCCCTAAACCTAATCTCTAAATGTCTAATCCGAATCCTAACCCCAACCTGAATCTTTTTCTAATTGTACTGTAAACATCTCACACACACACACACACACACACACACACACACACACACACACACACACACACACACACACACACACACACACACACACACACACACACACACACACACAGACAGATCATGGGTTGACAGAGCAATGTGTTCATAAGAGGCTTTAAATGCCTCCGTTATGCTAAGTGGCTTATTCACATTCTGTGTTTGTTTTTACATACAGTAAGATTATATAATATTTTATATAGGATTATATGGTATAGATTCTATGGGTTGGTTTTGTTTTGACATTGGATTACTTGACATCTGATTTAGTGGAGAGTGAAGTTAACCCATTGAGACCTGAGGCCCATTCTACAAATGTCTTCTACATATGAAAAACCTATGTTGCTTATATATCGTTGCTGTCGGGCAGAAACCTCTTATCTCCATATTTCTTCTTGATCATACGACAGCGTCACACGAAAGCATCAAAAGTAGCAGATGGACAAGCTCGAAAGCGTTTTGAGCTTATCGATCTGCTTACTTTTGCTATTTTTGAATTTGCTAAAATTTAAAATGACACTTTCCTGTTTTAATGGGTTAAAGGATCACTTAACCCATTTTCAACCCTATCTTCATATATTTAGTTCTCACTAATGCTCATTAATATGGCACCATTTATGTCTACTCATTCTGTGTCTCAGAGGAGGGCTGTGGACAGTTCAGAAACCTACCTACCAGTGACATCACTGATGAGGATTCTAAGCTAATAGAAACTACAGCCTTTCTCTTCTTGGGAAGTTAGCATGCTGAAATAGAAGCCATTGTTCTTACATTAATAAACCATAAAACAAAAAATAATATTTAAACGGAACAGATCTTCTTCAAAATGACCAAACCTGCCTATACCGATGATGTCACTGGTAAGCAGGTTTCTGAACTGCAAATATGTCAGTTACAAAGCTTGGCTAGATGTGGTTCAGCCTGAACACATTGCTGTCCCTTCTCATTAAACTTGGCCAAGTCCGATGCTGTGCATGGCTGTTCCAGCAGGGGGCAGCATATCAGGAGGTACTGCATGGTTTTTCGTTTGGTGCCGCAGTCACGCACAACGTCCCCGTCGTTTTAAACATCCACGTTTAGCAAGAGTCGCTTTTACGCGTCCAACACCATATCTTCATGTGTTTAGGCATTTCCACACTGTGTATTTTGTGTCTGCTCCAGGTAGGGGGCAGTGCCTCGCTCGCCTTTAGCTCCATTGTTGTTGCTCTTTCTTCCCACTGAGTGACTCTTTCACTGAGCTCAGCTGCCGAAATTCAAATGGGAATTCAAAAAAAGTTTAAAAGATATTTTAAAATATATTTTTGTGAACAGAAATGACAAACAGATGACAGGCTTCCTTTCTCTGCGTTCAGGAGGTGTAGTTCAGACAGGTGTAGCTCCAGATGCTATGTAGCATTCAGGAGGTGTAGTTCCAGACTTTATGTAGCATTCAGGAGGTGTAGTTACAAACTCTATATAACATTCAGGAGGTGTAGCATTCAGGAGGTGTAGTTCCAGACTCTATATAGCATTCAGTAGGTGTAGTTCCAGACTCTATATAGCATTCAAGAGGTGCAGTTCCAATCCAGACTCTATATAGCATTCAGGAGGTATAGTTCTAGACTCTATAAAGCATTCAGGAGGTGTAGTTCCAAACTATATAGCATTCAGGAGGTGTAGTTCCAGACTCTATATATCTCCCGCCTGGACTACTGCAACTCCCTCCTTGCTGGTGCTCCGGCATCTGCCATCAGACCTCTGGAGCTAGTTCAGAAAGCTGCGGCTCGTCTGGTGTTCAACCACCCCAAGTTCTCCCACACAACTATCCTTCTCCGTTCTCTACACTGGCTCCCCGTAGCGGCTCGCATCCAGTTTAAAACCCTGGTGCTAGCCTATAGGGCAGTGAAAGGAACAGCTCCTTCTTACCTCCGGGCTATGGTCGATGCTTACACCCCTGCCCGACCACTTCGGTCTGCCACCTCTGGGCGACTGATTGCCTCGTCGCTCAAGGGTCCTTCTAGCCGATCTACACGGTCACGACTTTTTTTCTGTTCTGGCCCCACAGTGGTGGAATGAACTCCCCACTGATGTCACTGCCCATCTTTCGCAGGCTGAAAACCCACCTCTTCAGGAAACACTACCCCTCCTCTTCGCCTTGCCTACTTGTTGTTAACTAGTTGTACGAACTCTTGTTTTATTATTGATTTTTTTTATTGAATCTTGTTTAGTCGATACACTTATTTGTTTTAGCTCTTGGTCATTTGATTTTGATATTTGTCTCATCTGTTTAAGAAAGTAGGTAGCTGATATATTGCGCCTTTACCTTAGCGCTAGGTATACTCTTGGTTGCTTGTTTTAGCAGAAAATGCACTTAGGACTTCTGGTGATTAGTAGTTTCGTTCCCTACCTATGTTGAATGCACTTATTGTAAGTCGCTTTGGATAATGTAATGTAATGTAATGTATATAGCATTCAGGAGGTGTAGTTCCAAACTATATAGCATTCAGGAGGTGTAGTTCCAGACTCTATATATAGCATTCAGGAGGTGTAGTTCCAGACTCTATATAACATTCAGGAGGTGTAGTTCCAGATATAACATTCAGGAGGTGTAGTTCCAGACTCTATATAGCATTTGGAGATTGTGGAATAGTTATCTGGCTACGCCATACTAAGTCTTTTACAACAAGGGATTAACTGACATGAATGAACAAGAACTAATCTCCACTAACAACTCTGTCATGGATATTATTATAAATCCAGTGCGTGTGTGTGTGTGTGTGTGTGTGTGTGTGTGTGTGTGTGTGTGTGTGTGTGTGTGTGTGTGTGTGTGTGTGTGTGTGTGTGTGTGTGTGTGTGTGAATGTTTTACTTTGGCTACTCCACAGCCCCCTTGAGCTGTGGGTTCTGTGCTTGGCCCGGTCCTCTTCGCCATTTATATGCTCCCCCTTGGGGCCCTTTATTAATTGCCATAAAGGCATGTCTTACCATCGTTGTGCAAGCGATGCGCAATTGCATTTTTCATTTAAACGCGATGGCCTCAATATGCTCTCAGTTATGCATGACTGTTTAGCCGACATAATTAACTGGATGTCGCAGAATTGTCTTCAACTTTAAGGGATATTTCACTTTCAAAAAAAAAATTGGTCATTTTATCATCTACTCAGGCCGTTGTGAACCCCCCAGACAGTTTATAAGTTGCTTGATTCAGTATTTAGATATTTGATATTCATTTAATCAGACACGCCCCCTTCCTATACAAACCCATTGTAACTTCAAACTCCATTTTAACCATGTTAGATTCATCAAAAACACCCGTCCTTGGTTCTGGTGACTCACCCTGCCCCCCTAATACACGAGGGGGCCGTGTTTTTTCAAATACTTTTTTCATTTATTTTTTATATATTTTTTGGAAAATGAAAAAAAAAATACAATAAAAAAAAATGAAAAAGATTATCGGAAAAACACGGCCCCCTCACGCATTAGGAGGGCAGGGTGAGTCACCAGAACCAAGGACGGGTGTTTTTGATGAATCTAACATGGTTAAAATGAAGTTTGAAGTTACAATGGGTTTGTATAGGAAGGGGGCGTGTCTGTTCAAATGAATATCAAATATCTAAATACTGAATCAAGCAACTTAAAAACTGTCTGGGGGTTCAAAAAGGCCTGAGTAGACGATAAAATGACCAAAAGTTTTTTTGAAAGTGAAATATCCCTTTAAAGCTGCACTATGCAACTTTCCTGTTCTACCCTGCCTTTGAATCCGGTTTCCTGCGCAAGTGCTGACCATTGAGCTAATAGAGCCTGCCTGCTTGCTCAGATTGAATTGAATCTTGACCATCAGGTCAAAATTCGTGTCAGGTCCTGTGTCTAGGTGAGACATGACCTTTGACACGATCTAAATGTCTCATTAGAAGAGCAGGGAGATAAAATACAATCACCTCGATTGTATAAGTTATATTGTATTAATATACTCTACCACACAGCTTGGACAAAATAAAATGTTATTCATTAAAAAAAAAGCAGTGGTAGAAGAAGTACTCAGATATTTTACGTAAAAGTACCAATACCACAATGTAAAAACAAGTAAAGTCCAGAATTCAAAATTTACTTGAGTTGAAGGGCACAAGTATTGCCATCAAAATGTACTTAAAGTAACAAAAGTAAAATAACTCATTTTGCAGAATGTCCCATTTCAAGTTTGCAAATGTATAATTCTTCTTTAGAAAATAGCAGATCTACAAGCTCGCAATGCGTCGCATGGCAACACATCGTGAGCTTGTAGATCTGCTATTTTCAAATGGCCAAAATGTATATAGGGTTAAAGTGGTTAATGTATGTTTTGTAATAATAATCAAAATCTATAAAGTAACTAATAACTAAAGTTTTCAAATAATTGTAGTGGAGTAAAAGTACAATATTTGCCTCTGAGATGGAGTAGAAGTAAAAGTACTGAAAACTGGAAATACTCCAGTAAAGTAAAAAATCCAGTACTTGAGTACATGTACTTAGTTACTTTACACCACTGAAAAAAGTTACATAGTGCTGCTTTAACCCAGGTAAAACAGAGATCCTAGTCATAGGTCCTGAGAGCATCTCCGAATCAATCAGGTTGCCCATCGGACAGCTTAGTGTTGCTGCTAATGTGACACAGGTTTCTAAAAACCTGGGTGTCTTCTTTGACAACCAGGTTTGGTAAAATGTCACCATTATGACATTTTACCTGACGATTAATTGTCGCTCAAATTGATTGATTGATTGAAAATGTTATTAGGCAAAACAATGTAAAACAACACAGTTACATTTATAATACTTTTGTCTAAAAGGTCTGACCAAAAAATAATTGCAATTATTAACGATTTAAATGTGTTTCTATTTTTTGAACATTGGAACATAGATTTCGTAAACAAAAGGTGCACAGGGCAGATTATGACAAATAATTACATTTTAAATGAATTTTTACATCATGTCGTGTGTGTGTGTGTGTGCGTGTGCGTGTGCGTGTGCGTGTGCGTGTGCGTGTGCGTGTGCGTGTGCGTGTGCGAGTGCGGGTGCGTGTGTGTGACTTTTTGTTGCACTCCCTCATGGAGCTACTTGCGGATTATACTAGGGTCAGTCCACTCTAGGTGGACACGCACTGACCTTTTGCACCTTAATCCCTTGTATAACGCACTGACTTTTTTTTGGTCTCTTTTTATTGTGCTCCTTTTCCTCTAAGCACCTTAACGTCCATTGTCTATCATGCACAGTATAAGTATAACATGCACAGTATACAATACATTGCTGCTATGCTCAGGCACCTTAGTTTAGTTTTTTTAGTTTTTTTATTATCTCAGGTAATTTGTAAATATGTAGATAACTTGTCTGGCCTTCTGTTGCTCTCTTGTTTTGATCTCCTTCCCACCTGCCCCCCACCCTCTTCTTCTCCCCCCCCCCCCTCTTCTTTCTATGGAAACTAACGTTGCGATGGGAACGATGTACAAAAAAGAATTTCACCCACTTTTTTACCTTGTAAACCTGTGATGTGACAATAAAACTGATTCTGATTCTGATTCTGATTCTGATTCTGTGTGTGCGCAGGTGGGTCCCAACGTGGATGAGCTCCGCAGGACAGAGTGTTACGGCCACGTCCCTGCTGTGAGGGGCTTCTTCAGGGTACGTAACACACACACACACACACACACACACACACACACACACACACACACACACACACACACACACACACACACACACACACACACACACACACACACACACACACACACACACACACACACACACACTGTGAGGGGCTTCTTCAGGGTACGTAACACACACACACACACACACACACACACACACACACACACACACACACACACACACACACACACACACACACACACACACACACACACACACACACACACACACGCTGTGAGGGGTTCAATAGGGCACGTAGGTCAAAGGTCACTTGTAGGTTGAGTGTCACACCTGAACATTTCCCCAGAGAGACAGAAAGAACCTTTCTCTCTAGCTGTCTGTCTTTCTGTCCGTCTGTCCGTCCGTCTGTTAGGAACCAAATGGACCGTAATGGGTCTGTAACTCAAAGAGAGTACAAATGAAACTGTTCCATTAGTACACTCTCAGAGTAAAATTAACACTGATTCTACAGTTGGGCTCCCAGAGATGTCATCAAATGGCCTAATGCTTATCAAATGGGGGCTCCTTGAAATTAACCCATTAAGATCGGGAACGCATCTGTGTAATTTTTTTATTTGAGCTAAAAAAAAACATTATTTTACATGCTTTCCCGGTCTTAAAGGGTTAAAATGGTTGAGAATCACTGCTATAGCTGTAAATCGTATCTTTTCAAATGGGGGTCCGCAGGCTAAAGTCTATCAATTTGGGGGTCCTTGACATGAAACGGTTTGAGAACCCCGACCATAAGTCACGCTTGTGTGTAATCCTCGTTGTCGTCTCATCCATCTAATTTTGGATGGATCAGAAAGTTGCAGGCAAAACGCGCAGTAAAGCAGGATGATGTGCTTGGATTTCTGGTATGTGTGTAATGTTAGGACAGTTATCGTTGTTATGTGTGCAGTGGTGGAAAGTAACTAAGTACATTTACTTAAGTACTGTACTTAAGTACAATTTTGAGGTATTTGTACTTTACTGGAGTATTTCAAATGTTCAGTACTTTTACTTCTACTCCACTACATCTCTGAGACAAATTATTTTTACTCCACTACAAATATTAGAAAACTTAAGTTACTAGTTACTTTGTGAATTTAGATTATTATTATGAAACCACTTCAGACCTATAAAAAAAAGAAATCTTTTGAAAATAGCCGATCTACAAGCTCTGAGCTTGTAGATCGGCTATTTTCAAAATATTTTTTTACATTTTATACATTTGAAAACTTAATTACATACTGCATAATGAGTACTTTTACTTTTGTACTTTAAGTATATTTTGATACCAATACTTTTGTACTTTTACTCAAGTAAATTTTGAATTACGGACTTTTACTTAACGTATTTCTACAATAGGGTATTTTTACTTTACTAAGTAAAACATGTGAGTACTTTTTCCACCACTGTATGTGTCTTTGTTTGATTGATTGATTGAACACTGTATTAGTCAGAAATGTAAACAGCATGAGGTACAGTCAGACATTAAGGCTTAAAAAATAACAAAGAAAGTCCTTGGGACTGCTGTGAGTGTGTTAGAGGTCCGGGCTTGCAGACCGGGACCGGTAACCCGGGCTCATTCTCATTACAACCTGTCAACCATCGCGCATAGCGGTATTGACCAGTGAATTGAATCTCTATTGTCATTGAGTCTGCGCTTACGTATAGTTACGTTACGTTATTTACTTTTGTTTCTGAACGTGGGAAAGCAGTGGGAAAGTCCCTGCCCACCACCACGGAGGTTGTGGGTTCGAATCCACGTCGTGCATCTGGCTTTGTCGAGCGTCTACACAAACACAATTGGCCCAGGGAGGGGAGCCGGGCGGGGAGGGTGATATTGGTCATTGCACGTACTCCTACGGGCTGGGGGGCGGCAAAGGCTCTAAGTCCGCCTGGTGGGGGCTCCTCACTGGCAGGTGAGTCAGTAGGATACACAGTAAATAAAGCAATAGCCAGCTCTCCGAAGTCCTTCTGGTACTTTTAATTCATATGCACGGACAACACAGCACACACAGACGTGTTTCGGCGTCAAGCCTTCCTCAGCGTGTGTGCCGAATACACACGAAACGCGTCCGTGTGTGCTGTGTTGTCCGTGCCTATGAATTAAAAGTACCAGAAGGACTTCGGAGTGCTGGCTATTGCTTTATTTACTGTGAATCTTTGTGAGCCGTGCACCCGCAAAACTGCACCATATACAGACTGAGAGTGCTCGTTGTTATTTTCTATTGAGTCAGTAGGATACGACAGCAGAGAGTGTCTGTGTATTTGTGAGGAGGAGTTTCTCACAGATAGAGGGAAAGTGTTTATATTGCGACGGCACATATATTATAGGTATATTATATTGTGACACCGTGACGAGCTGCGCACACGTGCACAGCGAGGCGAGCGAGCGAGAGAGAGGGAGAGAGACTCCGCTTGCGTTGTAACTTGTCCGCAGCACAGTAGGGGAAATTACGTTCTCCTCTGCATGTAGATATATTTATATCTTGCTAAAGTATATATGTGACCAGATGGACACTGATAATACTTTTGGATAACTCAAAGTGACTACGCCACTCTCTTTAAGGGGAGAGACCCTGAACAAACTATGCATTTACTCTGTTACTGTCGTGACCAAATATATATCCCCACACAAGTTGGACAAGACGGACAGAGGCTTTCGTGTGTACAATCATATGACAACTTTATCTAAATAGCAGCAGAAGAGTTTATAAAGAATACTGTGGGCAGGTACCAACACGTGCATTGACCGGGGGCAATAATAAGACTTTAATAATAATAACACAGCACACTGATAAAACTAATATAATCAACACTGCAAAAGGTTAAGATCAACTGCGACTTAATTTGCGCACACACTAATGAAATTACACTCTTGTTAAAACACTTCACAATAAAAGGGGGGGGAAGGGAACAGCACGGTCATCATTGTGAAGGCACAATGATCTGAGGACTCGTCATATAAACTGAATCTAAGGTGAGGCACTTGAGTAGCAACTACAACCAATAAAACAAACTAGAGGAAAAGAGCAGCGGCTGCCTGCTGACCACAAGCCTGTGTGTCACCAGTTTCAGCTCTATAGGCCCGAGGCACCTGTGCACCCAACGGCAGGAGCATGGGCTGACCAGGGTCTGGTTCGGTCTGGCACTCTCAGACTCTGTTAATACACATATAGTCCTGTAGCAGAGGCCCTCAGATTTTGAGATACCCCCACCCGAGTTAGAACAAAACACAACCATGTTTTTTCTTATCTTTAGGGTCTCCCATTAATGAAATGGATTGTTGTGAAATTTTATTTTGGGGCAAAATTAGTTTTTTTGGCTATTCTTTAGAACTACTCCAATCTCTGAAAAAGGCAAATCCGAATAGGGCAAAGGTGACCAAAAATGCTATAACTTGAGAATGCTCACTCTTATCTTCATCAAATTTGCTGAGGTGTGAACCAGGTGTCTACCCTACATCACCAAAGAGTCAGAATGTAATTTACCTAAAGAAATACTGAAATATAGTCCTGTAAACGTACCTTTAGTTTAGGCGGAAATTGTACTTTTGTAGTGAGGACTCCTCTACTTTCCCTTATTTAGAAAAACAACGTACATTTATGTCAAATAAGCTGTTACTGCATAGCCTAAGATGCTATTAAACAATAACCAGTGGTTGTGTGGAGAGATCTAGTACAGTTTTATTGCAAATGAGACTTCTTTAGACACACCCCTTCTCTGGAAATAAAACATTATAGGCGGGTGCAAATATGGTTTGACCGAAAAATAAGTAGAACAAAAGGTTTCTCACCACAAAATGTATCAGGTGTACTTAATAACATATCAAAAGTTTACCAAAATCTGATCATTAGAAATGTCAAATTTCCAAGATGGCCGCCAGTTCCTTAAAAGACCATTGCTCCTTCATTATTTGCCCTACACAAGTAATTTTGGTGCCTAACCCCATGTTTTGGTGATCTAGGAATCCAATTAGCATATATAAATTATAGTCAAGTGATTATAAGTACAATTATATATTAAAGCAATTGGTTATAAGCATATTTAACAATGTAATTTGAGATTTCTCCCCTTTCTACATGCCATAATGCCCAGGCTTGGTGAATTCATCTTATGTAATTCACATTCTGTTGAAGCTTTCAAGATTTCTTTTGATACCAATAAGGGATAAATTAATTATTACTGGGTGTACTGTGACATTTGTAAAAACATGGCTGCCAATGTGATATACTGGGAATATTACACAAATCTTGGAAGAAATTCCTTACCGAGACATTTCTTCACCAATTTGTTTGTAAAGGTGTCTGGTTCCCAAACTGGGGGTCCCCCAAATGATTTTGGGGGGTCCCCAGATGGTTAGCTTGATGTGAAACATTGTTTTCTCACTCAACAGTAAACAAACCAACATACAGTATAAGTGTATACAGGGTATCTGCACATTTCTAAAGTTACAATTTAATTACTCTTAAGACTCAATATTACTGTATCTCAAATATTAAGAAAGAGGCAAACATTGTGAAAATAGCCGATGTACAAGCTCACAACGCTACAGAAAACAAAATGGCCACTTGTCTGGTCTATGGGGAAGATGGACTCCTCAGTGGGGATACAGTGGAGAGAAATGGCCCCTTATGGGCCTAGAGAGGGTGTGCAAGTCAGTACAGAGCTATCACAACATGTATCTAGTGTTTGAATGTCTAGGCAGGGGTGGTGGAGGAGTGTGGCGTGGATAAGGTGCAGATGTGCTTGTCACAAACATCGCCTTATTCCTGAGACTAGTAGTTGTGTGAGGTTTTAGTGCAACATTAGTCTTTATTTTGAGATTGGTACTGCTGGCAATAAGCTTGAACCTTGATCTTTTTTTCTGGATAATTTTAACAGCAAGAAGGTACGTATAGGGAACAGCCCATGACGCCCTGGGCTCCAGTCTCCCCATAGAATCCCAATCTAACCGACCTCCACGCCCATAAGGGGCTGTGTCTCTGCTGCTATCCAACAAACAAGCATTGCTTTCGGCAAACACCAAGTTTTTGTTCTGGAGCTGTTCTGGAGAGGGGAGAGGACGCTCTGAGCCATAATGATAAGTCACTGGGGGCCCCTGGGAATATTAATGGTCAGCTACCACCGACTCTCCTGTGAGCCAGTCCGACATACACCCTTGTCTGCCTGACACACAGTCATGCACCACCACGTGGAGGTCTTACAACCACCACTATGGAGGGGGGCCGACCCTCCTCACGAACGCCTATGCCCACTCACAAGCGCCTATCTCGGGCATAGGAGCCAGCCAGACCCGCCAGGAGGTCCCGCCAGGAGGTCCATTTGGGGCCAGCATACATACATTTGTATATGACACAATCTTGCGACATGTGGAGGTCTTACAACCACCACCACTGGGGACTGTCCTCACTACCTATGCTAACTCAAGAGAGCCTATCTCGGGAGTGCCTATCTCTGGAGCCAGCGTGGAGGTCCACTTGGGACCAGTGGGACTATCCAGTGAGCCAGGCGACATAGGGACACTCCTCTCAGCCTCACGCATTAGCTAAATTCCAATACCTTAATTTCTGCCTCCTCCTCACTCCGTCCTCCAGCGTGCCGTGACTTAGAAATTGTTTGCATCCCAAATGCTAATTTGCTTTTGGAGGAGCTGAGAACAAGGAGAGCGCAGGCTCCCTAAGCCACTTGGAGTGAGATCTGGCAAAGATACAACTTTATCTTTCATGTATTATTTGCAAAACTGTCTTCGTTGAAATGGCGTATAATTTCTGTTGGAGGTTTTGCACGTCGGACGTGGGGGAAAGGAGAAGCTGAGGGTCTCCTTGGCTCCTAACTTTGCTCTTCTGCGCTCCAAGTGCCCAGGGAGCAATCCAGTGACCTCCATACTCCCCTCTACCCACCTGAGGGGAACCCTAGGCCCACTAAACTCTAGACCAGACCCACCCCCCATACTCCCCTGTAGGCACCCAGTAGATACACGGTTCTGACAGCTCTACACTAACCTCCATAACCACCCCCACCCCTCTTTGCACACTCACTGATTGCCTTCCTAATGTGTTAAAACATCTATTTAATGTTTTTCAAAATCTTGTGTCTACAAGATGACACTGCGCTTGTCCACGAGAAAAATAAATATTCTTGTGTATGTAGGGGAGGAGTTATGAAGTTGGGTGGGTAAGGGGAGGGGTGCAGAGAGATTGGTTCATAATGCAAGACATTTTTTGGGGGTGGGGTGTATAGTCAAAGATGAATTTAGTTTGGGCTAAATTTGATCCACAGAGCTATCCAAAACCTTTCAATATTGAAAACAATACTATCTATCAACTGACAATATTCTCTGCCACCACCTTCTGAATTACTGCAAATTGTGACTATTAGTTTTGTTGTGTTTTGAGGATATCTTGAAGCCTTGTTCCAGTAAAAAAGAAATATAAGTAGTTGGACATTTATTATATAATTAGTTAAACGGGTGACTAGAGATGCACGATATAATCGGTAACGTATCGGAATCGGCCGATATCGGCCATATCTGTACCGAACCGATCTCAAAATAAACCCGATTAAATTCACCGATATTGTATAATAAAATGACCGAGAGGCGAGAGCAGTCTGTCTGCCTGTCTCTGTCTCTTTAAGAGAGCACAGCTGTAGCTCCTCCCCCCTCCACACGCTCTACATGCAATGTCTCTCAGACAGTGCATTGCTGCACTACGCAGCGGAGCAGGCTAGGCTGCACAGAGAGTGGAACTAACAGCAAACTAACAGCAAACAAACTCTTCACGTCCATAGTTCATACCCAGAACAGTCAGAGGGTTTCTTGTACATCTTAAATTAGATTAGAGTAGGGATACTGCGGAGGATATATTTTGCCTCGTTATTTAACATCGACGTAACAAACACTCGTTAGTCGTTACTCGACTCGAGTGCAACCAGCGGCTGCTTTTGAACAAGCAAGCTGCTTGTGTATTTAACCACAGAGAATGAGCACAAATTAACTCTCAGCTGGTAATGTTTCTGTCTTTGACATCCTGTTGTCCTACAATCTGTAGTGTAGTGTACGAAGCAAGCTGTCCCTGTCCTAAACTCACTGTCTCTTTCTTTCGCACACACACACACACACACACACACACACACACACACACACACACACACACACACACACACACACACACAGTGGTAGTTCCAGGGAGTTGTGATTGGGAGAGCTAAGGGGGGCTTTATTGTTTAGAGCAGAGGGCCAGAGGCTAATTAATTTAGGCAACAGACAATATGAATAACACTAATAACAAACTAGATTCAATGATCTTAGTTCCATAGGCCACATAACGGTTTTGTGTTATACAAAGATTCAAATAATTCTGTGACGGCTTATAGCATACAAAAATTATGTCATAGTTAAGTTTGTTACTTATATATAATTATAATTAATGTATTTATTCCATAAATATTTTTCATCACAGTAGGGTTAGTGGAGAGGAGGGTTTACCATCAACTTTCACCAGTAAAACAAATTAAAATAAAAAAATTCAGCAATGAGCTCAATATAAATATGATATATAATATATCGGTATCGGATCGGTATCGGCAGATATGACCATCATGATTTGTGTGCATGGGGTCCTCATCTTAAACAAGCGTAATGCTTAATGAGGGTTTCCAGTTTAGTAGACCTTGTATTGTGAATTTGTACTTCCATGTACTGTTATGTACTGTCATGTACTATTCTCATGTCTTTCTAAATAAACTACATCAATCAATCAATCAAACCCAGCAAATAATCGGTATCGGTATCGGTATCCAAAAAACAATATCGTGCATCTCTACGGGTGACCATTTCAGAGTGTTTTAATAGAGTCACAAACAAAATATTGGATTTCACAATTATCTAATTGTATCTCTGCAATTTGGACAAGTCCAATGGATTCCCAGGCCCCCAAAACATGGGATTAGACACAAAACGTACTTGTTTAGGATAGATCAAGGAATTAAGCTATTTTAATGTTTTTTTGGCCATCTTGGACGCCATCTTGAAAATAACACCTTAAAAGTGGTCAAACTTTGGAAAACTTTTAGTGTGTTATTCAGGACACCTAATACTACAAAAAACAGTTGAGAAACCTTTTGTTTTTTTCATATATGCACCCGCCTATTATTTTTATGTTGGAATAACCCTTTACTTTTTGTACTTTATATATAAATAAAAGTCCAAACTCCAATAGCCAAAAAAACAAATTTTGCCCCAAAATAAAATTTCACAACAATCCATTTCATTAATGGGAGACCCTAAAGATAAGAAAAAACATGGTTGTGTTTTGTTCTAACTCGGGTGGGGGTATCTCAAAAACTAAGGCCTTTTTTGAGGGCTTGCTACAGGACTAATATGTGTGGTTTCTGGCTCCCACACAAGTCTGCTGACTGCTGCACAGCACCAGAGATTCTCCGTAGTAAAGTTCGGATGCACGGTGCTGGCCACCGGTGAGACGCTACCTCAGAGCAACACACACGACGTGCGAGAACAAACGATGAGCTCCCAGGACCTAAGGTCCCACCCCTCACATATATATAAGCTCTATATCTGGTTTATTGCGGGAGGATGCAGGATTTTGCGGGGCCCGTAGGTTTTATTTTGACCGCCTATTCCCGACCACGGGTATTTAAATACCTCCCACGCCCGCAAGATTTGCGTTGGGTCCTGCGGGTACCGCTGCAGTGCTCTACTACAGAGCATGCTGTCTCTGTAATGGTAGGGGACGGTCGGTCGGGAACGCGGTGAGCATTTTGTGTTCGGTGCCACGTTATGTTCAATCAAACCGCAACAACCTTTACCTAGCGTGTTCTGTGTTTGCGTGTAGCAGCGCGAGTGAGCACACATCATAGAGCTGTGAGCTGCACGCATTAAAGAAAGCGTCAGAGAGTCAGAGAGATGACATTAATTTGGTGCCACGGGCCAATAAATTGCAGAACCTTGTCGGATTCTTGTGTGTGTGTGTGTGTGTGTGTGTGTGTTATCGTCTCACACAGGACACTTCTATAAGCTCATTGTCTATGTGTCTTTGACTGTGTGCTTCACCCTTTAATAACACACTCACACACTCACACACACTATCTATAATTACTCACAAGAGTTTACCTTCTATTGTTCGGTCTGTTTCCTCTTCTCACTACACTTCCTGTTCTGTTTGTACACGTGTCGGCTTCAAACTTTAGCCAGAAAACGTGCTAAATGGACCAGGAGAGGATGGTATAGGTTTAGAGCGTAATAGTCGCCATTGTGTTTTTCATATTAAGAGTTTTAAGCTGACTCCATGGTGAATCGCGAAAATGAAATGTCTGATTCTGTTCATAAAGTGTGTGTGTGTGTGTGTGTGTGTGTGTGTGTGTGTGTGTGTGTGTGTGTGTGTGTGTGTGTGTGTGTGTGTGTGTGTGTGTGTGTGTGTGTGTGTGTGTGTGTGTGTGTGTGTGTGTGTGTCACTATACAGTGTATATACTACGTGTGTGTGTGTGTGTGTGTGTGTGTGTGTGTGTGTGTGTGTGTGTGTGTGTGTGTGTGTGTGTGTGTGTGTGTGTGTGTGTGTGTGTGTGTGTGTGTGTGTGTGTGTGTGTGTGTGTGTGTGGAGGGGGGGTCCGAGAGGCGGAGCCCCAGGTTTCCTGTGTTTCCATATAAGGACATCGTCACCCAGGCAGCTGGACAAGTATTTGTGGAATGTTTGTTGTTTTTTTGTCTCCTTTTTTACAGTAAAAGTCTGGAAACCCCCCCACTACACACCACACACACACACACACACACACACACACACACACACACACACACACACACACACACACACACACACACACACACACACACACACACACACACACACACACACACACACACACACAGAGAGAGAGAGAGAGAGACAGAGAGACTTTAAATAGCTCAATCTTTTCTAATAAAGTTGTGTCTCACAGTATTGTTGTTATGAAGCTACACGTTTAACTGCATTTTGACCAATGATTGATTTTTTCCTGAGGAATCTGCATCTACAACAACACACACACACACACACACACACACACACACACACACACACACACACACACACACACACACACACACACACACACACACACACATGGTCAACCGTGTGTGGAGCGTAGAGAATCTCATCCTGTGTGTGTGTGTGTGTGTGTGTGTGTGTGCTCACTGAGGGAGTGAGTTACATTTTGAGAACAGCCATATTTTTTAATGTGTTTGGGGAGTCGATACGTTTCGTGGCTGTTGGCAGGGCATTCCACATTTTGGTGGCAGCATAGTAGAATACATTTCTCTAGCCTCGCGTGGCCAGACTATATCACTGCGTGGATATGAGTCTGGTGCTTCTATGAGGATTTATTTTTCTCCAAGGGGCGGGATCAAAACAATGGCTCTGGACGCCATTGGTTAGACCTACTAACCTCTCCCATATTTAAATACTGGGCCCTGATTGATCACCCCAGACTTCGGAAGCTGGAAATGGATCGACAACGGAGCGGTGCCAGACCCAAATCGCAGAGGGCAATTTTTCATTTGCACTGGCAGATTCGTCTGGTACCAGGCTTGCATTTCCCGCCATGTTTGAGCCAATTCTAGGTTGGATCCCCCTCAAGGACCCCTGGGGGTCCCTGGACCCTACTTTGAGAACCCCTCCAAAAGAGTGCAGCCTGCTCAGTTCAATTATGATGCCAGTTCCATTGATTAGCCTCCGAGGAGCGTGTTCTGTGTTTGACTAGTAGAGTCTGATTCACACCGATGGTAAACGCTCTGTGTTTGACTAGCAGAGTCTGATTCACACCGATGATAAACGCTCTGTGTTTGACTAGCCTGGGCAGCATTCCTTTTCGGGTATATGATCCGGTCGGGAGCGGAAGTAGCCCTACGTCACTGGGCGCGTCATCCGCGTCATCAGCGACCGGATCGCGACAAACCGGAAAGATGTCTCACCCCAAAATAGGTTCCGTCCTATAAAATCCTTGATGCGGCGTAGTTTAGCTTATTTTTTAAATATAAATGTGAGTGTACTTTCCGGAGACTATTTAGCGTCTGTATTATCCGTATTATCCCACGGGAAAATGCTATTCCATTTAAATAGGGATTGGGGAACCAAAACAAAGCGGCACCGCAAAACCGGATCGCGACACTCCGGAAAGAGGATTTCTTTTTTTCAGTAGGCGTGGCCTAGACCGGATCATATGGGTCTTTAGTAACGCATACCAGGCTTTCCTCCGAGGTGGAAAGACTGGTGACGCGAGGTTAGTGTTTGACTAGTAGAGTGTGAACGTTCCCCTGCAGTGAGCTCATTTTCACACATCTGGGATCCATTAGTCCTGCCTTACTGGCCTACATCTGCTCATGTTGTCACACTGACAATAGAAAACGTATGATCCATTCAGGGGTCGACGACCTTCTGGAAATGAAGTGCCATGTTTTAATTATCTTGATAGTCAGCATTAGACCAGCGACTACCTTAACTCTGAGAGTAACCATAACTCTGAGAGTAACCATAACTCTTAAGAGTTACAGCCCCATAAGGGTCCATTTGGTTCCTAACTATTCATCATTTCACTGGGGACCCCTTGAAGGACCCCTGGGGGTCCCGGCCGGGACCCCACTTTGAGAACCACCACACTACACTAGACCGTCTCGTTTTTGTCTAGTTTCTACGTTTGTTGACAAATGTAATCATTTAGTCATAATTTTTTGTCATCATAGCTTAGTTTTTATTTAGCCTTCGTCCGTGAAAAAAGGTAGTGGACAAAGTTAAAATGAACACTGTGTCATACAGTACCACAGTATGAGGTCAGTGAATAGTAACAGTTAGTCACACTCATCGAAGCTGTTTATTCCATGGTGTCTACCAGCAGTGGTGGGAAAAGTACTAAAATGTTTTACTTAAGTAAAAGTATCAATAGTGCAATGTAGAAATATGTTACAAGTAAAAGTCCGGAATTCAAAATGTACTTCAGTAAAAGTACATAAGTAATGGTATCAAAATGTACTTAAAGTACCAAAAGTAAAAGTACTCGTCATTCAGAAGGTCCTATTTCACAAGTTTTCAAATGTATAAAATGTATAAAAATCCTTTAAAAATAGCATATCTACAAGCTCACAACGTGTCGCAAAAAGCGACGCGTTGTGCGTGCGTGCGTGCGTGCGTGCGTGCGTGCGTGCGTGCGTGCGTGCGTGCGTCTACCAGTGAGTGTGACTGAGCTCCAAACAACGTGTGAGTTATTCTTCACACTCTGTTCCCATGAGTCTCCACCGCTGGTCATCTGGATCCCATAGAGGCCAGCATGCCCTTCTCTTGGTTAACTCCTTGGCACCCAAAATAGCCGATCTAGTCACACAACGTTGTGAGCTTGTAGATCGGCTATTTCTGTCAGGCATAACCCTAAACTGTAAGCCATATAACCATAACCATAACCATAACCCTGACCAGAAGAATCTTCCATAAAACCCCAATGGTCTCAGATATGACATAAAAGCAAAGATTAAAGCCTCAATCTGTGATTTCTTCAACTGCTTTTTAATTTGATTTGATAATTAGTATGTTGAACTTGCAAAAATAAAATAAAAACAAACAACAATGAAAGCCACAATATATTGATCATCCCCAACATGTTCAAAAAGGAGTAGGAATAAGTAAAAACTTATGTACTCCTACCCCCTTCTTATTTAACATTCATAATCCATATAAACAATTACAAATGTAACTTTATATCATATAAATCCTATGATATCTGCATATATATACTCCCATACTCTATCTATATATATATGTTATTTATGTATAATATACTGTACATATAATACTGCTTAGCTGTATGTAGAACACCAGGAACAAAGGTTTAGATTTAGAATGATAATACCAAAACATAATCATAACTTTGCATATTATGCTAATTGTTTGGGAAACAGGGCACTAGTGTGGGATCCACTCATCACAGACTGGGACATTGGCCTGACGGTTTTGAGAATATTTTTTTGCGTTTACCCATTAGGACCGGGAAAGAATCTGTCATTTTAGATTTTAACAACTTTAACCATTATCTTATGCTTTGTCTATTCAATTTTTATTATTTTTTTAAATCATGAAAATGTGTGCAAATCTTGAATATATATTTTGTAAAGTGAACATTTGAAACTCAATTTTGATTCTGGGGGATTCTACAAATGTCTTCTAAATCATATCCTTTTTCCTTTGAAAAAACTCATGTTGCTATAATCAGTGGTTCTCAAACTTTTTCATGTCAAGGACCTCCAAAATTATATGTATTTGGCCGGGGACCCCCATCTCAAAACGTGTTCTTCCAGGGACCCCCCAGAAGCAAATATTAGATAAAAAAAAAATTGCTTTAACAATATATATATATATTGAAAGATGTGCAAAAAAAATCACGATTTTTCTGCGCTATGATCTGCTATTTTTGAACAGCCAAAGAAATTTTCGGTCTTAACTCTTTCAGTGCCAAGAGTATTTTCATAAAGTACTCCCCCAGTGCCAGCAATTTACGTTTTTTTTTATTTTTTAATTTTGTAATTTTTCATTCAAATAAATGATCTGATTGGGTTTTTAAACCCATAATACAGTTCTACCAGTAGAGAGCAACAAATCGACACATTGATGACCTCGCTGGCTCACTCGCCCCCTCCCAAACAGGCTCACGTCATATCCGGTCATAACCGGATGTTGACATTTTTGACAATCGTTGATCGGGCTAAATTACGATGTGATACACGACTACGATGACTGATCGTCACCCAGACCAAAGAGAGTAGACGTGGACCTCTCCGTTTGTTTTTTATACCGTGTGAAAAACCGTGACTTTCCCTATTCTGGCCAAAAATGATCGCGGGAAAAAAAATTGAACCGGAAACGGAATCTGCGTCATGAAACCGGAACCCAATGAGTCTGAAGGAGTCAGGAAGCGAAAGTGATCATGAAAAATAAACAGTATAGCGCGACCACAGTCAAAAGTAAAAACTCGGGATTTCTCGTGCTGGCACGGAGGGTACTCGGGAAAAACTCGGGATATCTCGGGGCGTGGCACTGAGAGAGTTAATGGGTTAATCCCTGTATTCCTGCAGTACTTACTGTAACACCTCTGAGGTCGTTTACAAAGCTCAAAGGTCACAGAAATGGCATGTGTTTGAAGGAGTAGGAGGTGAGCTGGAGATGAAAAGCAAACACGCCCTGTTAATAACACTCCCAGTCCAGCCTGTCTCAGCATGTAGCCTCTGTATACCCACGCCTGTTTTTATAAGGGGCAGTTTGCTGGTTCAATGCTGAGCTGAGCGCCGAATCCCTGCCAACATCAGGCGAGAGGGTTTGTGCAGATTGGTGTTACCAGAGCAGTGGATCTCAAACTTTTTCATGCCAAGGAGGAACCCCAAAATGACATGTATTTGGCCGCAGAAAGAAATTCAAAAATAGCAGCTGTACAAGCTCGCAGCGCGTCACTTCGTGCCGCGCTGCGAGCTTGTACATCTGCTGTTATTGAATAGCCAAAGTATAAATGGATAAAGTGGTCAAAATGATCGTGATGCTGTGTCAACACATTTTAGCTGGGGACCCCCTTGGTCTCCCTGCTCTCCTACTGAGACTTTTAGATCCTGTGTCTGGTTTGACATGTCTGGGTGACAAGAAGGTCAACAGGCATTTTCTCCCCTGAGCGAGCAGGCGGGCTCAATTAGCTAGGTGGTAAAAATGTCAGCGTTTGTGCAGGAGACCAGGATTCCAATCCGGGGTAGCTTTGGCTACAAGACGTTATGGATCAGCTGAAGATGATCATTAGCTATTTCGCGACGCGTTGTGAGCTTGTAGATCAGCTATTTTCAAAAGATTTGTATACTTTTTTGAAAACTTGAAATGGGACATTCTGCATAATGAGTACTTTTACTTTTGGTACTTAAATACATTTTGATGCCAATACTTTTGTATTTTACTTAAGTAAATTCTGAATACCAGACTTTTAACTTTTACTCAAGTAAGAAATGTGAATACCTCTTCCACCACTGCCTGTAGGGCTGTTCACATCCTGCATGGGTCAATTGATCGATTGATGGATTGCATTCATTCAGAACACAGATTTTGTATGCTGTAGTGTAGAGAGTCATTATGTTGTGTGTGGTATATCATATATCATTAGGCCTATGTTGTGTATGTAGTAGTAGTAATTATGCTGTGTATGGTATCAACTTCCCATGAGCCTCAGTACATGTTTCATCCTGGCTACACTGTGGCATTGCTAAAGCAAAGTGTTCATCCTGACAGTGATTGATGTAAATGAAACATGGATGAAGGTTATTGTTTGTTTTGTAATGAGTAGGGGTGTGCCGATACACTAATTTCATGAAACGATACGATACGATATTGGGCTCACGGCATCGATACGATATCGATACGATGCGATATATGGCACTTTTTTATTATGAAAATATATGGGGGGGGAAAGCAAATGCAAACAAATATTTCTGTTTTAAATTATTCAGACATGCAAACTTGTAGCTTTTCAGCTACAATAGCCGTTTTGAATCCAAATAGGGCAATAGTGTGACACCTGACCCGAAAAAACAACAACATGTTGTCACCCTTTTCACCTCGGGGCTGTTTGCGTGCCTGATTATTATTATTGTAAAAAATAAAAAAAAAATTTTCTTCTCCAAAACGATACATATCGTCATGAAAATGTATCGCGATATATCGCGGGACGATATATCGGCACACCCCTAGTAATGAGGTGTCGTCGCCCCCCCCCCTGGCAAACCAGGTTTCATTCTGTCTGTCTGTGACCTGTTCTATTCTGTCTGTCTGTGACCTGTTCTTTATTTATCTCTGTCTGTCTGTCTGTCTGTCTGTCTGTCTGTCTGTCTGTCTGTCTGTCTGTCTGTCTGTCTGTCTCTGTGTGTGTGTGTGTGTGTGTGTGTGTGTGTGTGTGTGTGTGTGTGTGTGTGTGTGTGTGTGTGTGTGTGTGTGTGTGTGTGTGTGTGTGTGTGTGTGTGTGTGTGTGTGTGTGTGTCTCTCTCTCTCTCTCTCTCTCTCTCTCTCTCTCTCTCTCTCTCTCTCTCTCTCTCTCTCACTCTCTCTCTCTCTTCTCTCTCTCTCTCTCTCTCTCTCTTTGCATGTAGCGGCTGGTAGAAGTCAGGTTGCGTTTGTTTTTGTCATGACGTTATGAAGCCACACACACACACGCACAACGCACACGCACACACACACACACACACACACACACACACACACACACACAGACAGAAGCTCTATTGTTACTGAAGGACTTAAAGTTCATGTGCGTCGTCTCACTGCTGACAGATGTGGAAATGTTAACACCATGTCCATCAGCACCACTCACACCCAGGCTGTTGAGCACTGGTTCTCAAACTGGGGGTCGGGACCCCCAGGGGGGTCCCCACATGATTTTTGGGGGTCCCCAGATCAGCTAATTCTAGATTCAGTTTTTGTCATTGTCTTTTGAATAAAAGTCCTTGTCGTTTTTTTTTAAACTTTTTCGTCATCTGAAATGTTTTAGTTTTAGTCTAGTTTTAATCGACTAAATATCATTGGATATTAACTCAATAGGTGCCAGTGGTTTATTAAAACAGGGTACATCTAGTGCCAGCGATATCACCGTTTACGCTGCGCTGTTTAGAGCTGTAGAATCGACGACAAGCACCCAGATGTAAACAATAGATGCGTGTACGACATTACATTACATTACAGTCATTTAGCAGACGCTTTTATCCAAAGCGACTTACAATAAGTGTATTCAACATAGGTAGGGAACGAAAACTACTAATCACCAGAAGTCTTTAGTGCATTTTCTGCAAAAAACAAGCAACCAAGAGTATACCTAGCGCTAAGGTAAAAGTACAATATATCAGCCACCTATTTCCTTAAACAAATGAGACAAAAATTGCTAAATCAAATGAGCATGAGCTAAAACAAATAAGTGTATCGACTAAACAAGATCCAATAAACAATACAGCAATAGAAAAACAAGCGTTCGTACAACTAGTTAACAACAAGTAGGTCAGGCAGAGAGGAAGGGTAGTGTTTCCTGAAGAGGTGGGTTTTCAGCCTGCGGCGAAATATGGGCAGTGACTCTGCTGTCCTAACATCAGTGGGAAGTTCATTCCACCACTGTGGGGCCAGAACAGAAAAGAGTCGTGACCGTGTGGATCGGCCAGAAGGACCCTTGAGTGACGAGGCAATCAGTCGCCCCGAGGTGGCAGACCGAAGTGGTCGGGCAGGGGTGTAGGCATCGACCATAGCCCGGAGGTAAGAAGGAGCTGTTCCTTTCACTGCCCTATAGGCTAGTACCAGGGTTTTGAACTGGATGCGAGCCGCTACGGGGAGCCAGTGTAGAGAACGGAGAAGGATGGTTGTGTGGGAGA
The DNA here is from genome assembly GCF_963280865.1 of Gymnoscopelus braueri. NCBI lineage: Eukaryota > Metazoa > Chordata > Actinopteri > Myctophiformes > Myctophidae > Gymnoscopelus > Gymnoscopelus braueri. Next base: position 661,010 of record NC_137608.1, read on the forward strand.
ACTTGGGGCGGTTGAACACCAGACGAGCCGCAGCTTTCTGAACAAGCTCCAGAGGTCTGATTGCAGATGCCGGAGCACCAGCAAGGAGGGAGTTGCAGTAGTCCAGGCGGGAGATGACGAGAGCCTGGATGAGCACCTGGGCTGCCTTCTCCGTGAGGAAGGGGCGAATCCTCCTGATGTTGTAGAGCAGGAATCTGCAGGACCTCGTCACTGATGCGATGTTTGCCGAGAACGTCAGTTGATCGTCCAGGGTCACACCCAGATTCTTCGCAGTCCGAGTTGAGGTCACCACAGCATTATCAATGGTGATGGCCATGTCTCGGTGCGGACAGCCCTTCCCCGGGAGGAACATCAGCTCGGTCTTGTCCAGGTTGAGCTTCAGGTGGTTTGTCGACATCCACTCCGAGATGTCAGCCAGACAAGCAGCAATGCGTGCCTCCACCTGGGTATCAGAGGGGGGGAATGAGAGGATTAGCTGGGTGTCATCGGCATAGCAGTGGTAGGAAAAGCCATGGGAGTGGATGACAGCACCCAGAGATGTAGTGTAGAGAGAGAAAAGAAGAGGACCCAGAACCGAGCCTTGGGGAACCCCAGTTGTGAGCCTGTGTGGTTCTGACACAGACCCTCTCAGCATCACCTGGTAGGAGCGACCCGTCAGGTAGGATGCAAACAGGGAGAGTGCAGAGCCTGAGACACCCATCCCCTCGAGGGTGGAGAGGAGGATCTGATGGTTCACCGTGTCGAACGCTGCAGACAGGTCCAGGAGTATCAGCACCATCCATCCACCATCCACCATCCATCGTTACGACGATGGATGGTCCTGGCTAACTCCTTGAACAATAACATCTCTCACTCGAGTCGCCATTGCGGAGTGATCGCGCATCGAAAATGGCTTGTTTCACCACTGCAAAGAGTTAAGGAGATCTGGAGGTTTTTATCAAGGAGAAAGAATGGGAGCTGACGGAAGGGAGTTTTTTTGGGGGTCATACCTATGTTCCCCGGACCTATGTTCCCCCACTAAGGTTATGGTTTGGTTAGGTTTAGGTTAGGTCCTATATTCCCCGCTCTCCTAGGAAAGCGGGGAACATAGAACCTGGGGAACATAGGTACGGTCCCGTTTTTTTGGCATGGTGATCCATCTGTCCCTTCCATTTAAGAGGCACCGTGGGTGATTCCAAAGTTGTGCTAGCCCGCCCCTTGTGGGAAAAAAAAAAAGGAAAAAAACAATTTTACAGAGATCTCCGGTTATGGCACTCAACGTGTGTCTTTGCAAAACCGGAGATTCCCGGTTTTGGCACCCAAGGAGTTAATAGACAAAAGTATATGTTGGCAGGCCTTGATGGTGTCATAATGCCTGATTTATACTTGAGCTTGTAGATCGGCTATTTTCGGAAGCATAAAATGAATTGTCTTAGTTCTACTGGATCTCTTCTCCACTAGTCTCTCCCTAACATTGTTGTCTAGTCTAAAAAAAAATCACAAAATTGCCAAAATATTTAGTCATAGTTTTAGTCATCAGAACTAATTTGTTATTTAGTTTTATTTAGTTGCAATACCTTAAAAAAAAGGCCATTACTGCATCAAAGGTAATCCAACGCCAAATTGTCAAATAATATAAGAAAGAGGAAACGCCTCGCAACATTTATCTCATCTGTGGAACCGAGTCAAACTAAATGTAATGCCTCAACTCCTGCAATTCCAAGTGCTTGTCAGGGTGGGGGGTCCCCACCAGAGTCCTGCAACGGGCCGGGTACCCGCGGATACCCGACGGGTACCCGTGTTTGACGGGTGAAAACGGGTGACAATTTTACTTTGATAAGATCACGGGTACAGGGACGGGCGGTACTGAACTAATCGCGGGCGGGTATCATTTTATTGTGAAAATCATATAGCACTATTTCCACTCAAACAACGTCACTTGTGTAACTTAACACAGCACAACTGCATGGAGCATGCTGGTCAGTTATTTTAAATCACAAAAACACATTGAACATCCTGTTAAATCTTCAAATTAAAACCATCTGATGACGTAAACAACGACACATGTGCGCTGCGTAGATGCACGTTCGCGCGCGTGGCTTAAGCTCGCTCCTCCGTCTTCACTTGATTTCTGTACAAACCTGACCACTGAATGTAGCGCTGTTGTTGAAGGCTGCTATCTTTTTCAACACACTTTTCAGTAGGATTTACATTTTACACGGGTAAACGGGCGGACAACGGGTCGTTTATTTGACGGGCGGGGCGGGCCTGGTTCGTATTTTGAAATAATCACGGGTGACGGGTCGGTCTACGGATCTGAGTATTGACGGGCGGGGCGGGCGCGGGTTCTCAAAATTGGACCCTTGAAGGACTCTGGTCCCCACTTCATATATGATCATTTGTGGGGGGTGCCCAGTTCAATATTATGATTATTTTGGGGGGTCGCTGCCTGAAAAGGTTGAGAACCACTTATATTTGCAATAGTGTACGTCATACAGTACACTATTGCAAATATATATGATTATGAATGCTAGACATTTACAATGTTCATTTATAGGCCAATATTATACTAGGAGCACTGTCAATACAGTGCATCAGCAACTTTTTAAAAAAACTGCTCATTGTAAGTAATTTACATATAATTATATGAAACAATTAACTGCTGTTATTGTTTATATATGGACTTGTATTTAAATATTAAAAGTTGTCTTCTATCTGTTGCCCTGCCTTTACTGTTCATGGCAATGTTACAACTGGTGATTACAATGATTTGATAATAACTCTGTCAACTAGGCAGTACATAATTCACAAGTGACTGAGAAAGAAAGAAAAAAAGAAAGAAAGAAAGAAAGAAAAGAAGAAAGAAAGAAAGAAAGAAAGAAAGAAAGAAAGAAAGAAAGAAAGATGATAGATAGTAAAGGATGATAGATTTAAACGTCAGACAAGTTATGACTCAGATGAAAATGGTTGTAGAATTTAGTCGTAGTTTGATTCCCTTTAGATGTCACACACTGCTAATCAGTGTGTGTGCGTGTGTGTACAGTATGTTAGTAGTGACGGATAGATTGATTCACTTTTGCCATACACTGTGTATGTGTGAGAACACACACACACGCATACACATGCACGCACGCACGCACGCACGCACGCACGCACGCACGCACGCACGCACGCACGCACGCACGCACGCACGCACGCACACACACACACACACACACACACACACACACGCACGCACACACACACAGGGAACATTATGTTCTGTTCTGTGGTCATTTGTCATTTCTGAATCCAAACTCACTTCTCTCCCTGCAAGCAAACTGCTGAATATTTCCACTCTCTATCTCTCTCTCTCTCTCTCTCTCTCTCTCTCTCTCGCTCTCTCTCTCTCTCTCTCTCTCGCTCTCTCTCTTTCTCTCTCTCTCCCCCACACACACACACACCATACATTTTTTCCCATCTCTCCTGTTCTGTCTTCATCACGCCAACCCTGCATTCCAGAGAGCTGTATTCACAGTGACTGCATTCACACGGACAATATTTATTCATTCAGAACGCAATCATTCTGATCAGAAATTCCAACTTTTGGCTGTTTACACGGACGCTAAATAAAAGTAATCCTACATGCCTCAAAGCATTTCATCTGAAAATAGCTTTTGACATTTGGCACCAATGTTTGTACGTAGTTTTAAGTCATAGTCACATTTTAGCAGTGGTGGAAAAAGTACTCAAAGTGTTTTACTTAAGTAAAAGTATCAATACTGTAATGTAAAAATACTTACTTGTTACAAGTAAGAGTATAAAAATCTTTTGAAAATAGCAGATCTACAAGCTCAAAATGCGTCGCATCGCGACGCATTGTGAACTTGTAGATCGGCTATTTTCAAATGCCCGAAATGTATATAGGGCTGAAGTGGTCAATGTTTTGTAATAATACTCAAAATCTACAAAGTAGCTAGTAACTAAAGTTTTCAAATAATTGTAGTGGAGTAAAAGTACAATATTTGCCTCTGAGATGTAGTGGAGTAGTAAAAGTATTGGAAATTGGAAATATTCAAGTAAAGTACAAAGTGTACTTAAGTACAGTACTTAAGTAAATGTACTTAGTTACTTTACACCACTGCATTGTAGTCATCTGAAATTATTTAGTTCTAGTCTAGTTTTAGTTAATTAAATATTTTTGTTAATTAAAGATTTTAGACGACTAAATCTACAGTTGATTTAGTCGACTAAAGTTTATGTTGGCATCGTAATACCTGTATATACTTAGCTGTGTGCCGAAAATCTACAAGCTCATGTGTCACTCTGCGACACGTTGAGAGCTTGTAGATCGGTTGTTTTCGGAGCGTGACACCCACATACCGAGCATAAAATGACTTGTCTTAGTTCTACTGGATCTCTTCTCCACTAGTCCCTCACTAACATTTTAGTTCTTGTCATCAGTGAAAAAAGGTAGTTGAGGAAAGTTTTTCGCCATAGTACGAAATTAAATGAACACTGGACATTTGACACTAAAGTGGTTCTGCCCGCTGTCGATTTTCCAACCAGAGACCAACCAAGCAGAGAGAAACGATGGGAATAAGTGTTTTCATGCTGATATTTTCCTGTTGATCTGAACTGCAGTTTGATTCTCTCTCCGTCCTGATGTCAAATCTAAAGGTCCTTACAGACCGGGGCGAATAATACGTTTTTTTTTAAACCTTATAAAGTCAATGCAAGCGTACATGGCGCGAAAAAGCAAAGCGAAAAAGCGTCTTTTAATTATTCGGAACAAGTCAGAATTTTGCGTATATTCGACTGACAGACTCTCTCCAACTGTTTCATGTCAAGGATCCTCAAAATTATATGTATTTGGACCAAAATATTTTGTTCCAGGTACTCCCTAGAAGCAAAGATTTGAGTTACAAATGTTGTCTTTAAAAATATATTCAAAGATTTGGGCAAATGTTGATTGATTGATGATTTTTCAAAAATAGCAGATCTACAAGCTCATTTGAAATGACCACAGTATGTCTGCATGGTCATCATATGATATGATGACCATGCAGACATACTGTGGTCATTTCTTCTCATATTTGTGTTACTTAGGTGTGTTTTTCTTTTCTTGACCACAATGTAATTTATATAGCTTGTTATTAGATAGATGCTAGGTTCATTGTTTACTTTAAAGTTTCGATGTACATTATTATTATTTTGAGGGGACCCCCAGGGGTCCTTGGGGGGAGTACCAGGGGGTCCCCAGCTGAATTAGTTAATATAGCATCACAATCATTTTAACAACTTTAACCATATTATGTTATACTGATCTACAGTACAAGCTCATAGACTTGACTATATATATTTAAAGCGTTTTTTTTTTTACTCAAATCTTTGCTTCTGGAGGTCCCTGGCACAACATATATTTTTAGATGGGATTTTATATTTTGAATGCTTCAGTTGACCCAAATTATGGGCATCGGTATCGGGAAGGAAAAAGTGGTATCGGTGCATCTCTAAATTGTAAGTCCCTCTGGATAAAGAGCATCTGCTAAATGCCTATATTGTACACTCATTGTCTCGCAGGAGGCTCATGTGTTTATCAGAGCTGACAGACCAGAGGACGTGACGGAGGACAAGGTGGCCTGTGAGATCTCTAAGGTGCAGGTGGGGCGTGACCAGCAGGGTGGGCGTGGTCAACAGTGTGCGAGGAGGAGCTCGGCATCCGCGGACAAGGAGGAGACCGTGGTGAGTGTGCGTGTGTGCGTGCGTGTGTGCGTGCGTGTGTGTCACTATACAGTATATACACTATATATAAGTGCGTGTGTGTGTGTGCGTGCATGTGTGCGTGCGTGAGTGTGTGCGTGCGTGTGTGTCACTATACAGTATATACACTATATATAAGTGCGTGTGTGTGTGTGTGTGTGTGTGTGTGTGTGTGTGTGTGTGCGTGCGTGCGTGTGTGTGTGTCACTATACTAGAAGTGTAACAATACATAAAAAATTGGTTTGGTGCGTATTCCGGTTTTCAATTAAAGCACTGAACTTTTCCATTGCACATTCCTATCAAAGTGGGTTGAATGAAGCACTGTAGAAGCTTATTTCAATGTTTACTATTAAAGGGGTAGTTCACCCCCCAAATAACTTTTTTTCTATTGATTACTCACCCCATGGAGCCTTGAATTCATGGATATTTATTTGTTTTTGTCGCATTCCTTCCTTTATTATTTGATTATAATACATTTAGCCCCATTGATTCCGGTAGGAGACACAAATGCATTTGTGTCTCCTACCGGAATCAATGGGGACACATTTATTATAATCAAATTATTGGCTTAGGAATGTGACAAAAACAAAAAAATATCTATGAATTCAAGGCTCCAGATGGTCAGTAATCAATAGAAAAAAAGTTATTTTGGGGGTGAACTACCCCTTTAAGGACTTTGAAGTCAGAAAACCAAGCGCTCCTCTTCCCTAACACTCAACTGAACGTGGAGTGGTGTTGTAATATGTATGGTGCACCAGCTTAGTATGCAGTGGTGTAAAGTAACGAAGTACATTTACTCAAATACTGTACCTAAGTACATTTTTTAGGTCTTTTTACTTAAATGGAGTATTTCCAGTTTTCAGTACTTTAACTTCTACTCCACTACATCTCAGAGGCAAATATTATACTTTAACTCCACTACAATTATTTGAAAACTTTAGTTACTAGTTACTTTGGAGATATAAATTATTATATTATAAAACATACATTAACCACTTTAGCCCTATTTTATACCGAGGCTATTTGAAAATGTACAAGCTCACAACGCGTGGCATCGCGACTACATTGGAGTATTGATACTTTTACTTAAGTAAAACATTTGAGTACTTTTTCCACCACTGTTAGTATGTCGCTGTGGAAACTGTATTTTAGATCTGCATCCCCCAAAACAGTTATTTAGGGGGCACCCATTTGGTACGGGCCGTTCCGTTCAGTATTTTCACACCCCTACTCTCTGTAAACCCCATTCTCTGTAAATCCTAGAGACGGTTGTGAAAATACAAGTCGTTTAGTCAGCAGTTTATGGAATACTCCGATCAGCCTGTTTGGCCAAATTCATTGAGTTGCTGTATCCATTGGTGAGTGTACGTGTATTCACACGGTTTGTGTTGTCGTGTGTACACTGTGTGTGTGTGTGTGTGTGTGTGTGTGTGTGTGTGTGTGTGTGTGTGTGTGTGTGTGTGTGTGTGTGTGTGTGTGTGTGTGTGTGTGTGTGTGTGTGTGTGTGTGTACAGGGTACAAACTACAGAAAGACCAACGCAGCGATGGAGATGAGACGGATCAACAGGGAGTCGTTTTGGGCAAGAGCAGAGGTCTGAAAACACACACACACACACGCACGCACGCACGCACGCACGCACGCACGCACGCACGCACGCACGCACGCACGCACGCACGCACGCACGCACGCACGCACGCACGCACGCACGCACGCACGCACGCACGCACGCACGCACGCACACACACACACACACACACACACACACACACACACACACACACACACACACACACACACACACACACACACACACACAGTCTGAAAATGCTTTGATCCGAGCTGAAAATGAATGTATTGTTGAGTCTCATTGTTTCAGAGCGTGTGTGTGTGTGTGTGTGTGTGTGTGTGTGTGTGTGTGTGTGTGTGTGTGTGTGTGTGTGTGTGTGTGTGTGTGTGTGTGTGTGTGTGTGTGTGTGTGTGTGTGTGTGTGTGTGTGTGTGTTTCAGCGCGAGGAGGATGATAGGAAGGAAGAGGAGAGGAGACGAGCGGCAGAGGAAAGGCGGCGTCTGGAGAGGGAACGAGTTCAGAAGGAGAGGAAGGAAACCGAGGAACGAGACAGAAAGATGAACGAGAAACTACAGAGGATTGGAGAACAGAGGTGTGGATACACATGCCAGGGTTATGTCAATGATACTGTACCATACAAGCCTGGGTTATGTCAATGATACTGTACGATACAAGCCTGGTTAGTGTCAATGATACTGTACCATACAAGCCTGGGTTATGTCAATGATACTGTACCATACAAGCCTGGGTTATGTCAATGATACTGTACTATACAAGCCTGGGTTATGTCAATGATACTCTACCATACAAGCCTGGGTTATGTCATTGATACTGTACGATACAAGCCTGGGTTATGTCATTGATACTGTACGATACAAGCTTGGGTTATGTCAATGATACGACATGACACGTCACGATACGATATGACAACATGAGATGACATGATATGCGATGCGAGACTGCGCACTACCTCCTGTCTAGCATCAGAGTCTTGAGCTCTGCAGTGTTGTTAGCTGCGCTGTCACACCGCAGTGTGTCTACGTGGGTGGTGTGCCTCCTACTGGCTCCGCTGTCGCATCGAGTGTGTTTACGTAGGTGGTGCACCTCCTACTGGCTCCGCTGTTGCCCCGCAGTGTGTCTACGTAGATGGTGCGCCTCCTACTGGCTCTGCTGTCGCCCCGCAGTGTGTCTACGTATGTGGTGCGCCTCCTACTGGCTCCGCTGTCGCCCCGCAGTGTGTCTACGTAGATGGTGCGCCTCCTACTGGCTCCGCTGTCGCCCCGCAGTGTATCTACGTAGATGGTGCGCCTCCTACTGGCTCCGTTGTCGCACTGCAGTGTGTCTACGTAGATGGTGCACCTCCTACTGGCTCCGCTGTCGCACCGCAGTGTGTCTACGTAGATGGTGCAGCTCTTTCCCTTCCTAGCTGTACCGTGGGTTGGCTCCCACAGTGTCAGTTTGCTTGCCACCAGTTCTGGGTGACTGACACAGTGCCCTGCCAGCCTCATCCTTCTCTCTCTGACCTTGTCTGTGACCCGTGGGAGGCCTCTGTAGAGGTCCATGTTATTGATGTGGTCCTCCCATGTGACTTCCCCTAGTGCCATTCGTAGCATTCTTGTGTAGACTCCATCCAGGGCCTTTTCCTACTGTGCTGTGAGGGTCCATGTCTCAGCCCTAACTCCAGTGTAGCTACGAACTTGAGGTCTTCTCCCGTGTCAGGCATTCCTATACAAGGCATTCCAGACATGGTATGAGATTAGTACAATGAAAGGTGAGCAGGTCATTGTTGAGAAATAAACCCTGACAGGGTGGTCTTTATCACCCTGAAGGGGCAGGGGAGGGGTTTTTATCATCCTGAAGGGGCAGGGGAGGGGTCTATATCACCCTGAAGGCCTTTATTTCTCAACAACGACCTGCTTACCATCCATTATCCAGTTTATTACACAAACACTTTACCAATCGGAACGATGAGGGCAGATGATTAAAAAGTGACAATTTGCACCTTTAAGTAGACAAAGTTAAGCAGCAATACACAGCAGAGTAAAAGAAAAGCCATTGAGTATAAAGGGAACACTTTGGCTGGAAACATCCACAAAGTCTCTAGCCTGGACCAGACGAATCTGCCAGTGCAAAAGAAATGTGCGGTGCCCTCTGCGATTTGGGTCTGGCCCCGCTCTGTTGTGAAACCATGTCCTGCTCCCTAAGTCTGGGGTGACCAACCAGGGCCCAGTATTCAAATATGGGAGACTGTAATTGGTAGTTGGTTGTAGGTTTAACCAATTGCGTCCAGAGCCATTCTTTTGATCCCGCCCCTTGGGGGAAAAAACTTCCTCATAGAAGCACCAGACTCATATCCACACAGTGATATAGTCTGGCCACACGAGGCTACAAAGTCTCCACTAATAACATCTCTGTTAAAAAACATACCAATGCGATCCTGAATTACTCAATGTAATGAGGAAACATTTTGGAGCATTATGGTTTGTTTGTTTGTTTGATTGATTGATTGATTGTTTTAATACTTTATTAACAGAATTATTAAGTACAGTCAAAGGTTATGCTGAAAGGATAACAGAAAAAAGCCCCAGGGCCTTGTTTACATTGTGGGCCATTTCACTCAATTAATCTGTAATGCATATAATACATACAATGCAATGCAATGCAATACAATACAATACAATACAATACAATACAATACAATACAATACAATACAATACAATACAATACAATACAATACAATGCAATGCATTGCAATGCAATGCAATGCGATACAACACAGAACATAATGGAATAAAGCTAAGTAGAATCATAAGGTAGAGAAAGGAGGTCAGTGGATTCTACTATAAAGGTGTTCAAGGAGTTTTGAAATAATTCCTGCCCTCAAAATGTGACAGTAGTGCCCCCAAGTGGACATTGAAATGCACTGCAGTTCAGATGAATAATGCTTTTATCCCTGTAACAGAAAGTAACAGAGGAGGATGATATTACTACTACTACTACTTACTACTACTACTACTACTACTACTACTACTACTACTACTACTACTACTACTACTACTACTTCTACTACTACTACTACTACTACTACTACTACTACTACTATTAATAATAATAATAATAATAATAATAATAATAATAATAATACATTTCTTCCTGTGACAGAAGGAAACAGGCAGAGGAAGAGGAGGAGCTACACAGAAAGGAGAAGTCAAGATGGGTGAGAAACAACACGCTTATTATCTCTGTCAGGTGGAAACCTTGTATGTCCAAAACTGTTTCTATCCAGGAAATGCAAAAACAGAACCTGTGTTCCAATGGATCCAGTAGTTATTATTTAGTCACAATCTCTTGTTAATACTTGTCATTGGTTAATTTCTGTATTGACAGGAAGTCCAGCAGAAGGAACATTCAGAAGAAATGCGAGCTCGTCTCCGACGCAGTGAATCTATCGAGAAAGCTGCTGTAAGTCACATGCACATACACAAACACACGTGTGCACGCACACGCACACACACGCATACGCACGCTCATGCATGTACGCACATAAACGCATGCACTCACACCAATTTTTATTGCTAAAATATGATATCAAATATTGCTTGTGAGGATATTATCCTCACAAGTATAGTAATACAAAAAAACACTTTCAGAAAACGGTCATCATAAATTGACGATATTATTGATCATCAATTGATGATATTATCATCAATTTATGATGACCGTTTTCTGAATGCTATTTTTTTAATTTTATTTTGCCATTTTTAACCCTAACCCTGAAGCCAAAAATAGCTGATCTACAAGCGTGTGTGTGTCTGTCCGCAGCCAGTTTATGTTTCAGCAGGCCAAGGACCTAAATTCTCAGATAATGCATGTTGTTTTTGCGTATTGATAATTGCAGAGCAATCGTCCCTTCAGGCTAGGGAAATTGCGTCTCATGACGAGGCTATGCACCGGAACTAGCCAATCGGGCACTTCACATGTCTGTCTGGCTTATGGGATATATGATACTAACGTGTCTGTTCCATGTAGGACCTAAACACACAGGCAGAGCCCTTCAAACTGAAGTTTAAGTCAATGGTAAACAAACACACAGGCAGAGCCCTTCAAACTGAAGTAAATGTAAACAAACACACAGGCAGAGCCCTTCAAGCTTAAGGTTACTGTAAGTCAATGATAAACAAATACACAGGCAGAGCCCTTCAAACTGAAGGTTAAGTCAATGGTAAACAAACACACAGGCAGAGCTCTTCAAACGGAAGGTTAAACCAATTAATATTGCCATTGTGCTTAAGTTAATTAGAATAGTTTGAATTTATCAAATTGATTTGACACTGTATTTAAAGGACCACTAATGCTCAGTTCAGTCACTAGTTCAGAAACCTGCCTACCAGTGACATCATCAGAAGGCAGATTTGGTCATTTACAAACAAGATTAAAAAAAAAAGATGTCACTGGTAGGCAGGTTTCTGAACTGTCCCTCGTCTGAGACACAGAGTGAGTAGACAGAAATGGTATCATATTATAATGAGCATTAGTGAGAACCAATTATATGAAGATATGTTGAAAATGGGTGAAGCTTTAAGTTTGTCAACTTGCTGGGTTATTGATGTTCAGTATGTAATTCCCTGCTGCACTTCCCTGTGTGCCCTGCAGGAGGCAGCAGTGCTGGTGTCTCAGCGCTCCATCAACCCCCGAGAGTTCTTCAGACAACTGAGTTCGTCTTCACTGAGTCCCACCAGCCCTGGGTCCACCCGCACTGGTACACACACTGTGTGTGTGTGTGTGTGTGTGTGTGTGTGTGTGTGTGTGTGTGTGTGTGTGTGTGTGTGTGTGTGTGTGTGTGTGTGTGTGTGTTGCAAAAAATATATTTTTTGCAAGTTTTGCATCTTTCATTAGTTTTTATGTTAATTCTAAACTGGTTTAAGGACCCCCAAAATAATATGCATTTGGCCGCGGCCCCCTCACCTGAAAATGTTTAGTGCCAGGGACTCCCCTGAAGAGAAGATTTGTGTTCCAAAAAAATTCAGGATTTTTCGAAAATGTTCAAAAATAGGGATTAGAATGACGAAGTCAGACAGAAAAAAAACATATCTTACATTAATGGTCAAAAACCTCCTAACTCCAATTGGGCTGTATGTGGGTAAAGCGATGATAATATGAGGACACATTCAAGTATCTGACAATGTATAAAGTCACCATAACGTCTTCGATGAGGCAGTATTGTGTTGTTCTAAAAACATAATATTTTGGACATAGCTGGTTTCTGCTCGACAGCAGAGATATGTATTACTGATGAATTGAGCACAATGGACCACAATGGAAACCAGCCCCTGTTTTTTTTGGCTTTATCTTTTTAGCATAACCTTCGACTGCACTACCTGTGCTGTTAACCCATTCAATCCGGGAACGAATTTTAGATTTATGTGGCTATTCAAAAATAGCAGATCTACAAGCTCATAGTGCGGCACCGAGTGCCGCACTATGAGCTTGTAGATCTGCTATTTTTGAAAAATCTTGAACATTTGTGCGAATATTCGAATATATATATTTTTGAAAAATAAGCGAACATTTTAACTCAAATCTTTGCTTCTGGGGATTCTACAAATGTCTTCTAAATCCTGTTGTGTTAATAAACATGTTGCTATAATGTCAGTGGTTTCCTTTTTTCATGTCAGGGACCCCCAAAATTATATATTGGCCGCGGACACCCATCTCAAAATATGTTGTTCCAGGGACCACCAGAAGCAAAGATTTGAGTAAAAAATAATCGCTTTAAAAATAAATAAATATATTTATTCAAAGATTTGCAAAAATAAATCTTTTTTTTTTCAAATACATTGCAGATCTACAAGCTCAAGCTTTGAGCTTGTATATCTGCTATTTTTGAATAGCCAAAGAAATATTAAAATAAAGTATAATGTATCAATCGATCAATCAATCCCTGCTCTTCTGACCCGTCCAGGTAAAGCTCCGTTCAGGAGGTACCAGCGCAGTCTGACCGACACCGCCTTCACATTCACCCGGTCGGACCCTGACACCACCGGGGCCACCACCACCTCCTCCTCCTCCCCTCGCAGCCCCTTCTCCTCCCGCACCTCCCCCTCCCGCTTCTTCCAGGCCGCCGCCGCCGCGTCTCCTCCCGCCAGCCCCACCTTCCTCCCCTCCCTGTCTCAGACGCCCTGGGGCCCGCGGGGACTCCCCCCCACGTCCCCCCTGCGCTCCACCGCTCCAAACCAAGGTTGGTACTTTTTACATTTTTCATTTTTTCTTTATTTTTCTTCGTTTTTAATTTCCAGTTTTAGTTTTTAAAGGTTAAAGTACTATATTCTGATAGTAATCATTGCTACATAGCGTTCGTTCGGTCACAGGGGTCTCTCCAGCTCTTTAGTAAACATAATGTAGTACATTTTCAGGTAGGTGACAACATTTAAGCCAATCAGGAAAGAGCACTGAAAATGCATTTTCTGTTTAATAAAGAGCTGGGAGACTCATTTTACTGAACAAACACTCTATAGCAATGAGTGCTAGAATATAGAGCTATTTAACACTTAATTTAACCTAAGTAAATCACTAAGTAAATTTGTCCGCGGATCGGCGGACCTAGCCTGGTAAACACCCCCTCCCTCCGGAAATCTCATGCATTGCATTGCATTTGGTTTCAGGAAGGAGGGTCTGGGATTGCTCACAGAGTAAAGCTGCCCGAACCGCTGCGCATACGAACCAATCAGCGGCTGCTAGAGGCGGGATCATCCAATCACCTGCCTAGTAGCTTGAAAAAATAAAACTCCGTCTGTCATCGATTCTGCGCCCGGAGTCTCAGATGCAATACGCTGTGAAACAAAATGTGTGTCGCAAGCTTCTTTCATTTGACGGAGTGAGGTTACGGCGGACCCCCATCTCAAAATATTTTGTTCCAGGGAAGCAAAGATTTGAGTTAAAATGTATATACATTCGGTGCCGCGCTATGAGCTTTGTATATCTGCTATTTTTGAATAGCCAAAGAAAAAAAAAATTACACACAGATGCATTCCCGGTCTTAATGGGTTAATAACTCTGCCTTTCCCCCCTCAGCGCTGCCCAGCCTCCCGCCGGTCGGACCCCGGGCTCAAGAGACCCCCGTCATTCCCAGATCCCCAACTCCCACCCAACCGTCGGCCCCCCCTGCCTCTCCCACTCTCCTGGCCTCCTTGGAGGCCTCAGAGAGCCAGGAGCCAGAGGCTCACATCCTGCCTCCCTCACCCCCGCCCGCCCCTCCCCAGGCTCTGCTGGAGACCCCCGCGGCCCCGCTGCCTCAAAGCCCCTCGCTGAACACAGGTGGGAAGAAACCAGTGGTGGAAAAAGTACTCGCATTTTATACTTAAGTAAAAGTATCAATACTGCTATGCGTTGCGACGCATTGTGAGCTTGTAGATCGGCTATTCTCAAATGGACGAAATGTATATAGGGCTGAAGAAGTGCTTACCGTATGTCTTGTAATAATAATCAAAATCTACAAAGTAACTAGTAACTAAAGTCTTCAAATAATTGTAGTGGAGTAAAAGTATAATATTTGTCTCTGAGATGTAGTGGAGTTGCAGCGCACACACACACACACACACAAACACACACACACACACACACACACACACACACACACACACACACACACACACACACACACACACACACACACACACACACACACACACACACACACACACACACACACACACTGTACTGTACTGTATATTATACTGTACTCTCTCTCTCTCCAGAGCTGTTGTCAGAAGTAGCTTACAGAGTCCAGGCTGTTCTGGTGGAAGAGGAGGAAGAGGAGGAGGAGGATGAAGAAGAGCATAAGGAGGAAGTGAATAAGGAGGACGTGAATAAGGAGGAAGAACACAAGGCCGGCACAGAACCACAATCCAGACCAAGGTTTTTATAGTTTAGATTTTTTTTGTTTTTTTTACTTAAAATTTCAGTTTAGTTTTAAGTTCGCTTGTTTATTTATTATTATACATTTCGTGGCTGTCCGGCAGAAACCAGATAACTCATTTTGACGCCTTTGCATTTTTTCCCCCATAAATCAGTGCCATTGAACACCCTTTACTGTGTCTGTGTGTTGGTAAAAAAAAAATTGAGAATATTGAACCAATGAAAAGCATTAAAAAGTGCTTCCGACAAAACCAGCTAACTCCATTGGATCCTCAAACTTTCTGCTAAACCAGCAAAGTCCACCGGAGTTAGCTGGTTTTGCTGACTCCAGGCTCCACCCCCTTGTTACCTCCAACCATAGATCTATATAAAGGCTAGATGACTCACCTGCGCTGCTGTCCCATAGACCATATTCACACGGCGGCCATGTTTCTATGAAGTCAATGAAAGTAGTCACCCCGGGTGGCGGCACTTTCAATGTTAAATTCCAATATGGCCGCCGTGTGAATATGGTCTATGGAGTACGACGTTGCCACATGGCGGCCATCTTCTGACGGTCATTCATAACATTATGTCTATGGTGCATGTACTTTGAAATAACCATAGCGTGCTAAATTTTCATCCGATTTTCAAACGGTTTGGTGTTTTGTAAACACCAAGGATGTAGTTATGGTACTGCATACTTAATGTTATATATATAAAAAAAAAAAAAACATGATTATAATTATAAAAATTGGATGAAAATTTAGCACGCTGTGGTTATTTCAAAGTATATGCACCATGGACATAATGTTATGAATGACCGTCGCAAGATGGCCGTGGTTGAGCTACGCTTGCGACGCCCCCTTGAGCCACACCTAGCCTTTATATATATCTATGCCTCCAACCTCATTGTGAGCTTGGAGGTCCATTCAGCTGTTCTTATCAATGATGAACAAAACCTCCTAACTCTTTTTTTCATTTCCTGAAAAATGAACGTTTTGGAGTTAGCTGGTTTCTGCCGGACAGCAGAGATATGTTAGTTTTAGTTTAGGTATTAGTTTTAGCGTTAGTTGGATAATTTTATTTTAATATGGATAAGTTCAGATACATAGCTAAAATAGCTGTATGCTTGTAGATCAGCAATTTGTTTTTACTACAACTAAGGACATTTTCTCTATGATGTGTGTTAGTTTTGTACACACACAAAACTGTTTCTATTCTACTTTTTATTTCAGTCAACTACTGTAAAATGCTTTGTCAACTCTGTCAACTGGACAGTTCAGAAACCCGCCTACCAGTGACATCATCGATGGGGATAACAAGCTAATAGAAACTACAGCCTTTTTCTTCCTGGAAAGTTAGCATGCTATAATAGAAGCCATTGTTCTTGCATTAAAAATAAAAACTATTTGCAAACCGGCCTACGTAGGGGTGTGCCGATTTTTTTTTTTTACAATAATAATAATCAGGCATGCAAACAGCCCCGAGGTGAAAAGGGTGACAACATGTTGTTTTTTTTCGGGTCAGGTGTCACACTATTGCCCTATTTGGATTAAAAACGGCTATTGTAGCTGAAAAGCTACAAGTTTGCGTCTGAATAATGCAAAAACAGAATTATTTGTTTGCATAAATTTGCTTTTTTTCTCCCCCATATATTTTCATAATAAAAAAGTGCGTATCGTATCGAAATCGTATCGAAGTTGTGAGCCAAATATCGTATCGTATCGTTTGGTGAAATTAGTGTATCGGCACACCCCTACGGCCTACCAATGATGACACTGGTAGTTGGGTTTCTGAACTGTCCACACAGCTCCCCACTGAGACACAGAGTAAGTAAACATAAATGGTTCCGTCTTATAATGAGAATTAGTGAGGAGAAAATAAAGATACGTTGAAAACGGGTGAAGTGCTCCTTTAACTATGTTAACCCTGATCCAGCCCCGTTGTCGTGGAGACGCCACAGACGGCCGAGGCAGAAGGAGAAGAGGAAGGGGTGGACTCTAAACAGGAAACAGAACCTGAGACCACTGAGACGTCATTGGAGGAGCAGGCTGACGGACAGGCGGAGGACCAATCGGATCACAGCCAGGCCGTTGCTGAGCCAGTCAGCGTTGAGCTGTCAGAGGAATGGGAGGAGTCAGCTGTCACAGGTGAAGTAGCCACGGGAAAGTTGCTCCGATCCAACATTTGGTGCCCAAATGCGGAAGTAGAGGGTACTTCCGGGGGAGCATGCGCTGGGTGAGCAACTTTCTTTGAAATTAATAGGTGGAGGCGGGGCCATCCGTACTCTAGGTAGGGCTGTCACGATTACAAAATTTAAGTTGACGATTAATTGTCATACAAATAATTTGCAATTAACAATTCAATTGTGTTTGACGTCGAACATCGGAACATATGAATACAATTCATACGATTTTTTTGGGTGGGGGGGGGCGTTGAAAATGTATGACGCCTTTTGGCCTTGTTTGTGTTCCATTCAAATTCCAAAGGTGATTCCTAAATTCCTGATGAATTGATAATCAATAAACAAGTGGAGCTGAGAAATATACCTGCGTTGCAGACTTTATAGTTTTCCATTCATATTCCAGCCCTCTGGAATGTACAATGTCCCTGAGCTATAGAAGCTATTTCAAATATTGTCTCACTGTCCATATTAACTGGAGGAAATATGAAGTTGTTCTCTGCTACGTTTATATTTAGTACCATTGTTTATGGTTCCTGTTAACTCACCAGCTGCCAGAGTTATTTCAGATTTTTAGCTGTTGGCTGCCAGAGAATTTTAATTGAAAAACAAAAAGTACTCAGGAGCCGAGATACAGAATTTTTAAGTTTTAAGTTAACAAGGAAGTGGATAGGAGTCTAGATCTTCGAAAAATCATATCTCCTTGGTCTTTTTTTTTTTTTTTCAATAGAACGCATTTATGCGTTATTGGCAGGCAAGTGATGGATTCAATAGAACGCATATATGCGTTATTGGCAGTAAATGAGTTGATTTAATCACATCTTCGCCTTTCTTCATTTTCCAATGAAAAAATAAAAATACAGCTCACACTCACACTGAAATATTGTTCTGACCAATCAAACGTCTGTTTCAGATGCAGAAGTGATTTGCCAGCAAATCAAAGAGGAAGCTGTGATCCCGTCAACTAATGGTGTCACAAACGGAGAGGATGTGGAGGATTTGAACGGCACAGGTTTATTCTCTAGTTATTTTTTGAACAACCATTATAAATAACGACATTCTTATTGCGTCTCGTTAAATTGTTCGTACGTGTGTCTTCGTCCAGAGCGTTCCGTCAGCCCGTCTGACACCGATCCCAGTTCTCCTGAGCTGACCAGTTACGACCTGCACGGAACCATGGAGGAGAACCTAGAAGAACCATGGAACCATGGGATCATGGAGGAGAACCCAGAAGAGCCCCATATCTCAGAGAACGGACAGCAGGTAGCAACCAAACAAACACATTTTATCTGTCAGCATTGGTGGAAAAAGTACTCAAATGTTTTACTTAATTAAAAGTAGAAATACTCTGTTACAAGTCGTAGTCCGGAATACATAATTTACGTGATTAAAAGTACAAAAGTATTGGTATCAAAATGTACTTAAAGTACCAAAAGTAGAAAGTACTCATTATGCAGAATGTCCCATTTCACAAGTTTTCAAATGTATAAAAATCGTTTGAAAATAGCAGATCTACAAGCTCACAATGCGTCGTGATTGTGAGCTTGTAGATCGGCTATTTTCGAATGGCCAAAATGTATGTAGGGTGTAATGTATGGGTGGGTAATGTATGTTTTATAATAATAATCAAAATCTACAAAGTAACTAGTAACTAAAGTTTTCAAATAATTGTAGTGGAGTAAAAGTACAATATTTGCCTCTGAGATGTAGTGGAGTAGAAATAAAAGTATTGGAAATTTAAATACTCAAGTAAAGTACAAATACCTCAAATTGTACTTAAGTACTAAGACCACTGCTGTGACCCAGTTATGGGTCACGGCCCCCAGTTTGAAAACCCCTGTTTTTACAGTGAGTGTATCTATGTTCATCAATGTTACATCTGGTTTGGAACTCTCTGAGCAACATCTAACTTTGAACAATATGCAAATGACACATGAATGTCTTATACACTGTTTGTCTGTGGCACGATGGAGTTTAGGTGTATAATCTCTATGACTCTATCTCTCTATTATCCTTCTCTCTCTCTCTCTCTCTCTCTCTCTCTCTCTCTCTCTCTCTCTCTCTCTCTCTCTCTCTCTCTATCAGGTTGTAGCAGACAGACAGATGCGTGTCCGTGCTCTGTACGACTACCAGGCAGGTGAGATGTCGTTTAACGATTAACGATGATTAACCGTGTGATCAGAATCAGAAAAACTTCAGTGACTGTATTTACAATTATTTCTTCATTCATAATTAAATCATTCCGATCAGAGATTCCAACTTAACTGTTTGCAAATGTCTGAATGGCAATTTTAAAGGTACAGGCAATTTTTAAACACGCCATGTGGATGAGACACAAAAAGCCAGAGGCTTGTTTCCATTGTGGTCCATTAAACATTCAACACTCAAACAACTGGACAAAACGACAGTGCAACAAAACAACTACACAAAAATATAGAAAATCTAAAATGTAGTCAGATGTATAGTGGGCGTGGTCTTCATCTTCCTCCTTTTCCTCCCCCACAGAGGACGAATCAGAGATCTCCTTTGAGCCTGGTGACATCATCATCGCCGTGGAAACCATCGATAAAGCCTGGTGGAGAGGATGCAGCAAAGATGGCCGCCAGGGCCTGTTCCCTAGCAACTATGTAGAGACCATCTGACCTGTCTGTCTAACAATGTAATTGTTAGACACACACACACACACACACACACACACACACACACACACACACACACACACACACACACTCAGGGACGGTATCTCCCCTCATGTGTATTAAGTCACATACATTGTGTCATTGTTGTATCTCCTTCACTGAAACGTCTGTATATGTTACAGTCTGATGAAATAACTTTTTCTATTAATGCTTTGTGAGTCTATTGTTTTCTAGTTGTTTTTCCAGGGCTGCATTGTCAGACAGTCAGTAGTTTATATTGTCGCTGTCGGGCAGAAACCTCAGATCTCCATGTTTCTACTTTTTATGTTTTTTTTCCCGTAAATTAATGCCTTACATCATCATAGTAGTGTCACACAAAAGTAGCGAAAATAGCCGATGTACGAGCTGCCAACGCACTTTTTCCCCCTATTTTTAAAAAACGATTTTTGAGTGAAAGTGGTTAAGTGTGTGTGTGGGTTTCATACGTACTGTAAAACATGAAAAGTATTAACAAGAGTGTGTGACTAAATAATAACTACATTGGCTCCATTGGAACACAGGTTATTTTTTCCATTTCCTGAAAAGTAACCATTTTGGAGTCATACAAGGTTTCTACCTGACCAAGACAACATGTGGGTCATGGAGTACATTTTTCTATGGCATATTAAGAACTGTGTTCCACAAATTGGAAAGGAAAAAAACGCATGGTAAAACCTAGAAAATGTTGTTTTAATTGTGATACAGATAAATACGAACTTAACTTATACGACGTTGGTTCCATTGATCCAAGCCAGAACACAATCGATTTCATTGATCATTAAAATAAAACATGCTCTGAAAATGTACAGGCCCACCCATCTGACCACTTAACAGGGCAGCCGAAACACTTTCAAGATCTTCAATTGGGCCCTGATCCAGTGAAGGTTGAGAACTGCTGACACATCGTGATTATTACGGCTGGAATTATGCATATAATGATCTGATTAAAATGTTTTCAGATTTTAATCACTATCCATTTAGACCGGGAACGCATCTGTGTCACTTTAGATGTCTTTGGCTATTCAAAAATAGCAGATCTACAAGCTCAAAGCGCGGCACCGAGTGGCGCGCTATGAGCTTGTAGATCTGCATTTTTTGAAAAATTGTGAACATTTGTGCACATCTTTGAATATATATATATTTTTAAAGCGAACATTTTTAACTCAAATCTTTGCTTCTGGGGGGTCCCTGGACCAACATATTTTGAGATGGGGGTCGGTGGCCAAATACATATCATTTTGGGGGTCCTTGACATGAAAAAGTGTGAGCACCACTGATATAGAAACATAAGCATTTTTCAAAAAACTGTTAGGATTTAGAAGACATTTATAGAATTGGGTCTTAATGGGTTAAGCCTTTACTTGCTTTTATTATCAAATTCTTACAAAGAAAAGTGGAAATAGCCGATCTACAAGCTCACAACACGCAAAACAAGATCTCGTCACAAAACCCATATATCAAACATATTGTGATATTTCATTTTGTCCATAATATCGCCCAGTCTTAGAATTCTGATCACTATTTGTTCAAGTTTAATTGCACATGAATAATTGAATGTATTTTAAATATTAAAACAATAATAAAAAAAAAATGTAAAACACAATTTGACACAACTTATAATCGTATGTTTTCTTCTAAAATGTACCACTGTATTATGTGTTGCTCTGAATGTCATTTAATTGTTTTAAATATGTGTTGCTTCCCAGCATCACTGAATAGACTCTGCTGTTTAATTCATTAAGGATTAATTTAGCTCCCGGGATCGTTTTAAAAACCACTTAAACCCGGAGTTCCACAGGGGTCTGTACCAGTGTATTTTCAGTTTTCCACTCTACATCAAAATATCTTCACAGGAAAATAGCCGATCTACAAGCTTCACAACACGTCGCGTTGTAGATCTCTATTTTCTGCGAGAGTTTTCCCCCAGAATACGGATCCTGGGGTTTGAGTGGTTACTAAGGGGTTGTTGGTATATCTATAATGTACGATCTTTCTGTGCATTATCTGATTATGTGTTGCTTTTCTTTTCTTTTTTTTTTACTTTTCCTGACGCAGCATCACAGAATAAACGTTGCTTCTGAGCTCCAGAGCTCGTTAATAAGGGGTTGTGTCTATATCTTTGTCTACGTCTGTCATTATCTGATTTTGTTTTGATTATGTTTGTTCTTTTCCTCTGCAGACATTTTGTGAGACGGTTAAGTTGACTTTGTACTTGGATGTGAGGAAAAGACCAGTTTCATTCTCTTGTATGTTTTAATGCTTTACTTTTTAAGTCTTAATTTCACTACATCTGTATATAAGAATGTATAGCTCCATATGTACTGTTTTTATTTTATTTTTATTTGTATGCCTTAATCAGAGCATTATTTGGTTTGTATGCGCTTTGTATTTACCACAAACTTACAAATATACCATCTAAAAAATACTGTGTGTGAAGAAAGGCATTTACTGTGTGTGTGTGTGTGTATGTGTATGTGTATGTGTATGTGTATGTGTATGTGTGCGTGTGCGTGTGCATGTGCGTGTGCGCGTGCGTGTGTGTGTGTGACATACAATTTGTAACACAGCACATACATATCCTCTTGAAACAAAGTCACAGCTATCTAACTTAATATAAGGTACACTGACCTACGTAGCTGACCTACGGTACTGTCATTACACCGGGAATCCATTCTTCTAAGTAATGCAAATTATTTCAAGGTCAGAGTTGACGATGTAATCTCAAGTAAAGAAGAAGTTACCTCCTTGGGCTGTAATCTTGGGCTGGGGGAAGATCAAACAAGAGAAAAAAAAAAGATATACAACAAATACATGCAGCAAGTGAAAAACTTGCTTCAATATGCACAGCAGAAAATAGTGAGGTGGAATCTATGGTCTTCAGACTGAGTATCAGATTTAGCTGTGCTCAAAAGCTAGAGAAAATAAATATGTCTTCAAAAATAAAGCCTGTTTTTCAGCGATTTCACATCCGCCATCTTTCTAAATCCGGTCCAAAATGCTAACGGAAATTAATGCTATTGGCTGCAACCGCAGCGAGGGCGGGTCTTCACTCGCTTACAACCCTATAAACATACCCTACTTTATCATCATTTTTGTAATTAATGGGACCATAATTTACTAAGCACATATGATGAAAAAAGACTTTAAACTAGTGATTGAAAACATACAAATTGTTTATGAAAAGGTTTACTAAGGTAATAAAATCGAGTATAAATTCCGCCCAAAACCTCATTCAGTTGTATTCTTCTGCATACACATACGTCATGTCCTAGTATGAGCGAACAGGGGAAGGGAATCAACGTCACGTGATGCCTTTGTTTGGCCCGGCCTTTGTTGTGTCTCAAAGAATATGATTATTGGCAGAATCACGGAAAGTTTAGAATTAATTTTATTTGGCGGTCCCGTTTTAATTTTTTACACGATTGGTGGTTGTTGCAATGTCGCACCACAATACTTCACCATATGTTGCGCTATGACGAAATAAACCCATAAAATGTAACAACGTGCACGTTCTGTAGTGCAATTCCAATGGTGAAAGCTGTGTTGTTTCACCCGAAAAAAGTAATGGCGGATTCGGTCACGCCCCAAAATACCTGTATGTGTGTCTCAAAGAATAGAGATTATAATGTATTGCGACCGGTAGAAGGTGAAAAAGCAACATCTGCTGGGCCATTAATAATAATAATAATAATAATAACTTGGATTTATATAGCGCCTTTCAGAAACCCAAGGACGCTTTACAGTACACAAAATAACAAATTAATTGCCAAAAGCCTGGGTAAATAAATGTCTCTTCAGTGCGGACTTGAAGGAGTCCAATGTTGGCATCTGGCGAATCTCCATTGGGAGAGAGTTCCAGAGGTCAGGGGCTGCCACGCTGAAAGCTCTATCGCCAAGGGTCCGCCTGTTGCTACGAGGGCTGGTGAGGAGCCCCGAGTCGGAAGACCTCAGGTCCCGCTCTGGGATGTAATTGTCGAGGAGGTCCGAGAGGTACCCTGGGGCTAGGGCATGGAGAGCTTTATAGGTGAGGAGGAGTAGTTTGTATGTGATGCGGAACTTAACCGGAAGCCAGTGGAGGTGTTTGAGGGTGGGGGTGATGTGCTGCCAGCGTTTGGTGCGGGTGAGCACTCTGGCAGCTGAATTTTGCACATACTGCAATCTGTCCAGGGTTTTATTGGGGAGCCCGAACAGGACACCATTACAGTAATCCAGGCGGGAGGAGATGAAAGAGTGGATGAGGGTCTCAGCGGTAGAGTCTGAGAGTGACATTCATTAATAGAAACAGCACCCTGAAAGAGAACCCGGAAGATTCCAACGCTGATTCTTGCTTGCTTGGTTTATTCAGTTACTTTTTAATGATTTTATGAACTTTTAAGTTTAAGTTTTTAAGTTACTTTTTACTTACTTTAATTACTTTAAGTATTTAATAGTCCAAATAGTTCATTATAAGTATTTTTACTCACTAAACTGTACTCAGTTTACTTAAACTTTGTTCTGACTTTTATTATCCTCCTATAATTTGACAAACCTCTGTAGTGGTGCGTGGTGTAGTGGTGAGGCCAAAATTGGTTCTGCCCGTTTCTCCTCATAGTCCATGAGCCAGACAAGATTTCATTATCGAAAGAGTGGGCAAAACCATACCTATATTAAATTGTTCATAGGGTCAATACGAGTAAATAAATATATGATAACCTCTCCACAGGAGCAGCTTTTTCATGGTTATCACACATTTTGTTATTTTCCCCATACGTACATGACAGGTGAAAAAATGACAAAATTAAAAAAAAGAGTTATCATAATGAAACTTCCTGAGTTGATTACTTACATGAAGACAATGATTTATCGTATTACGTTTAAGTTTTCTGAAATTGTATATTTAAATTAGCAAATTAGGCATTAGGAAAATATGCCTGAATTTGCATAACTTTCCAGAATCAACATTGGAACATTGGACAAAGCCAGAGTCAACATTCTTATTTCATTTTGTTAAGATGTTGGAGTCAAACGTTTTTAACGAGGGAATATTCAATATCTGGCTTAAATTTGGGGCTCTGGCTCATGGACTAAATGCCTAATTTGCATATTTAAATATACAATTTCAGAAAACTTGTAATACAATAAATCATTGTCTTCATGTAAGTAATCAACTGGGGAAGTTTCATTATAACAATTTTTTAAATTTTTGTCATTTTTTCACCTGTCATGTACGTATGGGGAAAATAACAAAATGTGTGATAACCATGAAAAAGCTGCTCCTGTTTATATATTTATTTACTCGTATTGACCCTATGAACAATTTAATATAGGTTTGGTTTTGCCCACTCTTTCGATAATCATTGCTCAATTTTGGGGCTCTGGCTCATGGACTATCAGTGGCTGGAGCAATTGATCTGAATTTGCACACAGCCATTGACCATTACCATGTGCACCTAACAGCGACCGTTTTCCGATTACTCAAAATCTCAGCTGTTTATTCGCGTTTTTGTGTTCGCTGGATCCCGGGTTGCCAGATCATGTGCGCATATCCCCCCACGGGTATGGTCTAGTTTTTACTCATTTAAGTACTTTTACTTGTACTCACTTTATTGTCTCCGCCAGGCCGAAAGGCATGGCGAGAGAGTATGTTTTCGCCCCTGTCCGTCCGCCCGAAACTGTGCACACACACTCCCTGGATGCCAATTCAGAACCTCTGTCACAATTTTTTCACATGGGCCTGTTATAGCGCCACCAGGAGGCCGATTTGTGCAAGACCCATTTTTTTACATTACTCCTACAGATTTGATCCAAACGTCATGCAAATCGGTACACAGTATCTCTATAGTCATGTGATCAACACAAATTTGTCAGATTTCCCATATTCCATCCTCATTGCCTATGGTTGGCTTCCAAAGTTTGCAGGATTGGTCCGTTTCAAACTATGCACGCAGCTTGCGATTTCCGTGAATTTTCACACACACATTCCCACTAGGCCGAGGAAGAAATGCCACCCTTTTCACATTGGCCTGTTATAGCGCCACCAGCAGGTCTAATTTAGCAAAATCTAATTTGGAACAAAATGCCTCAAAACATGAATGCAGTGTCTGATTGCCGTGAAAGACCTAAGAATAAATGGCACCCTTTTCACATTGGCCTATTATAGCGCCACCAGGAGGCCAGAATAACGTACCTGACCTGGCGGAGACCTGTGCTCCGAGGAGCACTTTTTCTAGTTTACTTTCAGATATTTGTACTCACTTTATTTACTTTTAAGTACTTTTAAGTACTCAAATTGTAGAATAGTGTGTGTGTGTGTGTGTGTGTGTGTGTGTGTGTGTGTGCGTGCGTGCGTGCGTGCGTGCGTGCGTGCGTGCGTGTGTGTGTGTGTGTGTTTTTACTAGTTGACAAATTTGACACACTGGTGTAGTCGACTAGTCGATGTTTACCTTATGTAATAATAAAGACGCAGAGAGAAGAGTTCTAGGTAACAATGAAAATTGTATTTAGTAAAATGGTAAGTTCAAGCATTCAATGCATCTCACACAATGTAGTAGCCTATCACTGTTTCTGAAGATCCAATGGAAAAAAAATTGCAATTGTAAACAAAATTTAATCATGAGTTCTGCCGCTCTGTGGCACGACATTTCCCAGCAGGTAGGTTACCAAGACAACAGATATACACACACAAACGCACGTGTGAGAACGAACAACAGCATTTCACAATTGCCACAATCCACATCCATTTTAGCTGCTATAATAAGGAATGGAAACAGAACTCACCAAAATGACTGTATCCTCCGTGTCTCTCGTTAAACAAAGTAGGCTTTTTTGTCTACATCTTCAGTGAAATACTTCCATACAAACGAACGTTGAACGGCCTGCTGTTTAGCTGGAGCCCCACCTGCTGCTGTGTTTGCTGCCGCATTATATTTTTATACAACTAGATTCTGACAAGTCCCGGAAAAGACACTACCACGCCCTTTACCACCGGATTGCTGCTATGTGCGGACGGATGTTGGGCAGGCAGTGTGTGGGTGACTGGGTAATATGTTCCCTTTATAATGTTTGTAAATTTAAAAAGAAAACTGTACAGTGGTGACCATAATCTAGTTGAAATTAGCTTGCTACCTTGTAGGACTACATACAAATAATTATATATATAAATATATTTTCTAATTACCTTGGTTGTGTCTGCGGGGTCCAGTTGGATGCATTTTATTTCATGGCAAAAAATAGTGTATTTTACTAAGAAGGTGGGCTTCTGACAGGCTTCCCACCCCGGAGAATAGACTTTCAACAACACAAAATAGCCTTTGTTGAGTAGTGAAATAGTTTAGTTTTTTACTACAGTTGGAGACCTCGCACGGTAGTGGAATGTTCGGTCTATGAGAACAGCAGCGCGCCTGGCAGAGCGTTTGAGAGCACTCGCTAACGCTCTGGACCAGAGCTATGTTGACCCATGAGTATTTAAGGTCAATTAATTATTTCAGCGCTTTGCCTCCTGTTGTCATTAGAGGTGGATGGAGGGTGTTATACAGTCGGTAAGTGGTTCTCAAAGTTCTCAAAATGGTTCCTTACAGGTCTGTAACTCTGAGTGTGTTCAAATGGAACCAAATGGTTCCATTTGGACAGCAACTAAGAGAAACACTTTGTTTGAATTGAACAGAGAGAGAGAGAGAGAGAGAGAGAGAGAGAGAGAGAGAGAGAGAGAGAGAGATCAAAACATTGCGCTCAATTGGTACTTGCCCGCGGGCAGGCATGTCTGGACAGGTTTTAATTGCCCACATGTTTTCTTTACAATCGGGCAGCCCTTATTGTCGGACCATGTTTAAATGGTCTGTTGTGTATCTTATGCCTGGGTTCATTAATGTAGTGTGTTAGTGGAGCTGCTTGTTAGATTATGACACTCAGCTAAGGGACTGTCATTTGGTCATGTGGGAGCAGAGCTGGTGAGATGAAGGTGCCTGAGGCTTCACACTTGTTTTCCCTCACACCTCTAACTTAACTCTCCACTCTGCCATGTTTTACATCTCATCCACTTTAACTAGCTAACAACAATCTTAATCCTCCTCTCTTGGATATTTTCCTTCTCAGTTCCCACTGGAACTGGCCTGTTGCATCATGGGCCTTTAAAGACAGTGTTTCTCAAACATTTTAATGTTACGGCCCCCCAACTTGATACACATTAGGCTGTGGATTTAGTGCCATGGACCCCTATAAGATCAGATTTGTCCAGATCTTTCTAGACTTTTCAAAAATAGTTTTAGTTTTTAACACATTCACTGCCAGGTACTATGCATTCGCTTCATCCGCTGAGTGCCAGCGTTTTTTACCTTATTTTGACGATCTTTATAGAGCTGCAGAAGCCACGAAGTGCAACAAAACGTGCAAAATGTAATGTTTTTATTTTATTTAATTTTTTTTCATAGAACCACGGACGGGTGTTTCTGATGAATCTAACATGGTTAAAATAGAGTTTGAAGTTACAATGGGTTTGTATAGGAAGGGGGCGTGTCTGATAAAATTATATATACAAATATCTAAATATAGGCCATGTTGTCTAGGTCCTTTTCGTTCAGTTTCGTTCCCACCAAGTGGACCTAAATAATCTCTGCTTCTTAAAAAATATCTATTGGTAGTAAGTAAGAAAAAAAATTACCGACATCTGATCTGGCGCAGTATTTTGTGTTTAAAAGTCGGTACTATTTTCTTAGCAGCGTCGTAATACTTTCAAAGGGGTGGTGCGGTTTTTGGCACGTGATTCCCGTTACAACCAATGGGGTCGCCTCTATTTCCACCATTTCCTGCAACAACAGCCATAGCAACGTTAACGTCTGAAGAAAATAAGTCAAAACAAAGAAAATATCCTTCAAAAGCACGGCAAAAGGACTCGAAACGATGCTATATGAATCTTATGTCTGTCCAGAAAGAAGAGGTTCAGGAATTTACACGGACAAGATGGGATACATGTACAACAAGCCGTGGATACGCGACGGTCGTCTGTCCCGACCGAACTTCAACCAGGTGTTTGCACTTTTCCATTTACGGCCCGTACATCTACATTAACGTTCAGATTTCAAATATAAAGTGCTTACCGCATGGCCATTGATGTTAAAATTCTGTATGGTCCCGCAGAAATACCCGTATATTCCGTATTGTTCAATAAAGAGTATTCTTAACGGATCGGTGGCCATTTTCTCACAGATTTATAATGTATCAGAGTGCAATACACCTCCCATCCGATAGGGTCGCGTGGTTGAAAGGATATGGTGAAAATGGCTACCGATCGGATTAACAGGCTTTTTATTGAACAATACGGAAGATACAGGTACTTCTCTGGGCCCGTACATAATTGTAACATCCATGGCCATGGGTAAGCATTTTAAATCTGAAATATGAACGTTTATGTAGATGTACGGGCCGTTAATGGAGAAAGTGCAAACCTGGTTGAATGTTTCAAGGCAACTACAGAACGTGCGTCAACGTTTATATAAACATCAACATTGTGTGGATATGGGTTATTACAAGCCTCCTGAGGACGCTGGGTTTCATGCAACATTCTACCAGCGTGTTATTGACAAAAATACATTAATGTGATTAATGTGAGAGGAAAACGGCAGAAGGATCAACTCTCTCAAACAGAAACGTCAGCAGGTGAGCCACACACACACACACACACACACACACACACACACACACACACACACACACACACACACGGGGGGGGGGGGGGGGGGGGGGGGGCTCACATTTTAACATGAGACTGAAATAATGTATTGTGTTATCAGATAAAAGCATTGAAAACAGCAGATCTACAAGCTCACAACACATCACAATGCGTTGTGAGCTTGTAGATCTGCTATTTTCAATAGATTTATTTGGGGGGAGACATTTTAACATGAGACTGAAATCATTTTTTATGTTATCACATGAAAAAAAATCAATTGAAAATAGCATATCTACAAGCTCACAACACGTCGCGTTGTGAAAGTAAAACTACCTCAAAATTCTACTTGAGTACAGTAGCCTACTTGAGTAAATGTACTTACTTTACACCACTGAAAGTACAGGTACTAAAAAAAACGTACAGTACTCAAGTGAATGTCCACCACTGCATCTCACCAGTGCTGATAAGGCCCATAAGCTAATTGGCAATATGGCCAAGTAAGAGATTGTAAACAAAACATGCATGTCAATATTGGACTGTCAAATATTGATTTGTCATTTTATGATTGTATGGGTGCTATTACTGTATTTTAAACATTCGTCTGTCATTTCATCCAGGGTTCCATCTCTGTGATAACTCAGACATCTTTACATCGTTAACAGCTAATACACCAGATGTTGTGATTGATAAAGAGTCCAGGGAAGTGTCTGTATTAGATAGCCTGCACCTTTGACTCTAGCCTAGAGGAAGCATTTATGACAAAGGTCATTAAATACCAACCACTCCTACATACCATCTCAGAGCTGGGCTATTAGGTGCAGACTATTTGTTTTTATATTTGGCAGCCTATAGGACATACCCACATACTGGCTGTTAGAGGGTTTCAACAACTTTGGATGCCCAAAAAGGAGGCAAAAGGGTTGGCAAAGTATTGTGCTGTAATTGGCAGCCGCCATATATGGCGGAGACGGTGTTACTTATACCCATAGAGTACTGAGTGACATGTTTATTGTATCGTGAAGACATATGCCAGGATTATGTGAATGTAACCTTACTGCACTTATAATATTTGTGTCCCTGTATGTTTCTCCTTTATGTGAACATAAATAAATGTGTGTGTGTGTGTGTGTGTGTGTGTGTGTGTGTGTGTGTGTGTGTGTGTGTGTGTGTGTGGAAATGAACCACCCTTCGCTGACCGCTACAAGATCTTCTGTGAGAGTCATCCGCCATGGCTTACAGTTGACCAAGAGGTGCTGAAAATAAACCAGCTACGAAGGATGTTCGTAAACACAGTGAAGAAGCATGAGGATCTTGATGCTTCAAACTACAGGTAACTCAAATACCATGTGTGTCTTTGACAGTTCTGGGAAACAAAACAAAAACCTTTATGCTGAAGTATATTATAGATGTATTCCCTCACAAAAACGTCTATGAGAGTATATTTAAACTAAATTGGCTATCATTGTTAATACATCTTTATTTATACACTTGTGCTCATCTTTCCCTAACATTTTATGTTGCAGGCAGGATAAATTGAAGTGGAGGTTGACCCCTGATTTCCCCCAGCTGGTTTTTCACTGCCCTACCAAGTGCAACATCTCTGAACATGTCCTTCCTAGGTATTTTAGGAAAAAGGTTTGGTGATGCAGGGCTGCAAGACACTCATTGAGTCAAGTTGGTGCCCCAAATCCATCAATGGTGTGATCAGTGGTCATCCACAGGGGATGCAGTCTGCACTTTCATATTTTGTCATATTTGTATACTATTGTTGCACTGTCAACCAACATTTCTCTGTTCATACCTGTGAGTGACACAGAAGGCCTGATCTGGGGGGTGGGTGGAGGGTTGATGTACAAATGACACATGCTGTGACACACTGTGGTATTTTAATAAATATTTCATACCATATGTTGTAATAATTTGGAGCTTTAGTGTATTTATTTTACTCTAGTCCATTTTTGGCATTATTCCAATCTAGGGGGCTGATTTTCAGCCATTTTGGGCCAAGGAGTGCTGCTTTTTTTCTCCTACCTTTCAGTACACAGTAGGTTGTGACATTTTCTATGTATGAAATATAAGCTTTTAGCTAAATGTACTATGTGTATGTTTCTTTGTGCTGGGCACCAATCACTTCAGTAGAAGCGTTTTCTTTCTACATTTCATGATCAAAATTCAAACATGAGTACACTAAGGCACCAATACTTGTTTCAGATGTTAGGTACACGTATTTATAACTTTTGAGAAAGATTTTGTGTTGCCAAAATCAATTTTCAATATTTTACAAGCAAAAATAGCAGCACAAGATTTTCGTTTTTTGGTTATTCACTTTAATATACATTTCTGGCTTGTGAAAAAATACTGCAGGATTTTGTGCGGAGGTATTTTAACCCAAAGTCCACAAGGGTATTGTCTATGCAAAAATGCATTGAAAAAGTAGACCCAAGACGTGGGAACGAAATTCATTTTCTAGGCACTTTTTGGAGGGTCACAACACGGCCTAATACTGAATCAAGCAACTTAAAACTGTCCGGGGTGCTCCCAAAAAATGACCCAACATTTTGTTTAAAAGTGAAATATCCTTTTAAATAGCCAAAATACAAAACAGTACTTAAGTGTTTAAACTGTTCCTCGTTTTGCTGGGGCCTCTCGCACGTTGAGGGGCCTCTAGACCGCATCTCCAAAAGCACTTTCACTTCTACCCTCAGGGGGCACCACACATGTGAAGAGTTGCACTGTATATCGTGGACAGATACTAGCATGTCACATCATTTACAAGTACACCCCCTGGACATGACGCTAGTATGTCGCAGGGACCTACCTCCATTCCAACCCTTCATGCTGGGTGCCAAGGAGGGAGGCTTTGGGTCCCATTTTTGAGTGGTGCCAACCACTCCTAGTTTTGACCGTGTGTGTTTATATGTCCGTCCAGGTGTCCGTCTGTCCGTCGGTCCGAGCCCGGCCTTAACAGCTGATGTAATATGCGAAACTGCGAGGCACACCGTGCACACACACACACACAAGCCAGCACTGCACACGTGCGCGCCAGCACTGCACACGTGTGCGCCAGCACTGCACACGACACAGACACACACACACACACACACACACACACACACACACACACACACACACACACACCACACACACACACACACACACACACACACACACACACACACACACACACACACACACACACACACACACACACACACACACACACACAAGCCAGCACTGCACACGTGCGAGCCAGCACTGCGCACGCACACACACACACACACACACACACACACACACACACACACACACACACAAACAAACAAACAAACAAACAAACAAACAAACAAACAAACAAACAAACAAACAAACAAACAAACAAACAAACACACACGTAACATGTGGACCTGCGAGGCGCACCGTTGCTCCGATCGGCACCAAAATTGCCACCAACACTGGTCAGATGTCTGCCATCACAATAGCCACACCAGGGACCACCAGGGACCACATGGCACCCAGGGGCCCCAGGGTGCCATGCTCCGCCATTGCTCCGCTTCCTCTGTGTTGGCTGGGCTTTAAACAGCCATGACTCAACATGCTGAACTTCCGAAACTTTCTAGGTGCACAATAGGGACAGGCTGAAATCACCCTTCTGTGTTCCTATTGGCTGGGCTTTAAACAGCCATAACTCCAGTTCCCAGCATCGAAAACCTCAGAAACTTGCTAGTTGAACTTAGTCGGCCAATAGGGACAGGCTTAAATTGTTTAAGTCCCGCCCCCTCTGTGTTCCTATTGGCTGAGCTTTAAACGGCCATAATTCCAGTTCCCAGCATCAAAAACCTCGGAAACTTCTTAGGTGCACTTAGACGGCCAATAGGGCATGCTGTAATTGCTTAAGCCCCACGCCCTTTGTGTTCCTATTGGCTGGGCTTTAAACAGCCATAACTCCAGTTCCCAACATGCTGAACTTCCGAAACGTTCTAGGTGCACTTAGACGGCCAATAGGGACAGGCTGTTATTGCTTAAGCCCCGCCCCCTCTGTGTTCCTGTTGAGCAGCCTTGAAATGAATGGACAGGGATTTAACATTGTTCCTCTATAATTCATTTAGCTTAATGCAATTACATCAAAGGCACCACTCTCTTCCCACTGGATGTGATTTTTATAGTCTTTGGTATGACCCGGCTGCCGCGGCCGGGGATTGAAACGTGACCTCCCAGTCTCAGGTTGGACCACAAGGCCACCGACCTGGTCCAGAAGACGAAAGGAGTGTCATTAAAGGTAGGCTAAGTGATATTTCCTGGTTAGAACAAACGTTATTTTGTTAAAAGGTAAAGCTCTATATTCTGATAGTAATCATTGCTATAGAGGGTTAGTTCAGTCACAGCAGTCTTCCTGTCTCTCCAGCTCTTTAATAAACAGAAAATACATTTTCAGGTAGGTGACAAAATTTCAGCCAATCAGGAGAGAGTACCCATTTATCAGCTTCATTTTTATAGTGTTCCAGATTGGATGAAATTGGTATCCCGACCTTAAAAAAGAACAGGAGAGACAGGGACACTCCTTTTACTGAACACTCTACTCCTTTTACTGAATACTCTATACTATAGTAATAAGTACTAGAGCTATTTAAGCTATTTTAACCAAATCCCATACCCTACCTTTAAAGACCTTTTTTGGCAAGCCAAACATGTTTATACAACTCGACAATTTCTCCCTAACTAAAAGTGTAGTGGTGAAGTCACAACAACAATACACAATATAATACACACAATTACAATAGCAGCTCTTTCCAGAATAGATAATGAAATAATATGAAATGACATCAGATGTATTAGAACTTTGATCATTTGCATCTCATGCCTCTGCCCAGATGGGCGTTGTGAAATATTACGTAATGCCATAAGTTTGCACAGGGGGATGGCCTCGCACTGATGGCTGTTGTGAAAGATTACGTAGTGGCATAAGGTGGCACAGGGGATGGCACAGCACTGTGTATAAAATGTAGCAATTGGACAATGGATTTAGAGAAGGGGGGGTGTTAGACAGAGGAGGACAGTCATGAGGGCTTCTCTAGACATACATCTGCTTTCATACCTGTACTTTACCTTGACATTGTTCTCTTCATTCTCTGCATTGTCTTCCTCAACTTCCTCTTCTTGTGAGTTACAGGAACAGTTTAATCTCAACAGCATCTACAAGGCTGGAGACTTGGTCCTGGGAGGTTTGTTTCATATTCACCTCTCCTCTGTCCACCCCGAGCTGTCTTTCACCTCCAAGCCACAGAAACCCACTTGCTCTAGGTGAGTATCATAAATACAAGCAAGACTGTTATGGTAACTTTGTTTTGATAGATAGTAGCCCATGATTAGTTGCTGTTGTATATTTCTACAAATAAATAAATATTCAAGGTTACAGTGACATTGTGTGTGTTAGATTTGACAATAGGGGGTTCAGGTGTGCCCAGACCATGGCGTTTGCCATTACTGAGATCAACAGAAACCCCAGCCTGCTACCCAATGTGACTCTGGGATACAGTCTCTATGATAACTGTATGACGCTTGGAGTTGCATTCCGTGCAGCATTGTCATTGGTCAGTGGTAGAGAGAAGAGGTTTCAAATGGACGAGAGCTGTGTTGGGTCCCCTCCAGTACTCGGAATTGTGGGTAGTGCCAGCTCGACAAATACTATTGCTATCTCTAGAATATTAGGTTTGTACAGAGTGCCGGTGGTAAGTTTCCTCCTTGACTCCCCTTTTACCATGGTCTATTTTGTAAACAGTAGCCTATTTTTTTAATTTTGGTTATTTACCAATCTAAATTATGATAGAACACAAATATTTGAAAGAACATATTTACTTGCAGACAGAGCATGTGAGCAGGGAGGATAGATTGTGAATGGAGTGTGAAGCAGGTTTTCAAAAGGTTTACGTTCAATGCATCTGTGTTGGAAGTTTGATTCCTTTCCAGACCTGAGAGTAAGAATCCTTTGGCCCTGAGTTGGGCCTGTCTTGGGCCAGATGTAATGTGTTTTTTTTATATATATATATATATATATATATATATATATATATATATATATATATATATATATATATATATATGGGTGGGGCGTAACTAGGATGTTAATTAGCCTATAACATTGTAACTTTAAACCTTATGTATCAATCGCGGTGACTCGATACATAATGAGATTTCATACAAACTACATGTGTGCATGGCACATGTCCCGGGTCTAGTAAGATCCTGCACATGATTTTGAATAGATCTGAATAGGGTTTCACTGTCTACACCACACTCTTAGTGAGTTGGGGGGAGAGAGAGAGAGAGAGAAAGAGAGAGAGAGAGAGAGAGAGAGAGAGAGAGAGAGAGAGAGAGAGAGAGAGAGAGAGAGAGAGAGAGGGAGGTTATCAGGTGATTACCCTGCAGGATTTATTGGTATTGTCTTATAATACCTTATAAAAACCGAGTCTATGTCGCTTAGTAAACTATATAGCTTAGTAACTCATTAAAGGTTAAAACTTGATGTTTTAAGACAGTGTCACTGTCCATGGTGCTTAAGGATGCATAGGGGTATTCAGTCTGCATTCTGATTATTGGGTTGGGTTAGTGTTTGTGTTAAAACAGCACGTTGTCCTCCACATAGTTTCTGAAATGGGATTCCGAATGACAAAGGTTGCCACTGCTGGTTTGAAGCTAAATTTTACACAGCTTTTTTTCTTTACATGTCTTTCTTTTTTTCCCCCTGAGGGCACATGATCTGCTTGCAGGGGAAATTAGTCCAAAAATGTAATATTATGACAGATGTTTTGTGCCTTTTTCAGGTAAGTTATGTGACCACCTGCACCTGTCTGAGTGACCTGAATCAGTTCCCATCCTTCTTCAGAACAAACCCAAATAATGACTTACAGGTGAACTGCTCGCACAATTGATCTGTTGGTATTAGTGGTGGACATTGAAAGTACATTTTATTTATTTTATTTATTTTATTTATTTTATTTATTTTATTTATTTTATTTATTTTATTTATTTTATTTATTTTATTTATTATTATTATTTTTTTTATATATATTTTATATATATATATATATATATATATATATATATATATATATATATATATATATATATATATATATATATATCATGCCCCGACTTACAAAAAAGTATAAACTAGAAAAAGTGCACAAGTCTCCGCCAGGTCAGGTAGGATATTATGGCCCCCTGGTGGCGCTATAATAGGCCAATATGAAAAGGGTGCCATTTCTTCTTAGGCCTTGCACGGCAATCGGACACTGCATTCATGATTTGAGGCATTTTGTTCCAAAAATTTGGTTTGCTAAATTAGACCTGCTGGTGGCGCTATAACAGGCCAATATGAAAAGGGTGGCATTTCTTCTAGTGGGAATGTGAGTGCAAAAAAATCGCAAACTGCGTTCATGATTTGAGGAATTTCGTTCAGAACGGACCTATCCTGCAAACTTTGGAAGCCAATGTTAGCCAAGTAGGAATAATATGAAATATCGGACACATCCATCTTGATCACATGACCATAGAGATACTGTGTACCGATTTGCGTGATTTTTGGACAGAATCTGAAGGAGTAATAGCAAAAAATGTGTATGACAAAAGTCCTGGTGGCGCTCTAAAAGGCAAAGGTTTTTCCTTGGCCTCTAGGGAGTGTGCGTGCAAAGTTTCACACAGATCGGTGCAAACTTTGGAAGCCAATCTTAGCCAATCAGGATGGAATATGGAAAATCGGAAAGATCCATGTCGTGAAGGCTCGTCATAACATGTACGCACTGGGCTACAAGTGGGCGTGCCTTCAGATCAGGAAGCAGGCCGCGCTTTACCCAATCAAATGTAGTGGGCGGGATTCACGTGTCCGTCGATCTTTCCCCCTCGAAACAAACCCAAACTAATTTAACAATAGCGTCCGCGGAGCAGACAAAACCACGGAAAGATATTCACATTTTAACTTACTCTTTCATCATAGAAACAAGTGGGCTTATAACCAAAATGATCCATGTTCTCTGGGAGAAGTGGTGTTAGTGTTCCGTGTAGAAATATTGTTAGTGGGAATGAAAACATAGTGGCACCACCGGAAGTGAAAGCTGAAGGCAGACCAAAACCCCGGTTTCCTTTGCGCACGGGTGCTACGTCGCCATTGTCCCAGAGCCAGTGAGAGATAGTACAAACAGCAGAGGGCGCTGTTTTTCATTCTCACTGGCTCTGGGTTCCCAGATTGGCTGGTCACAGACAGAAGGACGGACGGACGGACTGACGGACGGACAGGGGGCAAAACATACTCTCTCGCCATGCCTTTCAGCCTGGCGGAGACAATTACTCAAAGAAATACTCAAGAAAGGTAACTGTACTTCAATGCAGAACTATAATTAAGTGCAGTACATAAATGTACTACTACTGCTACTTTCCATCACTGCATGTGAATAACCTAGTCTAAGCACTTATCCCTCCATTCTTCATTCAATTAGGTGAAAGCTATGCTCCAGATTATGAGGCGGTTTGAGTGGACTTGGGTAGGAGTTGTGTTTATTGATAATGATTACGGCCACAATGCTGCCCGAATCTTCCAGTCTGAGCTGGCCCAGTCTGCTTTGGCCTGTCTGGCTTATTTGAAGGTTCTGCCCTGGGACAATGACCCAGCTGAACTTCAGAGGATTGTCACTGTGATGAAGACATCCACAGCTCGTGTAGCCATTGTATTTGGATATGGGAGCTATTTGGTTAAGCTGATGGAGGAGGTTTGTGTCATGATACAGTACATGTTAATTTTAGCGATTCATAACTATCTACTTTGTGGTGCCACGGAGAGAAAACTCCGGAATCAAGCCATCCAGGCTCTCGGTTAATCATGACCATAAAACAATTGATTATATGCTATATTTTTAATAAATGCTCTTGTTTTTTAGCTTTTCAAATGTATAAACAGGACACCAGAAAAACGGGCGCTCCCTGTTGCATATAGTACATTTGTGTGTGTGTGTGCGTGTGCGTGCGTGCGTGCGTGCGTGCGTGTGTGTGAGTGCGTACACGTTCCAACACAATCTACAGGTGGTAAAGCAGGATGTGACAGGTCTACAATGGATAGCCGATTTGGCCTGGATAAGTGATCCTAGATTACAGAATCCTCACTTCATGCCGTACCTGAGAAGCACCCTGGGTGTTGCCTTCCATCGTGGAGAGATAGCAGGTCTCAAGGACTTCATGTTAAAAATACATCCTGACAATGATCCTGACAACAGCCATGGAAATGCCATAGTGAGTCTTTTGTTTGATTGAGGTTTCGAGGCCTAGAATTCTTCCGCCGTTGTTCTAGTTCTGGCCTAACCGTGTTGTCACTTTTTACGAAACTCGGCAATATGGTAGAGGGCTATGCCAAACGGCCAAGACCCGAAACTCAAAACCATTGGCCAAAGGGTGGCGCTGTAGCACTCAATTGAAAATGCCAACTTTGAACAGGTACAACTCATGCCCTGTTTGACCTACAGCCATGAAACTTCGATGCACACATGCGTCTCCTCATGCTGAACAACTTTCAGCCTCTGACTTGACCTCTGACCTTTAGATTTCCCACCATTTTGAATCTCTCTGCCTCTCTCTCTCTCTGCCTCACTGCCTCTCTCTCACTGCCTCTCTCTCTCTCTCTCTCTCTCTCTCTCTCTCTCTCTCTCTCTCTCTCTCTCTCTCACACTGCCTCTCTCTCTCTCTCTCTTTTTATGTTCACAAGGTAATGTATTTGTGTTTCTTCAGGTGAGGCAGTTTTGGGAGCACACATTTCCATGTAGATTTGCACCCCTTCCATCAGAGTGGGTGGATGCTGGTGGAAGGGTGTGTACAGGACATGAGGACCTAGGGGCAGCAGAAACTACACTGTTGGATGTGTCTGAACTCAGGAGAGAGTACAATGTGTACAAGGCTGTGTATGCTCTGGCCCATGCCCTCCATGACATGTTGCAGTGTGTGCCAGGAAGAGGGCCTTTTATTGGGCACAGCTGTGCCAGTTTACACACAATACAACCATGGCAGGTGTGATGTGAATTCACAGTTTAAATGTTAATGTTTCTAGTTGAATTCAAATTTAGAACAGAAAAAAATTGACATGAAAAAAGCTGTATTATTATGGCGAGAGAGTGGGCGGGGTCTATGGTATGGAACCAGGCTAATCTGGGGGGAGACTGTACTTTCTATGCTGAGGTAGATGCAAGAAATCATGTGACCAAGGAGGGAAGTGGGGGGGAGGGGGGGGGGGGTTCGTGGACCCAGATACTTTTGGCTTTGATTTGTTTGTTTGTTTGTTTTTGCATCCACCATCTTGCACAATGCATACATACCATACACTACACTACTGATTAGTGACACTGATCTTTGTACCTTTTCAGTAATTCAGTATTTAGTTTAATGAAAATCTATTTTCAACGTTAAACTATTGTGGACTCTCTCCTTTGTTGCAAGAATTGAGCCATGCATACACTTGGAGATCAGGAGATGGCACGTTGGCGGAGTTGGCCAGTGGCTGGTTAGAGTTGAGCTGGTCGTCCTCTGCTTGGTCTACCTCCCGAACTTCAGTTGTACCAACTCCATTTCATAGACTTGGAATAGGTCATTTGTCAGTCAGTGCAGTTTGCTAGTGCATTCCAGTGTGAAATCCTTTTGTAAAGAAAAATCAAATACAATTAAAGGCCGACCTTTCCGTGCATCTATAATTGAGTTCAAGTATACAGATTAGGCAGCCGACCTCTTCACGTTTGCAGAATTGCAACCCAGGTGTGAAATTACACCATTTCACACCAGGCAAATGCCCCCCTTTGACAAGGCTTTGACTTCCCACTGACTTCCTATTGAAGTGCCAATGCAGGCCCTTTGAAATGGTCAGATATCTCATCTGTACCACAGGGGTCGTGCCAGGATTTGAATCTGCCGGTCCCAATGTCCGGAATGATTCAACTTTATCGGACATCTGACAAAAATAACGGTCATAATTATTTTTATGCATTTATGACAAGCATAAATGCGTAAATACATGCGTATGCGTAAATACAGCCTAACACTACAGCATTATATTTTGGATTGAGCTATTTGAACATGAACCATCATAATATACACATTTTATATAGCAGGGTCATCTTACACAAATATATGAATCATCTTACACAAATATATGA
The DNA here is from genome assembly GCF_963280865.1 of Gymnoscopelus braueri. Lineage (NCBI taxonomy): Eukaryota > Metazoa > Chordata > Actinopteri > Myctophiformes > Myctophidae > Gymnoscopelus > Gymnoscopelus braueri. Next base: position 701,878 of record NC_137608.1, read on the forward strand.
ATTACCTACATTACCATTTGCGCATGCTGCGTGCGTAATGGTTTCTCAATAATCAATTGCGTTTGAACGCATTTTCTAATCAAAGGGCACTGCACAAAATTGGGCATTTCAGATTAATCCTTCATAACATGGCTCAGCTGACCTGTTAGGGCAATAAATTATAGACCACTACTCACTCACAGGAGGTTATACTGTATAGTTAGGCAGTGGAATCCGTGCGTCTAGTTGGGACAGCCGTGGGAAAGTTGATGAGTTGTGAGAATCTTGTCGTCTCCTCATAGAGCTATTCAGTTCAAAGTGGTAACGTTTTAACGTGTCCACCTCATAGAGTTAAAAATAGGTCCACGATTAAGATTTACGTCGTGTTTCACCTGGATCCATAGTTGCAGTAGCCTATAGCTGTTGTGGAGAGTATTTACTGTACACATCTGTGTTGGATGTTTCATCTTCAACCTGCACTGTTGTTAAACTGTAGGGCAACTTGCCAACTTTACTCACAAGTGCCCTTGTAGTAGCCTAGTATCTGTGACATATTCTAACTCGTAATGATACAACTTGTGTGTGACTGACTGTTAAATACACAACTTTATATAATGTAACTTGTAACCGGACCGCGGTCTCTGTCTGGGCTGCTGACAGCCGAGCAGACCACAGAGTAATAACATTTCGACAACTACGCAGCAGCAGCAACTCTCTTCTTCCTGTTGTACCTTCACAATAAAGTGTCTCCCATTTACCGCCCAATGCAGCACATTTTACACTGGTTATTATTAACAGGAAATAGGTGTAACTTACCAGCATGTGACACACTCTATCTTTCTATCTCTCTCTCTCCCAGAAACACACGCACGCTGTTAAGAGAGAGAGAGAAAGAAAGAGCGAGAGAGCGAGCGCGTGAGAGAGAGAGAGAGAGAGAGAGAGAGAGAGAGAGCTTGCAAAGCAGAGGATTTGAAATGTGCCTGATTTGCGTTGATAATCAATGAAATGCTGTGTCATTATCAACCGGTCATGTCCGGAGAGATTATTTTTTTCCGGTCTTTGTCATAAAATATCGGTCAAAACCGGCAATTATAGGACTAAGGCGACCTCTACTGTACCATCCACCCACCCCGTCACAGATGGCTGGGATTGTGTTGTAAATACTACAAGGGTGTAGTTAATACAACAACGGTCCATCTCAATGTAAGTATTGTGCATATTGTAGTAATAGTTTTTGAAAAGTCTTGATCTTCATAATCTTACTCACCGTTTCCAGCTTGTGTATTACCTGGAAAAGGTCAACTTCACCACATCGTTTGGTGATGATGTATCATTTGATGAGAATGGCGATGCTCTACCGATCTATGATGTCATGAACTGGGTGTGGCTCCCTGATGGAAGTATGAAGGTTCACAATGTAGGTGTGTTCAAGAACTCTGCCTCAGCAGGTGAAGAACTCATCATCGATGAAGACAGAATATTCTGGAACTTTGAATCTACAAAGGTTAGTTTGACTTTCTAAAATAGTTAATATTGAGCTCACGGTGTGAGCTCAATATTAACAGTATCTTAGTTTAACAGTATCTTAGTTTAGTCTGAGATTGATACATTTCCTCTGTAGCCTCCTCGGTCAGTGTGCAGTGAGAGCTGTTCCCCTGGAACCCGTCTCGCCAGAAGGAAAGGGGAACCTGTCTGCTGCTTTGACTGCATCGCTTGTTCTGATGGAGAGATCAGCAATGAGACTGGTAGGTTTACATGCTGTAGCTACAGTATGTACAGTAGGTTATGTTGAGAATCATAATGTACTTGTCTGTCCCTTTAATCTTGACCTCGTTGTTAGACTCTACAGAGTGCACCAGTTGTCCAGAGGACTTCTGGTCCAGTCCCCAGCGTGACCACTGTGTCCCTAAGAGCATGGAGTTCCTCTCCTACCATGAGCCCCTTGGTATCTCCTTGACAACCATCTCATTGCTTGGCACACTTATTTGTGCTATTGTACTGGGAGTCTTTGTTTATCATCGAGACACACCCATGGTACGCGCCAACAACTCAGAACTCAGCTTCCAACTTTTGCTGTCACTCAAACTATGTTTTTTGTGCTCACTTCTGTTCCTTGGCCGTCCCAGACTGTTGACTTGTCAGCTGAGGCATGCAGTATTTGGGATCAGCTTTGTGCTGTGTGTCTCCTGTATCCTGGTAAAGACTATGGTGGTGCTGGCTGTGTTCAAGGCCTCCAAGCCTGGGGGTGCAGACATTATGAAGTGGTTTGGTCCTATGCAGCAGAGAGGAACAGTTCTGGCTCTTACTTCCATCCAGGCAATAATCTGTACATCCTGGCTTGTGTCTGCGTCACCAACTCCTCGTAAAAACACACAATACCACAGTGATAAGATAGTCTATGAGTGTGATGTGGGATCAACAGTTGGTTTTGCTTTGTTGCTAGGTTATATTGGTTTACTGGCACTCCTCAGCTTTGTACTAGCATTCATGGCAAGAAATCTTCCAGACAACTTCAATGAAGCCAAGTTAATCACTTTCAGCATGTTGATCTTCTGTGCCGTGTGGATAGCCTTCATCCCTGCATATATCAGCTCTCCAGGCAAATATTCAGATGTAGTGGAGGTATTTGCTATTTTAGCATCTAGTTTTGGCCTTTTGGTGGCGCTGTTTGGACCAAAGTGTTATATAATGCTTTTGAAACCTGAGAGAAACACCAAGAAGTCCATTATGGGTCGCGGTGCCACCAAGAGATTGAAACTTAATGTTCAATGACAATACATTTTCTCTGTGTGTATTTTATAACAAATATTGTATGTGGCGACCCTTACAAAACACTTACATGTTCATGTTTATTGTAAAAAGTCTGCTTTGGGGTTTAATAACTTAGAGTAAATAGTACCTGTGTTGAATTACAATTTTCGTAGTTTCAAAATAAAGCTCAACTTTATTGACCAGGGTTTAGTCCCGTTCATATGGATTTGGCAAAGGGGTTATGTACAAACTGTCGACTGTTTCAACAACCATTTTTTTAAATTTATTATGTCAGGCCAGAATAACAGTTCCAGCATTAACAGTTCCAGTCTTTCTAACATCATGTATGAAAGTACCCTGTACATTTATCTGTGAATTCTACAGGCCTGCTAGATTTAGCAAGTAGCCTACCTCAATTTTGGCACATGAACAGCAATTTGATGTGCACACTCGTTTAGAAATAACGAAGTCATTGATACATTTTTTTTACCATCTTTCAAGTGTAGCAGCACTGTTGTATCTCTTCTTTAGTCTGTCATAGTTTTGACTGTGATACAGAACATCAACACAGAACATCAACCAAAGAACGATTGTTCGAGACCAGAAGCAGTTGCTTAGATTTCCACATAACTTTGCAATGGTAAGCCTAGCTAATATGTTCTTGCACTGGGGGATGACCGAAACCTCTGACACTTTTATTTTATATTTCACAATGTTTTTAGTATTTCACAATATTATGTTTTTATTTTATTAAAGTAAAGTTCTTCAACAAAAGATGAACCATTTCATGTTCTGGGGTGATGGTGTGCTTGGCCTTTTCTGGCAATGCTCTCCGCTACAGAAATGTTCTAACTATGTGTGAGGGAACCTACTGTGTTTCATGAAAACACTTCATGAGTGTGCCCATATTGGATTCAAATGCAAAGTCTGATGTAGCCCATAATGGCCATGCCCATTGTTTGACACTTTGAGCAGTATGTGTGAGCAAGTGCACATAAAAGTCATGTTGTCTTTCCCATACAGTCTTTAAAACTCATTTTTAAGAGCTAGACCTGATGTTTCCAGTCTTTATGGTATCCTGCAATAATGTATATATGCCAAAAACAAATAGGAACAAATGGTTCCAAAATCTGGCAGGGAGTATGCCTTTCAATGGGTGCATGTCGGCTTTCCGACATGTCGCCTTTCCGACGGTTACTAACCCTATACCTAACCCTAACCCTAACCCTAACCGCACGCGGAAGCCACTAGTCGGAGTAGTGAGATGTCGGAATGGAAGCAGCACCCCCTTTCAATACAGGCAGAGCATAGAAATGAGAAATGCTAGCCACTCTGAAACTTTTCAGAACTTCCTTTCACTCAGTGAACTTGGTGTCCAACAGGTGGTTTAAGTCGCCTATCAACTTTGTCAATCTCTTTGCCAATGTACCAGAGGGATCCAACCACAATATAGACATTTAGAAGTGTTTAAGCTTCATTAAAGGATGGTCCTTTGACTCCATACACTGGCTAATCAATTGTACCTGCCATTGCATGACTGAAAATCGCTCTCCCTTTTTCGAAGTGGGGATTCAGGTTGTTCGTATTGGATACGATTTACCACCTCTGTGTAAACAAAAGTCAAAGCCATAAAAAACTGTTCGGTGTTACGGAGCAATGGACGAGCCACTGAGTCAGAGCTACAAATCATCACAAACATTTTAGAAATAGAAATATGACAGTCCCTGTCTGTCATGTGCCACTTAATGTTTCCAGGTCTGATTCCACCCTCACATTACCTTTTCCACAAAGAATTTGGGGGTTCATCTCAATTTGAAGTTCACTTCTATTGTGAAAGGTCTTTAATGTACCTTGGTATTAGTGCCTCAGTCCCTCAGTTTTTTCCCTCACAATTTTCTTGTAATACACCAACGAAACAGACGGGAGAGAAGGTCCCCTGACAAAACCACACAGGCACCCAGGGTCCAAATACAAGAAGAATTGGAGACTTAACCCAGAGAAGAAGATTCTGATCTTCGGTGACTCAAACCTGGCAAGGATCCCACCTTTTGCCAGAAGTGACATCCAGATCGAAAGCTTCCCAGGGATGGACTTCCAATCCTGCGTGGACCTACTGAAAGACCACACCATGGAAAACAACAAGGTAGCGCACTGCCTCATTTCAGTAGGTATCAACCACAGACAAAACAAAACAGACCAAACAGGACATAAAAAGATGCTACAAACCCTTAACTGGGCATCTAAAAAAATTCCTTGTGCCAACATACACATAGCTTTGATTAACTACTCAGACAAACTCAGGGTACCAGAACAGAGGAGACTAGACAACCTAAACAGGTCCATCTCACAGGTAAAACACACCCCCAAATTGGAAGACAGGGATTTCAAAACCGAAGGGGACAAAATACACTGGGTACCAGAAACAGCCAAAGCAATACTAGAGAATTGGATTACTAGTTTAAACTGGAATGCCCTACAAGGCTAATGCAGACGGGGCAAAAATCAAACATAATTAACTTATCACACTATTTCAAACCAGACCAAGCTCAAAGAGACGTTCTGGAGAAAGGATTATCATTTGTTCCCACACTGGACATCTACAAACAACAGACCAAGCGACTGGAAAAAGATGTATCAGATTATCATAGAAGGATAAAGTTAGCCACTCATTTTGGAATGGGACAGAGGGGAGAAATAACACCGTTCCAGACGAGCTCCACCTGGGAACCAACAGACGGCTCCCTCCCAGACAGCCTTAAATTACTACTGAGAGAAGACAGTAAGATATTGAACAGGATCCCAGGACACTTGAAAGAAACAGACAACATGACAACTCCACAGGTAAGGGCACTTAGACAACTAGCAAAGAATAAAGACATTATAATCAAACCTGCTGACAAAGGATCCTGCATAGTAATAATGGACCGATACCAATACATTTTTGAAGCAGAGAGACAACTTAGTAATAAAAACCATTACAAAGAATTGAGGGAACCAATCTACAAAAACACAGCAATTGAAGCTAAGAGGATTATAAAACAATTGAAAGAGAAGAAAATAATAAGTAGCAAACAAGAGGCCTACCTCTCGGGTCAGGATACACCGCGACCAAGAGTTTTCTATCTATTGCCAAAAATACATAAAGACCCGGCCACATGGACCGTACCCTTTGAAATCCCACCGGGCCGACCAATAGTTTCTGACTGTGGCAGCGAAACCTATCAGACAGCAGAATTTGTTGAATATTTCCTGAAACCTCTCTCAACCCAGCATCCGAGCTATGTGAAAGACACTTATGACTTTGTTGAAAAAATCAAGAAAATAACAATGCCACAAACGGCCTTGTTATTCTCAATTGATATTGACAGCCTATACACCAACATTGAGACGGATGCAGGGTTGAGGGCAGTGAAAGAAATTTTCAACAAATATCCGGATAGGGGAAGGCCAGATGCTGAACTATTAGAATTGTTAAGCCTTAATCTGACCAAGAACGATTTTGAATTTAACAATAAGTTTTATTTACAAACAAAGGGGACAGCAATGGGAAAACGGTTTGCTCCTTCGTATGCTAATATTTACATGGCAATGTGGGAGGAAACAGCATTAAAAAAATGTATTCTAAAACCAACCCACTATTTTAGATTCCTGGATGATATTTTTGGGATCTGGGAGCACTCCAAGGAGGAATTTGAAGATTTTATTGAAGTTTTAAACACACATCACAGATCCATCACTATAAAATTTGTGTAACAGACACAGACAAAATTGATTTTCTGGATGTAACCATTTTCAAAGGACCACTGTTTAACACCAGTGGAAAATTAGATCTCAAAGTCTACTTTAAGGAAACTGACACCCACGCTCTCTTACATAAAACGTCATTCCACCCACCACACTGTTACACAGGGATTGTTAAATCACAGCTACTACGATTCCACAGAATTTGCACACAAGAACAGGATTTTAAGACAGCCTGCAAGATCTTATTCTGCGCCCTACGAAAAAGAGGGTACACAAGGACCTTCCTACGAAAGGCCCAAGACACCTTTCTGGAAGTAAAGGAAAAATACCAGGGCCCACAGCTGGCTCTGGTAACTACATACTCCTCACAAAGCAAATTAGCTAACACCAGGATAAAAAGGAATTTCCAGAACAGAGGAAACACTCTTTTAAATGGGTGTAAAATCATTTCAGCCTACAGAAAAAATAAGAACCTCAAAGATTATCTAGTCCACAGCACTCTTAAAGGAACGAATGGACCAACTAACAGGAGACCACATTACTTTAAAAGCACCCAAATGGTGACCAACAGACACAACAAAAGGGTGTTTGGCATTAAACAAAAAATACAAGCTAACACTAAAAACTGTATTTACTTAATCACCTGCACCAAATGTAACCTTCAATATGTGGGTGAAACACAAAACACAATCGCCACCAGATTAAACCAGCATAGATATAATATAAATAATGCCAAGAAGACCAATTTAATAATTGTTCAACACTTTATGACACATGGCATAAATTCCCTAAAAGTCTCTGGCCTAGAACATAACCCAAATTGGACACTAGGACAAAGACAATATAACGAAAGACAATGGATAAACAGATTAGGTACAATTTTTCCAGAGGGACTTAATATGACAAACATTAGAAACACACAAACCAACCCTTCTTAATTCAATCAAACAAACTCACAGAAACACAAAGAGACCACCAGGTACTCAGAGAGAACTAAAAGAACAAAGACCCACTCAGAGAAAGGAGGAGTAACACCTGACCTAGATACTAGATTGAGGACAATCACAGAAGCATCAACGACCCTAGGGGAAGACAAGGGGCTTCTTCCTGACCCATAGCTTAAGACCAAAATAGGTGTGAGATTAGTCAACCCAAATGCCCACTCAACCTTCAAAAGGACTAAGTGGGTTAAAGACACACATAATCAAACAATGGACCTAGGAAGACTTAGATGAACAAATGCAAAATAATAAGGACCTTAAAAATAAATGTCTTAAGGTTCTCATTACTCTAAGCCTAACCCCTGTAGCAGAAATAAAGAATTGTTCTAGTCTCAGGAAAGACGCACTAGGATTGACCAGTAGTCACTGGGAGGTTCAGTTGGGGCAAACGCAGTCCCCACAAACATAATTTACTATTCTGTGCCTATCGGTACATAATTCGGACGGGGCTGAGTAGGCTCAAAGCGAACTTCGCAACGTTCAGCACGGCAACTCGCGCGCCTTAGCGCACTCGGTGGTGCTTCCCGTGGCTCAAGTTCGCTTGAGACTGCGCCCCTCCATCGCGGTTGGGTCCATAACTACATTTGTATTCTTAAATCTTTTATTGAGTCCTAGTCCTGTAAACATTCTTATAATGAGACTATGGATGATTTTTGGTATGCGGTCCAACTAAGGTGGGACTCAGGATGACTGGACGTACCTGCCATGCACAGTCCCCAGTGAACATTCCTCACAAAGTTCACTGGCAATTTTATTTATAGTTTGTAAACATGCCTAAAAACCTAAACCTTGAAGAAAGGGAAAATGGTTAACCCTAATGGGGAATCCTTTCTTAGGAAAGGCGAAACAGCCAAAAAGAACTTAGGGCTAAGATTTAGAATTTAGATTAAAGACTTAGTAAACAGAATGTAAAAGTACAAGGACCTTAAAATTAAAGAGTAACAGGATCCCAAAAAGACTTTCTTTCAAAAACAAGATGGCGAGAGCAAAAATTCCTTGCTCTGCCTTTTTCGGAAAGGATGCCCTTTCTAAAAAAGACTTAGCACTGAAGTCCAACCCAAACCATTCCCTAACCGCACGCGGAAGCCACTAGTCGGAGTAGTGAGATGTCGGAATGGAAGCAGCACCCCCTTTCAATACAGGCAGAGCATAGAAATGAGAAATGCTAGCCACTCTGAAACTTTTCAGAACTTCCTTTCACTCAGTGAACTTGGTGTCCAACAGGTGGTTTAAGTCGCCTATCAACTTTGTCAATCTCTTTGCCAATGTACCAGAGGGATTCACTGTTTGCTGTATCCAACCACAATATAGACATTTAGAAGTGTTTAAGCTTCATTAAAGGATGGTCCTTTGACTCCATACACTGGCTAATCAATTGTACCTGCCATTGCATGACTGAAAATCGCTCTCCCTTTTTCGAAGTGGGGATTCAGGTTGTTCGTATTGGATACGATTTACCACCTCTGTGTAAACAAAAGTCAAAGCCATAAAAAACTGTTCTGTGTTACGGAGCAATGGACGAGCCACTGAGTCAGAGCTACAAATCATCACAAACATTTTAGAAATAGAAATATGACAGTCCCTGTCTGTCATGTGCCACTTAATGTTTCCAGGTCTGATTCCACCCTCACATTACCTTTTCCACAAAGAATTTGGGGGTTCATCTCAATTTGAAGTTCACTTCTATTGTGAAAGGTCTTTAATGTACCTTGGTATTAGTGCCTCAGTCCCTCAGTTTTTTCCCTCACAATTTTCTTGTAATTCCTCTGCATGTGTAGCAGGCTGAGCATCGTCTCTCACTCTACCCACGGCCCATCCTCCTCCCACTCATCAGGTGGCTGATTACCTGCAGTATTTAAGTATCACACCCTCTGCCTGCGTTAGGTGTCTCCTCTCATATGTGTGTGCGTGTCTTCATTGACTGGTTTCCTTAAAGCTGCTTCATCTTTGTTTGTTTCACTATGCATCAGTGCAGGTATGTCTCTCTTGTTGTTTAGCGAGTGCCAGTGCATATAATATGTTATGGTCATGAACGTGACAGTTTGTTGTCTTTCGGCATGGCGAGAGTATGTTTTACCCCCTGTCCGTCCGTGTGTCCGTCCGTCCGTCCGTGTGTCCCGTCCGTCCGCGAGCAGCTAATCTCCGGTACCGTTGGCCCGGTCGCTGCCAAACTGTGCACACACACTCCCTGGATGCCAATTCAGAACCTCTGCCCCAAATCTTTCACATGGGCCTGTTATAGCGCCACCAGGAGGCCGATTTGTGCAAAACCCATTTTTTAATATTATTCCTACAGATTGTATCCAAACGTCATGCAAATCGGTACACAGTATCTCTATAGTCATGTGATCAACACGGATCTGTCCGATTTCCCATATTCCATCCGCATTGACTAAGGTTGGCTTCCTAAGTTTGCAGGATTGGTCCGTTTTGAACAAAATGTCTCAAATCATGAACGCAGCTCGCGGTTTTCCGTGAAATTTCACACGCACATTCCCTCTAGGCCGAGGAAGAAATGCCACCCTTTTCACATTGGCCTGTTATAGCGCCACCAGCAGGTCTAATTTAGCAAAACACATTTTTGGAACAAAATGCCTCAAATCATGAATGCAGTGTCCGATTGCCGTGAAAGGCCTAAGAAGAAACGGCACCCTTTTCACATTGGCTTATTATATCTAATGTGTTGTATGAGTCCTCATTAATTTATCTAATGTGTTGTATGAGTCCTCATTAATTTACTGTCTCTTTTTAGGATTGGTGCTGGGGACCCAAGTTGGGAACAGGTGACGGCTGCTCCAGTGGTAGTGGTAACCCTCTTTTTCTTTTGTTGCCAATTCATTTTTGTGTTTGGTGTGCTGTGGTTTGTTGGGGTGCCGCTGCCCTGGGCCGCTCTGCCTACCACCCTCCCCCCAGCATTGGCCCATATGTAGGTTAAATATATTGTATTGTTCATCCACCATTGTAATTTGTGATAGCACTTGCTATGCATCCTATGTGTATAACACATCATGAACATACTTATAAGGCATAATAATCTGCTCATAACCCTGTATAATCAGATTTATAAGAGCTCATAAATACTCATAAGTCATAATGCTTTATAACCATAACCATAACACATTATAATGCCTTTTATAATGAGTATCAAGTGTTATAATACTTCATAATTACTGCCAAATTGGTAACAGTTGCTATGCATCCCAAATTGGTACTTTCATCCCACTAGATGCAACCTCTCTTTGATGATGATGATACTTGTCGACAAAAATATTGTGATAAATACGTTTTTGTACTTTTGTTACTTGATCCTTGTATCTGCCTTTATTTAATTAAGTATAACAAATCTTGTGGGGAGTTGTGTGTACTCCCCACAAAATTAGATTACAAAGATTTAATCTAAGTTCTACAACTCTAATTCTTACCTCCCTGCTACACATGCACAGATCTTCTGCAGGAACATGATGTCTCACTGAAACAAATACCCTTTGGTGTCATATCTGACATATAATCTGGTGGAGAGTATCAAAAGTTGTGTGACAGTGGGCTTCTTGGAAAAGATGACCTAAAAAGACAAAGCAAAGAGAAAGTAGACTCTCATACATAATCCTCAAAAAATAATATGCATATAGGTAATAAACATAATACAAAAGAAAAACTGCCTTGTTGACTTAGTTGCCGGGAGATGCTTCTAATCTCCTGGCGCGCCAAAGATGAGCGGAGAAGCGTCCAACATCAACATGCCTCTGCTGCGCGTTCAGCAGGAGCTGATAGTCATCAACAGTGAGTCGGAGACATTGCAGCGGACTATAAACAAATGTGGAATTTCCCAAATTGTGTTGGAGCAATTGATGGGTAACGCATCATAAATCAAGCCCCAAATAACTCTGGCTCATTATTCCATAATTATCAAGGGTCCTTCTCAATTGTCTTACTGGCTGTGATACCAGGTATCGATTCAGACTCATAGATGTTGGTGTGTATGGAAATAACCCTGATGGAGGTACACTTTCATCCTAAGCCTTTGGCCATGCTCTGTTACACAATGCCCTCGACCTTCAACCAGACACACCTCTTCCAGGAGCTGCAGAAGCAATGCCCTTCGTGTTTGTGGGAGATGAATTATTTCCCCAGCACAGGTTTGTTTAATGGACCACAATGTAAACACGCTTAAATTGATCCATGCTTGACTTGATCCATGTTGGTACTTTTAACGTTCATTGATTTGATTTTAAATCGATGACAATAAAATTATCTATCTATCTAGGAACCTGATGAGGCCATTCGCGAAGCCATCCTCTAGGCTGCTGTCATTAAAGCACAGGATAAAACTATCAACTGTCTCAAGCCTGGAGGATGATGGAGTGTGCATTTGGTGCGCGTTCAGCAGGAGCTGATAGTCATCAACAGTGACTCGGAGACGGAGTGTGAGGATGAAAATGAACCGAACCCTGGCGACCAGTCCGTTGGAGGATGGTGGAGTGTGCATGGTCTCCTAGCTGCACAGTGGCGTGTGTACACCAGAGTGCTTGGTGGGTCACCTGAGGTTGCGGAGGATGTGGTGAAGGCAACCTGGATTTTGCACAACTACCTCCGCTGGCACTGCGCTGACGAGCAACACTCCAGCAGCACAGCCATGAGCGTTGAGCCATCACCTGCGATGCAGGACATTAGCCAAGTTGACACCAACAACGCCGCAACGGAAGCCCTGGCTCTCAGAGAGAACTTTGCCACCTACTTCTCCTCTGCCAGTGAAGTGGCCTGGCAATATGAAGCTGTAGCTTAATCACTTAAACCCTGTTCTGTGGTGATCTGTTTCACCCGTCTGTTTCTCTGTGTCGGTCTCTCTGCCTGCTTTCTATCTTTCTACTCCAGCCTCAATCCCAGTTACTCACCCATCTCCGCCCTGACCATATAGCTTTTTGTTCTCCTGATCCAAGTTTCTTGCTGTGAAGTGCAGACCCTTTTTCTTGCCGAGGGAATTTACATCAACTATTGTGACGACAGTCTACATTCCACCCAGCGTGGATAAAGACAAAGCCCTCAGAGAACTGGAGGAAATCAATAATGCAGAGAATCAACAGCCGGAGGGACTTATTATTATAACCAGAGATTTTAATCAGGCATCCCGGGCGAGAAACTACCTGTGTGGCACTGGCGGTGGCTCTCCCACACAGGATTACACCCCAGCAGAGGACGTGGCCCTATCTTTGAATAAAGGCAGGCCTGTGCTGGAGGGGACCCCGGGTGGGACATCAGCAGACTCTATCTGTGTCTGCCCTTTCATAGCAGGTCGGTCTACATTTGTTCAGTAGCACAATCAACCATTCATGGTGTTATTATGTGGACTGTCTGATTCATTAAAGGTCTGACATTGTCTTGCAGTGTCAGGAAGAGCCGTGATTCTCATAGAGCCAGCAGATGATCCAGTGAGTATTATAATTTACACTTGACACCTGTCAGCACAAGGTCAATACACTCTAAATTCCACTGTTCTATTGAATGTGCAGGTGGAGGGCCTTTACGAAGAGAAGGCAGATGATGAGGAGACTCTGTCGGTGGTGGAGGTATCATGTCAATGGTGTGTAAAACAAATAGGCCTACACTTATTTAGTCCATATTGACTAAGAAGTCAGTGATGTGGTTATCATAGAAAATATCATTTCCAACAGGAACCAACAGATACAGAAGCTGCTGGACAGAGCCAGCCTGAGAGCCTGGCACTGCAGTGAGTATTAACTTGCGGCTCTCAAACCTGGGCACTAGAGATGCGCGGATCGCGGTTTTAGCCGCGGTTGCCGCAGTTAACCGCAGTTTGGGTGGATTCGGGTCAATCAAATATAATTATTAATTAATATCGGATAAACCGCGGGTGAAATATTGCGGTAAATAAATTAATGACATCTAATATATCTATCCATAAAATAGCTAAATCTCTGCGTGCTTGTGTCTGTGTGAGTGTGTAGAGCAGCCTCTGTGCGATGCGATCTCAAAATGCATTCATTTAGCCTATGGAATGTCGGTGCGTCTTTTTTCTTTTTTTCAAACCGGTGCTGCGCTGGCAGCAGAGCAGTGCGCTCTGTATGTTGGATGCCGCATGTATGTTGGATGCCTGTATGTTGGATGCCGCACAGAGTCTGTATGTTCAGCGCAGCAGAGCATGTGCGCTCATGTTCAGCGCAGCACCGGTTTAAAAAAAAAGAAAAAAGACGCACCGACATTCCATAGGCTAAATCAATGCATTTTGTGATCGCATCGCACAACAAACGGGGAATACCAGAAAATAATAATATTTTGACATACGGGAAAAACGGTTGGTGCGGATATTTAAATTGGCTAATATAATTATTGCGGTTGGATAACGGGCGGATAATTAATTTGTACATGCGGATTCGGATGACGTGAGAGGCCATCCGAGCATCTCTACTGGGCACTATTGCAGATTTACTGTTGTTAGACCATTTGGACAACCGAGCCATGCGAAGGGGACAGTGAGTCTTTAGGGACCAAAGGTGCTCAGTGGCATCATCCGCCTGGCACCACAAGATATCCAATTCCCATTTTGTTCAACATCGCTGGCTTTCCAAACACATTTAGAGCCATAGACTGCACACACGTGCGCATCAACACGCCATCTCCCGACGCATATCCTTTTTTCAATTGAAAAGGGTATCATTCCATCAACATCCAAATAATCTGTGATGCCGATATGAACATCCACGACTCCTTTATTTTGCAAAACAGCAGTGTGGGCATGCGTCTTGAACAGGGGGCTGCTGGAGACGCATGGCTCATTGGTGAGTGTTTATCAAATTGCTTATTTTGTGCCTTTTCCCCTCACTTGGCTACATGGAAATTCAATTCACAGGATTGTATGGCTAACCATTAGCCTGATAAAGGTGATAAAGGCTATGCCGTACCTCCCTGGCTCATGACACCCCTGTACACCCCCCAGACCCAACAGGAGCGGGCTTATAACGACAGCCATGTGCACACAGCCACACACGCTCAGTTGTGAGCGCACAATCGGGGTGCTGAAAGGTCGCTGGCTGTGCCTAGACATTGCAGGAGGAGAGCTCCTTTATAAACCCGAAAAGGTATGAAATACAAATGTATAGAATAACCTCCACGTTATTAGACCAAGACCTGAAAAACAGTGGGCATATGCTATGACAGTATATTTTAAGCAGTCTATTACTTTGCTCCCATCTACTCTAACAGGTATGCAAGATAGCCATGGCATGCTGTGTTCTATATAACATTTCCAATCGACATGGTATCCCCCTTCCAGCAGTAATTCCCCCACCCATAGACATGCCACTGTACCCACCTATGGGCAGCAGCAGAGCCCATGGCTTGGGTTTGGGAACGAGAGGCCACGGACACCGTTTCATCCAATTCACCTGTAATAAAAATTGTTCAAAATTCTTTGATGACATTTTCTTCCTTATTTATCAACAAGATTAGTTTAATTTATGTTTATTTACATTTAGTTATGCAACAAGCGAGGCTGCTTGGAGGGAGTACAGCCTATAGTGTTGTGCTCATTATCAAATAAGAAGCAGAATAGTTATCAGGTTTAGAATGGGTTGATTAGGATTTATAGTTTACGTTCTCAGATGAAGATGGCACCTGCATGGTGTTCGTGTCCAAGCCCTCAGCTGAGGGGACCCCGGAGATTGACACATCTCCTATTAGGAGAATCAGCCTGATCTCACAGAATTTAGTATGCATTGCACGGAGCCAGTGCACGTCATTCCGTGCATAGTCGCCTAGAAAACCTGTGCATATGTACGGCGAGTCCCACGGTGGGCGTAACCAGTTGCAACCCGGAAGCAGAGCATCACGGCACCCCGTCTTTAACATTATGCTTTGTAAAACATTCTTAAAATATCTATAAATCATTGGTAGATGTTGTTATGTGCCCTAATCTAAAGTGAATACAATTCATTATTTATGACTTTTTACTTAACTGTTGCAAACTATCTGGCTTTCATGAGTTCAGACACAAAACAATTATTAGAATTATCCTTCATGTTTAGCAAATGATATCTAAGACATTTGTAAAGAATATATAAACCATTTGCAGATGTTATTGTGTGCCCTGATCTGAAGTTAAGACTCATCATTAATTAAGGTTTCGAGGCCTATAAGGCTCGAAGCCTTATTGCATTCCTTGGCTTTCTCTTTCCTCTGCCGTTTTTTCAGTTCTGGCCTAACTGCGTGGTCACTTTTTACGAAACTCGGCAATATGGTAGAGGGCTATGCCAAACGGCGAAGACACGAAACTCACAACCATTGGCCAAAGGGTGGCGCTGTAGCACTCAATTGAAAATGCCAACTTTGAACAGATACAACTCATGCCCTGTTTGACCTACAGTCATGAAACTTCGATACACACATGCGTCTCCTCATGCCTAACAACTTTCATACTTTGACTTTTGACCTCTGATCTTTAGATCTCCCACCATTTTGAATTATATGAAAAGCAGTCTCCTCCCGGGATTTTTGAGCAATCTGCACGAAACATTTTACACATGAGCTATGGACCTATGCCGACAAACTGGGCAGGGAGATTTTCCATAAGTGAAAAAATTAAGCTTTTAAGAGCCAATGAATATTGCAGTTTTATGACAATTATTCATCTGCCCCTAACACATACATGCAGACTCACATTTGTTTGAAACTTTACAGTAATGTAGAGGGTCATTCCAAGTATCACTGAAACCAATCTCCAATTGGTCAAAGGGGGGCGCTATAGCAAATATTGCAAAAAATATAGAAAATGGAAACTTTAAACAGGCAAAAGTCATGCCTCGTTTGGCCGACAGCCGTGAAACTTGCTTACACATGTGCCTTGACTCATGAGGAACAAATCTATCACTTTGACCAGTAAGCTCCGCCCTTAGATTGTCCGCAATTTTGAGCAGTTTGAAAAACATTTAAACCCAGGATTTCTGAGCAATTTGCGTGAAACTGTGTCATCTGTGTGAACTCCTTTTTCACCAGTTCAGGTCTGTTCTGTCTAAACACACAGGCGAGTCGTGCACGCCGCTCAAACAACAAACATTCCGATCGGGGCTGAGTCTCTCTCCTCCAGCCCAGTGTAAAAACACCATGTTTCGCTATGTAAACGGAAAACTCACTTACTTTTTTCACCTCGCCACAGACCTCGCTAAATCCCTTATGATCGCGTGTTCAACTGTTTGTAGACACACAGGGTAGTTGTGTGAGTGGTGTCGTATCTGGATCATAAGGGAACCGGCAGAAATACGAGTCCATTTCCGGAGGCGGGGAATAAAGAGTCAGCGCTCAGAGACCGGAGCGTTCATTCCGAAACACAGAGTCCCGTTTGCTTCCAATGCAAGTCATTATATACAAAAACTGTTTATTATAAATAACTACCTGCTGTCTGTGACCGTCAATCACAAATAGGCTCCTGTCGAAACAGTAGGCTTGGCCCGCCTTCTCCTCACAGGACACGGAATTAGCGTCTGCCTCCTTTTACTCTAACACATGAAATCTTTCTTTATCCCTATCTATGAAACCGTACTTTCCCATATGTTCACATTATGACATTATTATACAACATTTTATTAGCTTCGAAATGAGTCTAAACAGTGATATGTCTGACGTTGTATGAGTGATCTTTATAGTTGAAGTTACTTAATAAAAACGCGCTCCTCTGCTGGGTTCCCCCGCTGTTGGAACTCAGCCCCTCCTTTCTAGAGAGAGCGTCAAAATCCCTTTTTATAATGATGCCGTCATTAATCTCGGACTTAGACACAGAGTGATCATATTATCCCACTAAAGGGTTTTCGCTCGGCCCTATTTTACTAAAACTCATATTTATCTGTAAATTTAGAAGAGCCTAGTTAGCATTGTATATTAAATCCTGTTTGTTTTAACTCATCTCGGCTGGCTTGACTGAAAAGGGCAACTGTCTTAGTGTCAAACAGGCACTTTTGCCTAATACTGCACCAAGAATTCAGCCGGATCCTATGTTTAGATTCACAGCTAAGGCAATAGACAGGATATCTAGAAGTGTTATTTTGATCAATTCACTGCAGCTGGCAGTCACCGATAGAATCTTCCCAAATAGCTTAGTGACGTTTTGGTCTCCTCTTGTTATGAAACGCTTTAACGGTTTGTGTTTATAATGTATTAATATCCTAGTAATTTCATATTCCATAAGCACAGGGCCCGATACGACAGTGGCCCAGAGAAGTAATTTCCAATCGGCGACATTCCATTTTGCAGTAGTAGCAGTTTCAAAACAGCGTCGCTAAACAGCATGCCACGGCGGAGAAATGCAAAGCCGAGAAAATATGTTTTAGAGGCGGACCTAAACAAAAATTTTCGATTTGACGTATTTCCATATCCGGGTGTGCTACAATGAAATGTGTCACTACGAGAGATGAAGGACGTTGAGATCTTGTTTTAAAAAAATATTTAGCAAAATTACGTTTTTTACGTCAGAGGCAGGTTTGGTAATTGGAAAAAAATACGTTTTTTACGTCAGTGGCAGTGAATGAGTTAAGGTTAGTGAGGGTGGGTGTAGAAAAGAGTCATCTAGTCAGCAACTTTCCCCCTATTCCCATGGATTGGATCCACCCCTCTCACCTGCTCTCACTCATCACCAATCACACCTGTCACAACTCATTAGTGGCCTGGTGGTTTTTTCTTTGAAATAATGTGTTTTTTTTTAATATTTAACTTTAAGCGCCCAATGCCACGTTATTGGCCATGGCCATTTAAAGGGTAGCAACATTAACAAACAAATGAGTCTATATAGGCGGGTGCAGTTATGGTTTGACCCAAAACAAATTGCAACAAAAGCTTTTTCAATGGATTATTGTAGTATTAGGTGTACTTAATAACATATCAAAAGTTTACCAAAATCGGACCACTAGAAAGGTAACATTTTCAAGATGGCCGCCACCAGTTCCTTAAAAAGACCATTACTCCTTCATTATTCATCCTAGACAAGTAATGTTGGTGCCTAACCCCATGTTTTGGTAATCTTGAAATCTAATTAGCATATATAAATTATAGTCAAGTGATTACAAGTTCAATTATAAAGGAATTGGTTATAAACATGGTTATAAGCATATATATATATATATATATATATATATATATATATATATATATATATATATATATATATATATATATATATATATATATGTAATTTGACATTTCTCCCTTTTCTACATAATGCCCAGGATTGGTGAATTGGTCATTCACATTCTGTTGAAGCTTTTATTACTGGGTGGTACTGTGACATTTGTAAAAAGTGTAAGTCAGCACAGAGCTATCACAACATTTAGTGTCTACTGTCTTGGGTAGGGGTGGTAGAGGAGTGTGGCCGGATTAGGGTTCAGATTTGCTTGTCACAGACATCTTATTCCTGAGATTGTAGTAGTTGTGTGGGGTTTTAGTGCAAAATTAATTTCAAATGTCTTTTATTTTGTGATTGGTACTGCTGGCAATAACCTTGAACTTTGATCTTTTTTTTTAATCTTTTTTTCTGGATAATTTTAACTCCTGTGAGCCAGTCAGACATAGGGACACCCCTGACTGCCTGACACACAGTCATGCACCACGTGGAGGTCTTACAACCACAACTATGGGGGGGGGGGTCCCTCCTCACTGACTATGCCCACTCACGAGTGCCCATCTCGGGCATAGGAGCCAGCATGGAGGTCCACTTGGGACCAGTGGGACTATCCAGTGAGCCAGGCGACATAGGGATACTCCTCTCAGCCTAACGCATAAGCTTCATTTCTGCCTCCTCCTCACTCTGTCCTCCAGCGTGAGGTGAGCGCAGGCTTCCTAAGCCACTTGGAGTGAAATCTGGCAAGATACAAGTGTATCTTTCATGTATCGTTTGGGGAACTGTCTTCGTTGAAATGCGTGGCGTATAATTTCTCCTCCTCCACATGACAACCCTCCGAGCTCTGGAATAGTCCAGCAATCCAACTGTGTGACACGTCATAATTGCTGTCACTTCAAAATTACGCTCCTTGCCTCCTCGCCTCCTCGCTCGGAGGCAGGGCTTAGGCGGGAGTGGAGGACTTGAGGATGGACACTTGAAAATTGGAATTTGGCTATCGTGATGCACAACGTGCATCAGGGGCTGACAAGCCCCATTCTCTTTAGCTGCCTATGAGCACTCGTCCTGAGCTCCCAAGTGCCCACTATAGCTTTAATGGGACATGTCTGAGCCAACTGTTGAAGGTTTTGCACCTCGGACATGGGGGAGAGGAGAAGCTCAGGGTCTCCTTGGCTCCTATAACTTTGCTCTTCTGTGCTCCACGTGCCCAGGGAGCAATCCAGTGACCCCCACTCCCCATACTCCCCTGTACCCACCTGAGGGGAACCCTAGGCCCACTAAACTCTACACCAGACCCCATTTTACCTCCTCACACAACCCCACCCTCATACTCCCCTCTGCCTAGGCACCCAGTAGAGAAATGGGTTCTGACAGCTCTGCACTAACCTCCGTAGCCACCCCTCTTTACACACTCACTTGCCTTCCTAATGTGTTAAAAAAGTTTTTCAAAATTTTGTCTACAAGATGACAGTTTGATTCACATTTGATCCGCAGAGCTATCCAAAATGTTTCAATATTGCAAGCAATACTATATCAACTGACAATATTCTCTTTCTCTGCCACCTTCTGAATGACTGAAAATTGTGACCATTGTTTTGAGGATATCTTGAAGCCTTGTTCCAGTAAAACAAATATAACTAGTTGAAACGGGTGAACATTTCAGAGGGTTTTAATAGAGTCAAAAACTAAATATTGGATTTCACAATTATCTAAATGTATCTCTGCAATTTGGACAAGTCCTGTGGATTTCTATGCCCCCAAAACATAGGGTTAGACACAAAAAGTACTTGTCTAGGATAAATAATGAAGGAGTTAGGTTATTTTAAAGATGTTTTAGCCATTTTGGACGCCATCTTGAAAATAACACCTTTCCAGTGATCAAACTTTGGTAAACTTTTAGTATGTTATTAAGGACACCTAATACTACAAAAAACTGTTGAAAAACGTTTTGTTGCAATTTGTTTTGGGTAAGGTGCTTTTTTTTCATAACTGCACCCGCCTAATACCTGTAACAATGCTCTATACACCAGGGAACCAGATTACTCATATGCTGTGTTGCTTTTGCCAGGATTCGATCCCATGACCTTGCGGTTCAGAGTCAATAGATTTTCCAACTGAGCTACCCAGATACAAGAAACAATATACATTGACATTTGATGAACTTGCAACCTTTACACTACAGTTTTGTTTTACATCACACTCTGATTTAATAAAAAAATCTTAGCTGTGTGATATATACATTTTGAGTTAAGACCATTAATATCAACCCATGTCCCTCTGCACTCTAGCAATCAGTGCACCTGGTGATACCTAGCCTGTCAGTCATTGGCTCCTCAATGGTGCTGAAAAGTAACTATGTACATTTACTCAAGTACCAATACAAATGATTACAATGCACAGTACAATTTTGAGGTACTTTTACTTTACTTTCCATTTTTGTTACTTCTACTCTACTACAATTACAGCATATGACAGCTTTAGTTACTTTTTACTTTGCAGATTTAATTATTAATACAACACCTACAGTAACCACATACAGCCGATCTACAATGTGACACGTTATGAGCTTGTAGATATATAATAAGCAATCCATGCTGTATGATAACTTACCACACATGAAATCCAATTCTATCTATCCAATGGCTCAGTCAGTACACTGTCTACCTGCCAGTCTGTAGGTCCCTGGTTCAAACCCCAATTTAAACAGTCCAAATATAATTTACTGAACAAAAATCATGACTTTGTTAATTAATGCATGTTCACTTTTTAAAGACAAGATGAAATAGCATTTTGACAGTATTTGTTTTCTGACATATGTTCTTGTAGAAAAGAGTCATCCTAGAGCTTAACACTCCCCCTGACCTATTCCCATGGATTGGATCCACCCACCTCACCTGCCGTCACTCCCTCTCAATCCATAAGCACACCTGCCCTCACTCTCTCTCTCTCTCTCTCTCTCTCTCCCTCGAAACCGCTTGTTGCTGCTTCCAGCTATATTTCATGTTTAATAATGATTAGTAAAACATTTACACAATTTGGGATCCAGCACGTGACATCAAAAAGTGACAGAAATAGCGGCATAGGGAATACTCTACATACCGGTATATGGTATACGGAGTATACTCTTATAGTCGAAACCGCTCCTTCTGCTACTTTGCTAGGTCTTACAAATCACAAACATGAAAGATAATTCTAGTAATTGTTTTGTGTCTGCACAGACATATAGTTTGCAGCAGGTAAGTAAAAAGTCCACACACATTCACCGCCAATACCGAGAATTCTCTGGATATAAAATCCAGCGGTTCCTCGCCGATACCGAGGTCTTTTTAGTGGTTTACAGTAGATTGGACCATTCGGCACATCGTCGGTTAATATCATTCATCTAGATCAGAAGTTGAAAAGTCACGTGATCCGGTCACGTGATCACACAAAACACGTTAATACAAAAGACTGTGTGCAAGACTGTCTGCTGCAGGGAGCCTGCAACAGACACGCACACACTATAGCGGATTACCCTTTAAATTCACATTTGTTTGGGGTGCCAAAAAAGCAATCGAAAAAACACGGCCCCCTCACGTATTAGGAGGGCAGGGTGAGTCACCAGAACCAAGGACGGGTGTTTTTGATGAATCTAACATGGTTAAAATTAAGTTTGAAGTTACAATGGGTTTGTATAGGAAGGGGGCGTGTCTGATAAAATGAATATCAAATATCTAAATAATCAATCAAGCAACTTAAAAACTGTCTGGGGGGTTCACAAAGGCCTGAGTAGACGATAAAATGAGCAAACGTTTTTTTGAAAGTGAAATATCCCTTTAAAGAGGTGGTGCCATGGTTTTGCACTTTTTCTGTTTTTTTATGTGTCTATGAGGTTGATAGAACTTCATTAAGGTGGTGTTTTTATGGTGTTTTATGTCTTCTCTGACTATTTTGAGTTTCTACCTGGAGGCTGAAACCTTGAGGGTCAAACGTGCCAATAGAAAAACAGCGCTTTAGTGACATAGTAAAAATATACCCTCCCCCTCATTATCATAACACAACAGGTGTGGGCATGAGGAGCAGGAGGGACTAGGACAGGTGGGTGGTGCTAAGGTGGTGGAGGAGGTGCTAAGGTGAGAACCAGGTATACTTAATGAACTGGAGGCGTGTCCACATAAAAACATAATTTTAACAATTTCTGTATACTTTTTTGAAAAAAATCTTCCTCCTAGTATAACCATAATACCCGATGATTATGTTTTAGGGGGGGGGGATCACTGAAAATCACGGCACCCCGTCTTTAAGACAAAACTTTGGTTATCATTTGTTTTTATTATTTAAATCCTGCAGGGTTAACTCTCCCCCCCCTTCTTTTACATTATGTTGTGCAACAATGCAACATGAAATACAAAAAAACAAAAACAAATATCAGTGCAGGTTATAAAATGTTAAACACATATCAATTAGCACAGCAGCAGGAATTGTGCATTGGGGTGAATGGCCCCGATTCATAAAGAGGGTCGTAAATATGGGGTAAATAAAGTCTGTAAAGGAGGTCGTATTTTTGGTACTCACAAACTGACGTGCAATTCTCAAAGGGGTTCGTATATCCCTGAGATGTGCGTATGACCAGTGCGTATGACCAGGTGTGATGATTACTCTGGAATGCTGCATCCAACAGCATCCAACTTCAACGTCACCGTGCTGAACCGTGCTAAACAGTGTTGCCATGTCCGCTTATTATAAGCGAATTTGGGCTTATTTTTCTGTAAAGTTGCTTGTAAATATTGGTAGCTGTGGGGTGCAGTTTTTTGGGCTTGTTTCTAAAGTGTAGTTGGTTATTTGGGCTTGCTTCACAATTGTTCAATTGTTTTAACCAGTGGTTCTCAAATATTTTTATGTCATGGACCCCCAAGTTAATATGTATGCTAATTTATCCCTATAAGCCCCATCTGAAAATGTTTTGTGCCAGCTGGAGGCAGATTTGTGTTAAAAAATCTTCCAAATATTCCACATTTTATTACAAGATTTTTTTTTTGAATAGCAGATCTACAAGCTCACAACGGTTTAATTAAAGTGCTTATAATGGCCTAAGTGCCAGTTGCTTCTTTTGGGCTTGTTTTCCTAGACCTGGTTGCTTATTTCTCTCACAACATCTGGCAACGCTGATGAAAGTTTGAAGTTCAACTCCGCCTCGTCTAAAGATAACAGATGCGGTGTCGCATCGCCTTGACAACTTACTGTTCTGTCCAGAAGCGGATCACGTAATAAATGCTCTCATGTGTAATGAGAATAAAGAAGTTTACAAGGTTTAACCCCATTACCAAATAAAAGGCTAATAAAACGTGGAAAGGATATTATATAAGCATTTTCTAATGAACATTGCGCACCTTTACCGAGGTAAAAAGATGATGTTGAAAATAAATCCAGGGCATACAAGTGGAACGCTTCTATCCGATAATGGACCAGAGCTTATTGATTAAATTAGTTAATTTTGGATATCACTGTCCAACGTCGGAATGGGGAATGGATCTTCTGGACACAGCTTTCATCCACTAGTTTCCTCATCAGATGGTAATACTGTATGTATTAGGCTGTTGTGTGTGGCGTTCATGTGATCAATATACAGTAGCCTACAGTAGGCTTTACATGCTCTATCCAGCCCCATATGGAAAACGAAGTAGTAGAAACATATATGATTTCCTGTTGCCTCCAATAGTAAGTCTTTACATTTTATATGTGTCATTTACATGTCATGTAATGTACATATTACATTTTATATGTATGTCTTATATGTGAACTCTTGAAAGTGGCCCCTTTCATATAATCCTCATTGATAGAGTTAATCTTGTTGATCATAATTTGTCTTGTGTCAGTAAACTGCTTTAAATGTCAATTTAATATAAATGGTGTCATATTGGCCTAAATTCAGTCATGTACTCTATTTCTCCTATTCTACTTCTCTGCAAGGCCACTGCAGCTTCATCTCTGCCACTAACGTTGTTTTGAAATGTCGGCTCCTGGAATTTAATAACAATAAGTAGATAGTGAGTTAATCTCGGAATGTTTTGGGAACACTACATCTCGGTGTTCTTCTCTATGCTAACCCTTCTTTCAGTGACCACTGACCGGTCAGAGCCGAGGTCAACGCGTTGTTTGAGATATTTGGATGCTGTTTGTCCAAAGATAAACTGTCACACCATCATCATCATCATCTTCATCATCTACCATCCTCATCTTCATCATCCTCATCTGACGACGACATAATCATCACTCTCATCCAATCCAAGAAGTCCACCTTCGCCCGTAAACTCATCTATGTCACATCCTATGATGTCATTGTTTATGTTACCTAACTGATAACGGGCCATGTAAAAGTCCAGTCTTGTCGTGCTATGTGTGAGAGAGACACGACCGATGATGCCTGCGATACCTGTGATACTGTAACCTTCCCAAGTCTCTCTGTCTGGCTAAAGATATAATATAATCGTTATAACCAAATGGCTGCCTGTCTCTGAGTCTGCTTTTCTTTGTCGCCTTTATGAAAGTGTCTGGTACCTTGTGTGGGTGATAAGGAAAAACAGCTCTATCACTCATATAAGAGAATAAAGCGAATTATGTATGAATCAAGTAAACAACATATATGTGATACTGTATGTGAGTTAAGTACATGGCAAACTGCCCTTTCCTTACATGTTCCATATAATGTTTGTAGTTTTCAATTATGAGATATATAATTTTCATATATGAATAAATACCATTATATATATGTATTTTGTATGTTTGTATGCATTTAAATTACAAGAAAAGTATGCTTCTTTTATAAGATTGTTATATGTCAGCCAATTAATATTACCTTATAGGTATAAAAAACATGTACTTTTTTATCTATGACTATATATAGGTTGTGAAGTGTATGATAACTATATATAGGTTTTTATATGTGAAGTGTATGATAACTGCTCTCTTTATGTTATTTTTATAAGATTCTTACATGTCAGCAAATTAGCAGTATACGCTTTTTATGTATGAACTTTAGTAAAATAATTATCACATATATGTGAAATGTATGACAAAGGTGCTCTCTTATGTGTTTTTTTTTAGATTCTTACATGTCAGCAAATTAAAGTTACCATAGCAGTATAAAAAAAAAAACTTTTTATGTATGAACTTGTACCATTTCATATAGGTTTCTAGAGTAAAAAAACATTAATCACATATATGTGAAATGTATGACGACTGATAGATAGATATAGATAGTATTGATCTGTAATATTGGAAAGGAAACATGGTCATTAGGCAAACCTTTGAATTCAAGTCTTTATTACACGTCTGTTGTATATCAGCGTTTCCCAAACATAGGGCCTAGACCCGTTTTGGGCCGTGGACCAATTTTTATGGGCCGTGAGTTAAACTTTCATACAAAAATAAATGAATGAAAGTGAACAATAACAATAAATATTTTAACAATTTCCAAAATGTAAAGTGCAATTAGCAAGTACAAACAATATAAAACAACCATATAAAATAAAAGGCATCACAAGAACAATAAAACACCAACAAACAAAACAAAAAATCCCAACCTTAACATCATCTTTGAAATTGGTGCAGTATTGACCCAGATCGCCTCCAACAACGGTGGCCTCCTCGCAGATTGCTCACCACTAGTACTTCGGTCGTGAAAACTGCTGTGAGAAGATACCGGACAAACACTGTGGCCGTAGTCGCATTTTGGGCATATATACGCCTACGCCAATTTATCTATTAATATGCCAGTCCCAGGATGGATCTCCATCTGTTTAAGGACACAAGGTGACCATTAAAGCTAGACAATATGATTTGTTCAGCCCAACAGACAGAACTCCAACATATCCTTAAACTGTAAACAGTTTTACATACATTCAATTAGTTTGACAGTTATTGAGAGTTGATTTTTTGTTTGTTAAAGCGATAGTTCACCCCAAAGATTACTTATTTTCTATCAATTACACATCCCATGAAGCATTGAATTCATGGATATTTTTTAGTTTTTGTCGCATTCCTAAGCTAATAATTTGATAACCGACGGAAAGATGCTGATGTCTCCGGTAGGAGACTCAAAGTTGACACTTTGAGTCTCCTACCAGAGCCGCCACCGGTTATCAAATTATTGGCTTAGGAATGCGACACAAACAAAATAATCTCCATGAATGCGACACAAACAAAAACATCTCCATGCATTCAAGTCTCCATGGGGTGTGTAATCGATAGAAAAAAAAGTAATTTTGGGGGTGAACTATCCCTTTAAATGTGGACCAGTGATGCCATTACACAAGACTATATACGTTGATTCAGTGCCTTCTGATGACATCACTGGTCTACATTTAAACTCAATAACTGTGAACTGAATGAATGTCTGCAAAACGTTTAGTTTTTGGATATGTGTTTTGTTTGAATGCACGACGCGGCAACAGTCTCTTTTGTAACATAGTAACATTTTGGACCAACAGTGAATTTAGAACACGTGATTAGACGTGAGCCAGACTACCGTATGAGTGCATTCAACCGTTTTAACACACGCCTGCCAGCCACTCAGAAAAGAATATTCACCAAGACCATGGTATAAACAGCAATTTTTCCATGAAGTGTAAGAAATGTAGCTCTTCCATAGTCATTAAAAGCAAGTCTGACAAGTTGTAGATCTATTTATTGTGCTGTATTTGTTCATTCAAAACAATTAAACTACCTTAGAGGACGTGGAGACAGTCTGTGATGGAGTGAGAGATGGAGTGGGGCGGGGTGGCGTTGAGTAGGCAGATGGAGAACTGGACTGCGGTGACGCTGGGGGGGCGCTGCGGTGTTGTGGTAATCCTGGGTCTCATCCTCGGAGATGACTGTTGAGCCACATCAATGAACTCCTTAATTCTCTTTAGGAGTTGTGGCACTTCTAGACAGTACCGCAAACAACAAATTAAGTTATCACTCAGCTTTATGACAAAGTAGCCTACTATAACGCAACCAGTCATTTAGAGAAAAAAATGTTTTAGTTGTCTAATGGTTCATTGAGTGATATGAATCAATGATACCTTGTAAAACCTGCTTCTTCAATGTTGCGTTCTCCTCCTTCAGGTCCTTGATCTCCCGTTTAAGTTCACGGTCACCTATATTCTTTTTGAGACTTTTAGTAGCAGCTGAGGGAGGCTGAGATGAACCGTACACATCAAGGAAGTGTTGTGCAGCATCTTTCCTTGGGGGGTAATTTGACCTCTGGGGGCCAAGAGAGAAAAAAATAATTTAAAAAAATTAGCTTTTACACACACGAGAAGCTGCAACCTGCGCTGGCAGCCAGAACGCAACGCCCGGTGGAATCCGCTTGTTACACATTCTGCTTACATTGTACATGATATACTGCACTACTGGGATATAGTCAATATGTTAAAAGGCGCTGAAAGCAAATTCACGTCACCTTAACTTCCAATGACTGAGTCAGAATCTGAGTGTCATCATCCGAGCCACTCGAATTGTTCCGAAATTTTTGGGGGAGCACCGACACCCTCCTTGTCAGCTCTACACATCCAGGTTCATCTTCCTTCAGCAGTGACTTCAATGTACGCATGACTTCAAAACGAGAAGCTAGAAGATCAGAGAGATCTTGACATGCAAAACAGCTTGAGGGGTACTTAATAAGGAAAAAAGTTTGGGAACCAATGCTGTAGAGCACAAGTGGTTTAAGTAGTTGTAGTGGTCTTGTACATCAGCTTTGAGTGAAGTTAATGGGTCAAGTATGAGAGAGAAGTGGCAGGAGTGCTGCTGGAGTCCATCAAACCACTGGTGCTCTTGGAAAAGAAAATTGATCAAATGGAGAGGAAAACATATTAAAAAAATGACAGCTTATGGTCGAAACCTTATTTTCTTTGCCTTTTGGAAATTATAAACATTTTAAATGAATACAGACAGTTTTAGGAAAAGTCAGGGAACACCAACAGTGTGTTTTTTTTAATCAAAGTTCTTGCACAAACATTTAAAAAAGCTGAAAATGACCTCCATAGTCCATATTCACACCACGGCCATCTTTGATTACGTCATCACATGGGGTGGCAGCGCGACTGAGCTTGCATCACAACCCATTGTAAACATGGAGCGATGGTACCAAAATTTGAGTTCTCTTCCACCAATTTCTTTTAACCTTTCTTTTTTCTTTTTTGGGGGCGGCCATAGCTGAGTGGTTAGTGAGCCCGCCTAGGGAACCAGCTGGCCCTGGTTGCCCCAGGTTCGATTCCAGGCTATCCCAGCATATGTGCCGATGATATGAAATTTGTCCCTGAGCAAGACTCTTAACCCCAATTGCTCACAGGTTCTCATTGGAAACAAGACCGCAAGGACTTTCATGAACGACCTGTTAAAAGGAATTATCCTTATCCTTAACCAAATTGACAAATGGGCAGATGTCAACATCCCCAAAAGGATCCAAAAGAAGGGCTACAGTAACTGGATTGAAGGGTACATCCACCATATTCAAGGTAAATTAGCCGGACAACATCTGCAGTTACTAGGACAACAGTAGACGCGGTCTCAAGTTGATCTGGTCTCGTTACAATCTGAAACACCGGTTGCCTGCCATGTAACTTTGTACAAAGACTCGTTATCTGTGCAGTGCTTGCTCCGCCGTCATGTTAACTTACTGTATCGTGATTTTTGCACGTTAATCATGAATCTAACTAGATTAATTTGTAATCTGACAACTTCAGTAGTGCTAACATTGCCGTAACATCAGTTAGCTGCCTGTAAGTGAATATGGGCCACTTTGCAGCTTACTGATGTCTCCATGCCAACACTAACATTGTTTTATTTGTTGTTAAATGGATGAATGAGTGTTATTCTATCATTAGTACTTTTATGATAGGCTTGCCGTTGTACAGCTAATCTCCGGCACCGTTGGTTGATCGCAGCGAAACTGTGAACACACACTCCCTGGATGCCAATTCAGAACCTCTGCCCCAATGTTCACTGTTATAGCACCACCAGGAGGCCGCTTTTTGCAAAACACATTTTTTGACAGTACTCCTACAGATTTTATCCGAACATCACGCACATCGGTACACAGTATCTCTATAGTCATTAAACCAAACAAGTCTTTCAAATTTTTCATATTCCATCCTGATTGGCTAAAAATGGCTTCCAAAGTTTGCAGGATTGGTCCGTTTAGAACACAATGCCTCAAATCATGCACACAGTCTGCAATTTCCATGAAATTTTGCACTCACATTCCCACTAGGCAGAGGAAGAAATGACACTTGACAATGTTCAAATCAGCCTCATGGTGGCACTATAACAGGCCGCTTCATGTTTTCACCTATAACTGCACCGCTCTGTGTAAAACTTTGTATGTGCACTCCCTAGAGACCAAGGACAAACCTTTGCCCTGCATTTTTCACATCTGCCTTTTATAGCGCCACCAGGAGGCGGACTTATGTAAAACACATTTTTGGATATTACTCCTTCAGATTTTATCCAAAGTTCACACAAATCGGTACACATGATCTCTATAGTCATGTGATTAAGACGGATATGTTATTTTTCATAGCCTGATTGCCTAAGATTGACATCTAAAGTTTACAGGAGTGGCCCTTTTTGAACAAAATGCTGCAAATCATGAACGCAGCGTCCCATTGCGGTGAAACTTCGCACACACATTCGCACTACGTTGAGGAACAAATGCCATCCTTTCACAATGCCCTATTACAACGCCACCAGGAGGCCGATTTTTGCAAAACATGTTTCTTTAAATTACTCCTACAAATGTTGTCCAAAGATCACGCAAATCGGTACATATTATCTCTTTAGTCAAGTGATCGAGACGGATCCATCCGATCCGTCCAATTTTTCACATTCCAGTCTGATTGACGAATTCCCAACATTGCTGGCCCACAATAACATACCTGACCTGGTATTATTTGTAACAGAGTATTTCTACATTGTTTTACTTAAGTAAAACATTTTTGTACTTTCCCACCACTGATTATTTATCTCTCTCTCTCTCTCTCGCTTTCAGTATAATCAAAGGTGTTCTTTTAAGCTGGGGGGCTGGGGTCTTGTCAAAGTATGACGCTGTAGTGTTAACATCAAAAGCCAGGTGCAGAAGTTCACTTTTAATGCCAAAATAAAGTCAGTTCGGCTCTGTCCAGACTGATTGATTGATTGATTGAAATTTTTATTAGGCAAAAGAATGTAAAACAACACAGTTACATTTATAATGCTTTTGTCTAAAAGGTCCGGCCAAAAACAGCGATATGACAACGATATGACGTTCATTCCGAGGTTCGGGGGTGCCGTCCTAAAGTTGGCTGCATGGTGCCACCGAGATGTTGTTGTGACATTCCACACTCATTCCAACGTTCCGCTGTGTTTCCTTATTCATTCAGCCCAGCTTCAAGTTCATTTTGTCAACAGTGAAGCCAAGGAAACACAGGTACTTTGGAAGCCAACTTCTAAATGCTTGTGGCTGGGAAATGAGCTTCGCAGAGCGGATAGAGTGTCAGCTGTCTCTCGCTCCCTCTGGCTTCTGTGTGGACGGGCTGGGGAGTGGTAACAGAGAGCCAGCGAGGGATGTGAACGTTCAAAACTCGATGTGAGTGGTTGAAATTTCCGTATATCCAGCCCCCCAATTGCTGTGATTGGTTTAGATGCGCGGAGGGAGTGTTCAGATCAGGAAGCCCATATGAATCTGAGACCTATGGATGGCTCTAAGGGTAAAAAGGGTGTTTTTTTTTATGGCCGATTAACGCGAGAAAAATATTAACGCGGTTAATTCGGTCATGCGTTAACGTGTCAATAACGCGCTAACTTTGACAGCACTATTTCTGTGTCTTTCCACCAGGATCCTTCTCAGATCATGAACACAGAAGCCACGTCCTAGCTCTCCAGTCACAATGACAACTATGTCATTCGTCCTTGTTTTCTTTTCTCTCCCCAGGTTGGATTATCAAGTGAAGCTGAGTGGATTCAGCAAACCAGCTGTACTTGCAGAGCTGGTCTCGGGCACTGCTCTCATCTCGTTGGCCTCCTGTTCACTCTTGCCCATTACAAAAAAATAGAGTTTAAAACAGTCCCCAAAAGAAAAAGTAAAACTGCATTCCCTCAGACTTGGCACATTCCCTCACGTGAATTAGGTTTAAAACCCAAACCATCTACTCTCCTCAACATTAATAAAATTAAACCAATCAAAACAGACGATGACTGATCAGATTATGGCATCGGACCAAAGATTTATTGTCCCATCCCCTTTGATTTTGATCAATCCTGTGATTCCTTTGCCAATTCTCTTTTGGAAAATCTTAAACATCTTAAAGCTGGAAACAAGTGCCAGATGGTGACACTTTTGGAAACAAACAAAAAATATATTCAATATGTGCCGACTGACCATGGGAACCTCCCACATGGATCTGCTCTCACTTATCAGACACTGTACCCCCCTGTCCTCTCTTCCTCTACTACCTCTTCCCACTCAGCCATGCAACTACTCCACTGTACTGCCCAAGGTATGATATGCTAAGATATGCTGTGTAAATATGTGGATACCCTTCTTGTGTTTTTTTTATTCCTACTTTTTTCCTCCCCTTCTTTTTTCTTTCTTTCTGGAAACATTTAAGACGATGGAGCTTGCACAAACATTTTCACGCACTGTTTTACACAGTAAACCTGTGATCTAACAATGAAGTTGATTCTTATTCTGATTCTGAAAGAGCTGTCTGATCTCTACGATGGACTTAAGCTCTCCCATGATGAAGCTCTG
Organism: Gymnoscopelus braueri; assembly: GCF_963280865.1. Taxonomy (NCBI): domain Eukaryota; kingdom Metazoa; phylum Chordata; class Actinopteri; order Myctophiformes; family Myctophidae; genus Gymnoscopelus; species Gymnoscopelus braueri. Next base: position 734,219 of record NC_137608.1, read on the forward strand.
CTACAGTACGATGGACTCAAGCTCTCCCATGATAAAGCTCTGCAACTTCAGGAAGAAACAAGAGACCAGAGCAACTGTAAAGTGTGGCGTGAGGTACGATCTGAACGCATAACGTCATCAAATTTCAAACAGGTTTGCTCCAGGCGCTCAGACTTTGCGGGTCTTGCCTCTGCACTACGCAAACAGAAGTCCATCCAGACAAGTGACATGAAGAGAGGAATCGCGCTCGAGCCGGAGGCAGCAACGAGGTACTCTGAAGTCACACGCCACCAGCTTTTCCCCAGTGGGTTTTGGGGGAATACAAATGCCCCCATCTAGGATGCTCACCTGACAGGAGTCACAGATCTGAATGCAGACCCCTGCAATGGCCTTCTTGAAATAAAATGCCCAAATAAGGACAGCTACAGGAGTTGCCCATAAAGGGATGGTAAATATTCTCTAAAACATGGCCATGAATCAAATCATGGGGCAAATGGGATTGACAGGAGTAGAATGGTGTGATCTGTTTATCATGTGCAAGGACGATTACCATCTTCAGAGAGTCCACTTTGACCACACATTGTGGGAGGGCATGAAAACATCACTTGCTAAGTTTTTTTTTTAGAATTTCCTCCCTTGGCCAGTAGATTCAACAGCACAAGTTTGGAACTGATCACATCACTGATGACATCTCACCATTATCCATTCCTGACTGAATAAACATTAAGTTTGAAATCATCTGTCATTCATTCTTTCAGGTTCCTACAGGGCTATCACAATTTAGTCATGGTTTTTGCAAAGGGAATTTTTAATTCTGGTCCAGAAGTTCAAGGGTATTTCTTGTTTACTATTCATCACAATATTGCATTTTGAAATAGCATGTCACATACTGTAAGTGCCATGGATACCTGATTATGACAGTGTAATGGAAAGAATATTGGCTACTCGGTTTTAAAGACAACATTTGTGTTTAACCTTTTTCCACAAGTGATTTGAAGTATTGCAATCATGGTGATACAAAGAAAACATTTTACAAAATGATTTTATTTTTTATGAAATTCAGAAATCATTTAATATAAAGTGCCCTTTCCTTTCACACATTCACTGCCAGAGGTTTTCTAGAACAGGCTGCAGCCAGTGCCAGGCATTTTGACCATTCAGACTCATCTTTGAGGACCCACAGAATATTCTGTGTTATGACTATGAACACATGGAATATCTCTCAAAACAAAGATTAGAATATCTTCTTTCATCTGGAAAAGAAAGTGAGTTGATAGCATGCCCTTTTTCTTTAGATTCAGAGTTATGAGCATGTTAGTGAGAGAGACACGTTAGATAGTCCATGAGCCAGAGCCCCAAAATTGAGCAATGATTATCGAAAGAGTGGCCAAAACCAAACCTATATTAAATTGTTCATAGGGTCAATACGAGTAATTAAATATATGATAACCTTTCCACAGGAGCAGCTTTTTCATGGTTATCACACATTTTGTTATTTTCCCCATACGTACATGACAGGTGAAAAAATGACAAAATTAAAAAAAGTGTTATCATAATGAAACTTCCTGAGTTGATTACTTACATGAAGGCAATGATTTATCGTATTACAAGTTTTCTGAAATTGTATATTTAAATATGCAAATTAGGAATTAGGAAAATATGCCCAAACTTTCCAGAATCAACATTGGAACATTGGACAAAGCCAGAATCAACATACTTATTTCATTTTGTTAAGATGTTGGAGTCAAAGGTTTTTAACGAGGGAATATTCAATATCTGGCTCAATTTTGGGGCTCTGGCTCATGGACTAATTAGGCTGTACTAGGCTCTTGTCAGCCCTGTAGCCCCTTTGCACTTGAGATTAACCAATGTGTCCACGGGCAATAGTTTTACATGAGTTTGTGTCCACCGGCAATAGTTTTACATGAAAATGTCTAGGCTATAGTGCAGTATTGCCCCGTACAACCTAACAGAGCCCAGCACAGCCCACCAGAGCCCATTACAGCCCACCAGACCCCAGCACAGCCCAGCACATTCCAGCACACCCAAGTCCTGCCCAGTGGGAGAATAGCCTAGGGTATGGGGGTAGTTATATGACTGTACTAGGCTATAAAGGGCTGGGTCCAGCTGGAATAGGCTAGACAAGAATGTTCTATGCCTTACTAGACTCTAATAGGCTCTATTAGGCTCTAATAGGCTCTTGTCAGCCCTGTAGCCCCTTTGCACTTGAGATTAACCACTGTGTCCACGGGCAATAGTTTTACATGAGTTTGTGTCCACTGCCAATAGTTTTACATGAACATGTCTAGGATATAGTGCAGTACTGCCCCGTACAGCCTAAGAGAGCCCAGCACAGCCCACCAGAGCCCAGCACAGCCCAGCACATTCCAGCACACCCAAGTCCAGCCCAGTGGGAGAATAGCCTAGGGTATGGGGGTAGTTGTATGACTGTAGTAGGCTATAAAGGGCTGGGTCCAGCTGGAATAGGCTAGAATCGAATTTTCTATGCCATACTAGAGTCTAATAGGCTCTATTAGGCTGTCCTAGGCTCTTGTCAGCGCTGTAGCCCCTTTGCACTTGAGATTAACCAATGTGTCCACGGGCAATAGTTTTACATGAGTTTTTGTCCACCGGCAATAGTTTTACATGAACATTTCTAGGCTATAGTGCAGTACTGCCCCGTACAACCTAACAGAGCCCAGCACAGCCCACCAGAGCCCATGACATTCCACCAGAATCCAGCACAGCCCAGCACATTTCACAACACCCAAGTCCAGCCCAGTGGGAGAATAGCATAGGGTATGGGGGTAGTTAGATGACTGTACTAGGCTATACAGGGCTTGGTCCGGCTGGAATAGGCTAAAATAGGGTGTTCTATGCCTTACTAGACTCTAATAGGCTCTATTAGGCTCTTGTCAGCCCTGTAGCCCCTTTGCACTTGAGATTAACCACTGTGTCCACGGGCAATAGTTTTACATGAGTTTGTGTCCACCGGCAATAGTTTTACATGAACATTTCTAGGCTATAGTGCAGTACTGCCCCGTACAACCTAACAGCCCAGCACAGCCCACCAGAGCCCATTACAGCCCACCAGAGCCCAGCACATTCCAGCACACCCAAGTCCAGCCCAGTGGGAGAATAGCCTATAGGGTATGTGGGTAGTTAGATGACTGTACTAGGCTATACAGGGCTGGGTCCAGCTGGAATAGGCTAGACTAGAATGTTCTAGGCCTTACTAGACTAGAATAGGCTCTATTAGGCTGTACTAGGCTCTTGTCAGCCCTGTAGCCCCTTTGCACTTGAGATTAACCACTGTGTCCACGGGCAATAGTTTTACATGAGTTTGTGTCCATTGGTAATAGTTAATGCTGGCTGTGTACACATGTCCACTTCCAATAGTTTTGGAAAATAGCCTGCCACCCTGTGGAATTATGCTTGAACTGCAGAAAAGGACCCTAAATACAAAAAAAGGAAACAAAAATCATCCGTGGGACTGATGGGCGAACAAGTGGTATCCACACGCAGAGGGGGGCCCAGAAGACATTTAGAGTCCCCCCGGTGAATTTTCACACCCCCACAGACTGTACAGTGGAACCCAGAAATTGGCCGTGTCCACAGGGCATAGGGACTATGGCTCGTGGACACAAAACGCGATAAATGTAATAATAATAATAATAATAATAACTTGTTTGTTCGTTCGTGTCGGTCTACACAAACAGGAAGATCAGCCAGGAAGTGATATTATAAAAGTTCAATAAGCCCGATGTTCATCCATGGTCCACAGTCTGTTGTCTCCTGCATTCACACAGATTAGTGGCAGACTCTCACATGCAGATAGAGCAAGTCCAGAGCGAAGTCGAAATGAAAATGCTCAACTGTTCTGCAGCTACTAAACTGTAGTAATGGAGGAAGAGAAAAACGGAAGAGAAAGTAAAAGTAACACGAAGCGACTGCCTTGTGTGAAGTCATAACTTCTTCCTCAGAGGTATAAATCAGAGCCTTGTATTAGAGAGTTCCGCCAAAGAGGGGGCAGAAACAGTGCCGGTCACATGGTTCATGTAAAATGGAAATAGTTACAAACGCTCATAGACTTCAGTGAATTCCGTAAACTTCCGGTTTAGGGCTTTGTCACTATTCGCCAATAGACGGCTATGTAGAAGACCTGGCCCGATGAAGTGATCGGAGGTGACGCAACTCTCCTTGAATGGCTCTGGTATAAATAGGCTTTCAACCGATGCAGTGGTGGAGAACGTCTACATATATTTACTCAAGTACTGTACTTCAGTACAAACGTTTTTTAAATATATATTACTTGAGTATTTATAAATGTCAAAATGTCATGTACTATTTACTCCACTACTTCTCGGAGGTAAATATTGTACTGTGTTTTACTCCACTACAATTATTCAACAGCTATACCGTAAATTTCGGACTATAAGCCGCGACTTTTTTCCCATTTTTCGACCCTGCGGCTTATATAACGGTGCGGCTTATCTATGGATTTTTACAGCTAACGGCCACTAGGGGACCTCCTAAATCTATGGATTTTACAGGTTACAGTCCACCACTATATAAATAAAGTTTATTATTATTATTATTATCTAATGTTGGCCCCCCCCCAACCCCCCCGGGGCTCCACTCCGATCCCCCCCGCCACCGCGCACCTCTCGGTCCGCACACCGCTCAGAAAAAAGAAAAGAAAAGTATTTTGTTGCGTGTCTAAATCACTTTCTCTTTTATCCCAAATGCGTCCCAATCAGTACCCACCATAGAGGCAAGGCAGGCGGCCGCCTGCCCAACTAAAATCTAGCATCCCCTAGAAAATAAAGTAAAAGACTGAAAAACAGGCAGTGAAAAAAATCTCAAATGCTTAAATGTGGAATAAATAATGGACCTTGATATGAAAAAGGTTGAAAACCAATGGCCTAGAGGAGAGGGGATGAGAGGGGAGAATGAAGAGACGGACAAAAACGACAGAAGAAAGTGGTTGTCGCTAGTAGTCTACACCCTCCCCAATACCGGTTAGGGTTGGCAGTGACAGGGACTATACAGTACATAATATTGTCTCTGTCGGGTGGAAACCTCATAGAGCTTGTAGATCTAGTTTTGTTGCTTTTGTGTGACGCTGTAGGATGAATATTAGAAGGTCATTCATTTACACCACTGGAGAGAGAGGCTCGCCGCTCGCGTCGCAAAAGCCAGTGTTGTTAATTCAGCCAAAATCATTTGCGTTTCAAATCGTATTGTTTGATCGGCTGGTGATATAACTTTACAGTCACAAGGTATTTATAAACATACTTGTGTGGATGACGGTGACGGAGAATTTTAATGAAGTCTGGATCTGGACGCGCTGCGCACTTCTGTGTTGCTCGCACAGACAATGTGTCAGCCCGTACAACATGTGGCGCGCGGCCAGTGTTGGAAAGTAACTAAAGTAATATGTAACTTAAAGTAATATTATTACTTTTTCCCAGTAACTAGTAATGTAACTAATTACTTTCACGTTTTGAGTAATATTATTACCTTTACTTTTTTTCAAAAAGTAATGTATTACTTTTTTTCACGAGCCTTGGTGGTACTCTGGGTTTGAGTGTGTTTATTTGATCCTGTGTTGTTTTTGGTCAATTGATATAATGGTAGACTGGTTGGGATCCAGTTGCTATGCAGGCTGCTTGCTGATCCGGTCTAGAGCGGATACGGAAACATTGCGCACTTGTCTATGTGTGAATTATCAGCTGCGGAAGGGCGGGCCTTAAACCGGATCAAACAGTGTTGCCATGTCTGCTTATTATAAGCGACTTGTTAACCAATGAAGACGCGCCGTAAGCTTGTAGGTTGGCTATTTTCAATATATATATATATATATATATATATATATATATATAGGTCACTGACTGTGGCATATATATATATATATAGAATACATTTTGTTTAATAAACAACAGAAGTTGTTCAAAGGTTGTGTCTCATGATGAGTCATTATCTGTTTGCGCCCAGGTGTTTGAATTTGAAAATTGTTTTAGGCAAAAAATACATGAAATACATTTAAAATACTTCCAAAAAAGTCCTTGCGGTCTTGTTTCCATTGAGGTCCTTAGTATTCAATTCATAGCCAAATGGTCTTCATTTAGTCTGTAAGTTATGAATTCATACACAGTAAAAGTCTTAGTGTTAATATAATTGAAATGAGTGTACAAATAGAACCAAATGGACCCGTCATGTGTGCAGAACACTTTTCAGAGTTAAATCAACAATGAGGATTTTACAATGTAGGCTGCAGAAAAGAGAAAAAAAACTACTGCTAATGTTGAAAATGCAAAGTCAGACTTTTGGGGAGAAAGGATGCAATTACTGGGGGCGAGAAAAAAAAGTAACTAAGTAATAAGTAACTAGTTACTTTTGGCAGGGAGTAATAAGTAAAGTAACTACATTACTTTTTAAACAAGTAATATGTAATAAGTAACATATTACTATGTTGTAGTAACTATTCCAACACTGCGCGCGGCCAAGACTGCGGTCCACGCTCTGCTCTTACTTTTTATTACTGATTTTATGTTAAAACTAAATGTTAAAAAAGGATTGATCAAGTGATATTACTCAAACAGAGAACATAACCTCTCCAGAATCATAGTCAGCAAAGTTTCACAGCGTGCTGGTTAGAAGTGCTGCATAGAACTGCTGGAGTGGAGTACTGGAATAGAGTGCTTTGATCGGAGCGTTTGATCGGCATTTTCGCTGCGATGCGATTCGATCTCAGTATACAGGACAGCAGACAATATCATACAATATGAAAGGAGCTGCGAGCCTGCGACCACCTTGCGAGGAGATGTACGCTACAGCCAATGAGAGCACATTACAGCCACATGGAAGGTCGGTGGACCTGACCACAACAAACAGATCCCCCGCATAGTTACCGTCCAGTCCTGTATTAAGTTAAACATTATTATAAAACAGAATGAGAGTGAGCGAGCGTGCTCAAAGGGGGGCTGTTTATTTGAGACTATTGCACAGAGATAGAGAGAGAGACACACAGAGAGCGAGCGATCTGTGTGTGTGTGTGTGTGTGTGTGTGTGTGTGTGTGTGTGTGTGTGTGTGTGAGTGTGTGTGTCGTTGACGTTGTCTGTGAGTGTTGCCAGATTTTGCGAGAGAAATAAGCAAGAAGGTTTGTGAAAACTAGCCCAACAAAAGTGACTATGAGCACTTTTAACCTATATACAAATACATTGGATTTATGAAAATAGCCGATCTACAAGCTCACGTTGTAGATAGGCTATTTTCAAAGAAGAACATATTGGAGAAAAAAAGATCTTCTTAGTGAACTATCCTACAGTGTGTAATCCCTGGTCGGGGATCAATCTATAGTGTGAAAACCACAACGATATATGACAGCCGATTTCAATAAATAAACTGCTGCAGTGTGTAATGCTTAACGATCAGACGACCCCTGACCACTTTAAAAGTCCTACAGTGTGTACCTGCCCTTAATCGGATCGCGGCATCTCTACTTGTTTGTTGAAATGTTAATAAATGGGAGCTTCCCCAAACAGCCATCTCTTTCCCGACAGTCCCCTCTGTGCACGGACCCTTACATATGGTAATTAAACATTAAAACACCTGCGGCTTATAGTCCAGTGCAGCTTATATATGTACAAATCATTCAATTTAGCTGCTGCGGCTTATATTCAGGTGCGCCTTATAGTGCGAAAATTACGGTAGTTACTAGTTAGTTTGCAGGGTTAGATTATTGAAAAATACATCTTTTGTTCCTCAAGGAACCATGAGGGTTCCTGGACCACACTTTGAGACCCACTGGTGTAGCAGAGTGTTTCAAGAGAGCCAACATGCACAATATCAACACCCTGACTCTGTTTGACCAGAATGGAACAGAGCCTTCATTAGTATCATTCGGTACAGGAAGGAAAGAGGGCCTAATTTCTCTCCAATAGCCCATGGCTGCTGTGCATAGAGCCTATGGTAGTTACAACACAATCTGTATGCATGCTAGTTTGAAAGGAACCTGACATGTGGAATGATTGTTTGTTTGTGTTAATTGATTTTGGATGGATTGTTTTTATTTTTACACATAAATTGGAATAATTGGAATTGTTCGTTTTTTTCACATTTGCCTCTCATATGAGACAACTGCGATTTAATGTCAGAAAAAGACAGAACACACACGTCCCGCCACTAAGAGTTGTAAACTTGTCGTTTTATTAAACATAATTACACGTACCACCGATACAAAATGCTCACATACCATTAATAGGCTACCGAGTTTCCGGCCGACCCACCATTAACATTATAGTAGGGGGTACTAACCACCAAAACTGGCCAAATCGTTACGCGGTGGATAAAAGCATGAAATTTGATACAGATGTCCCTTGGGTCATCCTTAAACATCCTAGAAGGGGTGCCCAAAAAAATCTTAAAGAGGAAGTGAGTTATGGACAAAATTCAAAATGGCCACCTAAACTGTTGACCGTTGACTCAAAAGACACCAAAATAATCTCCAAAAAGCATAACATTTGGCACATATGTCCCTTGGGTCATCCTAAGACATCCTAGAAGGGGTGCCCAAAGGAATCTGAAACAGGAAGTGAGTTATTGACTAAATTGAAAATGGCCGCCTAGTGTTGTCGATTGACTCAAAAGACAACTAAAGAATCTCATAAAAGCATACAATTTTGCACACATGTCCTTTTGGTCATCCTAAGACATCCTAGAAGGGGTGCCCAAAAAAATCTTAAGCAGGAACTGAGTTATTGACAAAATTGAAAATGGCCGCCTACAGTGTTATCTATTGACTCAAAAGACAACTAAAGAATCTCATAAAAGCATACAATTTGGCATACATGTCCCTTGGGTCATCCCAAGACATCCCAGAAGGGGTGCCCAAAAAGATCTTAAACAGGAAGTGAGTCATTGACAAAATTGAAAATGACCGCCTACAGTGTTGTCGATTGACTCAAAAGACAACTAAAGAATCTCATAAAAGCATACAATTTGGCATACATGTCCCTTGGGTCATCCTAAGACATCCTAGAAGGGGTGCCTGAAATTATCTGAAACAGGAAGTGAGTTATTGACTAAATTGAAAATGGCCGTGTACAGTGTTGACAGATGATGCAAAAGACACTCATAAAAAATAATCTCATAAAAGCATGACATTTGGTACAAATGTCCCTTGGGTGATCTGAATGCATCCTAAGGGGTGCAAAAAAAAAAGTTTTAATAGTCTCAAAATGGAAAACACTCCTCCCACACGGGCTGCACTGCTACAATATTCAAATCGAGCAGCCAATCTGGCATTTGGTCCAGAAGCCTGAAAGCTATGCAATCTCTACCATCTCCTGACAAATATGGATGGATTAAAGTGGCTGATTCGTGGACACCTTTATGGACACTCTTGCCAGAGGCTGCTTAAGTTTGTAGAGAACTCAAGTGTGGCTGCAAAGCTGAGCCCTTCTGTTTGAGAAAGTGTAGATGCCGGGATGCTGGGTTACCTTGCAGAGCATTATGCCAATGTGCTGGTAATTGCGAAATGGCACACATGAATACATGTAGTTACTAAACACTAATCACAAAAAACAGTAATGATCAAGAAGAAAATACATGAGAAGATAGAGTGTAAAACAAGCAAGAAGATGTAGAGTGAAAAATAAATAAGATGCAGAGAGTAAAATAAGAATATGCAGAGTAAGATGAGATGCAGAGTAAAATAAATAAGAATATGCAGAGGTAGATAAATAAAGAAGATTCAAAGAGTACAATAAAAAAATAATGCAGAAAGTAAAATAAATAAGTGATGTAGAAATGAAAACAGAAGGTAGACTACAAAATACGGCAGGTTATGCACTGCATAACCTGTCGTATTGAGTCTGCATAATATGCAGACTGCCATGGTCAACTGTTTAAACAGCCATTTAGAATTTCTTCAACATGGTCCCTTCCTAAAAAGTTGAATAAACAAGCAAACAAACAAATAAATAACCCCTTCTAGGATATATTAAGAAGCACTCAATGTACGTACCAAATTATACACTTTTATGACGTCCCTTTATGTTTTCTTTTGTGTCAACTGCTTTAGGCGGTCGCTTCCTGTTTAAAACCTTTTTGGGCACCCCTTGTAGGATGCGTTCAGATCACCCAAGGGACATTTGTACCACATTTCATGCTTTTATGAGATTCTTTAGGTATCTTGCATCATCTTTCAACACTGTAGGCGGCCATTTTCAATTTAGTCAATAACTCACTTCCTCTTTCAGATTATTTTGGGCACCCCTTCTAGGACGTGTTAGGATGACCCAAGGGACATATGTGCCAAATTGTATGCTTTTTGGAGATTCTATAGGCTTTTTGAGTCAATCGCCAACATTGTAGGCGGCCATTTTCAATTTAGTCAATAACTCACTTCCTGTTGAAGACTTTTTTGGGCACCCCTTCTAGGATGTCTTAGGATGACCCAAGGGACATGTGTATCAAATGTCATGCTTTTATCCGCCGCGTAACGATTTTTCACTTAGTGCCCCCTACTATTACAGACACATAAGCAGAACGCCATAGCATGGAGTAGAGCATCTCCTTGTCCCTGATTCTGAAAACAACAAAAATGCTGGAGCTTGCACAAAAAAACCACTTCTTTACACCTGTAAACCTGTGGTGTGACAATAAAGTTTATTTATGCATAGAAGCATAAATGGAAAAACACTGTAAAGAATAAAGCAAAGTTAACATGATCCAGCAGCAGGTAAATAATTAAACAGCATTATGGTCTACCTTGCTTTCTTTAGTGTGAACTGTGAAGAATGATCTTTCAAATGTTACATCCCTAAATTATAAATATCAATTGAACTGTAGGCATATATGATGAAATTAACGTACGTAAATAACAAACTTTTCACCAACTTAATTTATGATAGATAATAGATGATGACTGGATGACTGGATGAAGACTGGATTTAGTTTAATTTGGTGAAAAACTGAATCTATTACTAACAAGGTGATCAGCAATCAGATATATCTGTATACGTATTGTTGTCAAATCCACAGAAAATGTATTTTTTTGCTTCTATGTCTTGTTGGCACTGCGACCCATGATGGACTTCTTAGTGTTTCTCTCAGGTTTTAACATTATTGTATAACACTTTGGTGCAAACAGCGCCACCAAAATCCCCAAACTAGATGCTAAAATAGCAAATACCTCCACTACATCTGCATATTTGCCTGGAGAGCTGATATATGCTGGGATGAAGGCTATCCACACGGCACAGAAGATCAACATGCTGAAAGTGATTAACTTGGCTTCATTGAAGTTGTCTGGAAGATTCCTTGCCATGAATGCTAAGACGAAGCTGAGGAGTGCCAATACACCAATATAACCTAGTAACACTGCAAAACCAACTGTTGATCCCACCGCACACTCATAGACTATCTTATCACTGTGGTAGTGTGTGTTTTTATGAGGAGTTGGTGAGGCAGACACAAGCCAGCATGCGCAGATTATTGCCTGGATGGAAGTAAGAAAGAGAACTGTTCCCCTCTGCTGCATAACTCCAAACAACTTCATGATGTCTGCACCCCCAGGCGTGGAGGATTTGAACACAGCCAGCACCACCATAGTCTTTACCAGGATACACGAGACACACAGTACAAAGCTTATCCCAAATACTGCATGCCTCAGCTGGCAAGTCCAGAGTCTGGGACGGCCAATGAACAGAAGTGAACACATGAAACACAGTATCAGTGACAGCAAAAGTTGGAAGCTGAGTTCTGAGTTGTTGGCGCGTACCATGGGTGTGTCACGATGATAGACGAAGATTCCCAGGACAATCGTACATATAAGTGTGCCTAACAATGAGATGGCTGTCAAGGAAATACCCAGGGCCTCATGGTAGGAGAGGAACTCCACACTCTTAGGGACACAGTGGTCACGCTGGGGACTGGACCAGAAGTCCTCTGGACAACTGGTGCACTCTACAGAGTCTAACAAAGACAGCAAGGTTAAACGGACACACAAGTAAGGTATTGTCCTGAAGATAACCTACATTGTTACATCCTACTATCGTACTATCTTACTGAATCCGGCTATCCCACTATGTTGCAAAGTTATGAATGACTTTGATTTAAACACATAGCAAGCAGCACACCCACTGAGGCTGGGCTACATGTAGTCTATATAGACTGGTGCATCAATAACTAGTGTGTGTGTGTTCAGTAAAGCACAGAGACTTTAAATACAAAACAGTCTCATCAATTGTGTCATTAACAACCCCACTCAGCAAGAGTCAGCATCCTAGTTACATGGCCGTTCTCAGGCAGTTTTCTCCACAGTGTGTTATTTGTGGTATATCATTATGAAAATGACTGAAACAGATTTTTAACTTAAGCTGCATGGCCTATGGATCTGTAGTGGCAGTTGCAGTCCCATGTATCAAGTCTGCACGTAGTTTGGGTAAGAACTAGCCCTGAAACATGACTGTCAGTCATACCATGACAGTCATGGTGCCGAGTCCCCCTGGTCTAAAGTTGTGTTTGATTTTTTCACATTGCCATCTCTCACATAAACATAAACGTTCAGATTTCAAATATAAAGTGCTTACCACCGAGCCACGGATGTTACAAGGCGATGCGGACCGCGATGAGTACCCGTATCTCCCGTATTGTTCAATAAAAAGCATTTTAATCCCATCGCCGGCCATTTTCTTTTTTCTTTTTTTTTTGTTTTGTAATGTATCAGAGTGCAATACACCTCCCAACCATTAGTGTCGCATGGTTGAAAGTATCGGAGACAATTTGGAGAAAATGGCCGGCGATGCGATTAAAATGCTTTTTATTGAACAATACGGGAGATACGGGTACTCATCGCGGTCCGCATCGCCTTGTAACATCCGTGGCTCGGTGGTAAGCACTTTATATTTGAAATCTGAACGTTTATGTTTATGTGAGAGATGGCAATGTGAAAAAATAGAACACAACTTTAGACCAGGGGGACTCGGCACCATGACGCTTGTATACAAGCGTCATGTGAACCATGGCTAGGTAAGAACATGCACAGATATGGACTAGTAAACCCTGAATAAACAGGGTATGGACTAGTAAACAGGATATAGACAAGTAAACCGGGTATAAACTGGATATGGACTAGTAAACCGTGAATAAACTGGGTATGGACTAGTGAACAGGGTATGGACTAGTAAACCGGGTATGGACTAGTTAACTGGGTATGGACTAGTAAACAGGGTATGGACTAGTAAACCAGGAATAAACTGGGTATGGACTAGTTAACAGGGTATGGACTAGTAAACCGGGTATAAACCGGGTATGGACTAGTTAACAGGGTATGGACTAGTAAACACTGGTATGGACTAGTAAACAGGGTATGGACTAGTTAACTCTTTGCCTGCCACGACAAGATTTCTCGTGGGATTCTGCTAAGGCTCAGCCTGCCGTCGACGAGAAAGACGAGATGTTGTGTTTTCAGTGGTTTTCCACCAGATGGCGCTGTTATCAACCGTATGAATGATGCTTTCACTGCCTGATGATGACAGACCCAGAATTGACGTCATTTGAAAAAATAAAAGCTCATTTATTTCCTATGGGGAAATCACTATATCTGCGTTCCTCTTGCTTTACAGCAAAAACAAGCTGCATAATTCAAACGGCCACAGCTGTGCAATGGATTACCCCATGCAGATATAGTTTCCCCCTCTACTACAACAACCTTGTACGTGTAATGAGGCGATCTCCGTAAGGACGGAGGTCACAGAGAATATTCCATGATTTTTCAAAGGTACAGTAAAATCGCAATTTTTCGCTGGCAGCAGTGGCACACTATTACAGGGCATGGACTATAAACAGGGTATGGACTAGTAAACAGGGTATGGACTAGTAAACAGGGTATGGACTAGTAAACACTGTATGGACTAGTAAACACTGTATGGACTAGTAAACACTGTATGGACTAGTAAACCCACCTGTGTGATTGCTGATCTCTCCCTCAGAACAAGCAATGCAGTCAAAGCAGCAGACAGGTTGTCCTTTCCTTCGAGCCAGATGGGTTCCAGGGGAACAGCTCTCACTGCACACTGACCGAGGAGGCTGAAGAGGAAAGTAGCAATGATCAATTTCAGTCTACAGCTGTGATTCCCAATATGTGGGCCACTATACTTATATGTATTGCAAGTTGGTCCCCAACTACTTACACTGTAAAAAAAAAACATGGACATCTTATATTTTCTTTAAAACCTTGATAAATGTGTTTTCATTGTCATACTGATAAAAAGGATTGATTAGAATAAACATGCTTTGAAAATGCACACTGTCCACTTAACAAGGCAGTTGAAATGCTTCTGTGTGGTCAAGTGGTCAGATGGGTGGTCAGTGAACACTTTTGATGTTTTCAAGTGGGCCTGATCCAGAAAAGGTTGGGAACAACTGGACTAAAGTAACAACATGAATTATTATAGAAAGCTGAAGTGACCTTTTTTGATTCAAAGTTCCAGAAGATTCTGTCTTCATCAAGGATGAGTTCTTCATCTCCAGATGCTGACTTCTTGACCACACCTATCTTCTGAACCTTTACACTTCCACCAGGAAGCCACACCCAGTTCATGACATCATAGATTGGTAAAGGATCACCATTCTCATCGAAGGATACTTCATCACCAAAAGATGTGGTGAAGTTGATATTTTCCAGGTAATATATGAGCTAGAAATTATGATGAACCAAATTATGGATGATAATAATAATAATAAATATAGCTGCAAGCAGCAATATGGGGGCCAATAAATGCAATATGCAGTATAGAAATAACAATATGCAATATGCCCAATAAGCCATATAGAAACATAATAGACTGAACTTGAGAGAAAGAAGACCATGCAATTAATAAATGAGCATTGGAAACAGCTGAGCAGAGTTCTGAGGGATTGTGGATATTAAAATGCATGTCATTATTATGTTCAGGGGTGCACATAACTGGTGCGCAGGTGCGCATGCGCACCCAAAATAAATAATGCGCGGCACATCAGACGACGCGAGGCGCTTTTGCGTACCAACAGCTGGGACAGAAATTTCCAAGCTTTTATTTTTTAGCAAAACTAAAAAATAAAAGCCTGGAGATCGAGGCTAGGAATTTACTTCCTGAAGCCACACTCACAGACAGGGAGAGGACGCATGCTGCACGTGATTGTGTGAGTGTCTCGCATCGCCTCGGCTCGCATTGCCTCGCTGCGTGCACGCAGCCAGCAGCGGCTGTTAGAGGCACTCGTCACCGATGATGAACGCACCGTAATGGTGCAAAAATGACCGTGAACGTCCCAATCTGACGGATAAAAACAGCGCAGCACAGGGCACCAACCTTGGGAGCTTCACCAAACGGCGTGAGAGAAAAAGAAACGGCGAAAATCGGCGGAATTTGGAAGCAGAGCGTCCTTTTCTCTCGTGCAGCACCCCCCCCCCCCCCGTTGACAAAACTGTCCGGTGGGCACCGTGCTGAATTCCACCCCCCCCCCCCCCCGTTGACAAAACGGCACGGGACCATTTATTTTGTGCGCACCAAGTCACATCTCCTGGTGCTCTTCTGAGTACTAGACCTAAAAAGTTATGTGCACCCCTGATTATGTTGCTTATATGGCAGATTTCAAAGACTTTACCAACTGTTTTATGTCAACTACACAACATGGACAAATCCTAGTATTATGCTACAGTTTTAGCCGCGGCCTGGATTCGACCTTGACCTTCTGTTTCCCAGTCGTCCTTTCTACCCATTAAAATACAACAGCCCTGTTTGAATTTGTTGAAAAGCATTACGTTTTTCCTTCTGTCATGCGCCATGCACTACAAAAAACGTCACAAAATTTAAATAAATACTGTCAAAACATAATTTCATCTTGTGTTTAAAAAGTGCACATACATTAATTAATGTAAAGTCATGATTTCTGTGCGGCAAATTCAATTTTGACTGGATAAGTAAGACAGGATTTGAACCAGGAAACTTCTGACTGATAGGTAGATACGCTACCGACAGAGCCATTGAAACCACAGAGTCAGGATTAAGAGAAAGGAGCCCTTGCAGAGCTATTTTTATGAAGCCATGTCCTCTACAATATTCATTGGCTTCATTCAGAGGCTAAAGTTCTTTTCACATACAAACTGTATTCTAGATAATGGTCCATAGATTGTGTGTAGAACGTAAATTGCAAAAAAATCCCAGGAGAAGTGTTTTTCAAGTGTTTTTCAAACTACTTCAAATGGTGGAAAATCTAATGGTGGAGCTTAATGGTAAAAGAGACAGGTGTATTCCTTGTGAGCAGAGGCACATATGTAATGGCTGTAGGCCAAATGAGGCCTGTTTTATGCCTGTGCGCAAAGTTCATCATTTTGAGCGATTACTATAGCTAGGCCTGGAGTGGCGGAAGAAGAACGCTAAGAAAAACAATAGAGTGCCTACGCACTACGTGTTTGCCCCCTAATAATAATAATGTATACAATCTTCACTAGTTACATTGGTTAAGACTGTTTTATTACACAATATAACCATGAACTCTATTTTGTGGGCAGTAGTAGTACAAAGTACAAAGTAGCTCTATATTCTGTTAGTAATCGTTTCTATAGAATGTGTGTTCAAAAACAGGGGTCTGTCTCCCAAAATACAACTTTTTTCGATCGATTAGTCACTCCATGGAGACTTGAATTCATGGATATTTTTTTGTTTTTGTTGCATTCCTAAGCCAATAATTTGATGACCAGCGGTCACTACCAGGACCGGTAGGCAACGGTTCCGGTAGGAGACACAAAGGAGACTCTTTGTGCTACCGGAACCGCTTTGGCTTAGGAATACGACAAAAAAAAATATATATCCATGAATTCAAGTCTCCATGGGGTGACTAATTGATAGAAAAAAAGTCATTTGGGGGTGAACAATCCCTTTAACAGAAAATGAATTCTCAGCTAGGGATAGAAATGTAATTCAATCAGTTATTCAATCACAATTTACTTATCATTCAGGATAATTAAGTGACATTGGAAGTGATTAAACAAATAAACGAGCAGACAAAATCGGAACTGGAACACAAGCTCATACATGGTCTTTGTGGGGTTCTCTCTCCTGATTGGATGAAATGTGTAATCCACCTGAAAATGTATTGTATGTTTATTAAAGAGCTATATAGAGACAAGGAGACTCCTGTTACTGAACAACCACTCAATGGCAATGATTACTATCAGTATATCAAGCTTGAGCTATATAACCTTTTAACAAAAACAAACAGAAAGGCCCGGACCGCTGACGTACCGGTCCGGCCACATAGACTACAAGGTAGCTTGGCGTTGCGGGTTTGAGTCCCGACCCCGATGGCCTTTGCTGCGTGTCACTCCCCATCTCTCTCTCCCCAATTCCTGTCAGCCTGCTGTCCTATCAATACAGCTTGGTCGCCAGAGAAAACGTTGTCACAATACATTTTGCAGAAACGTGCAGTGATACAATTTTTTATCCCAAAAACGTTGAGCGAGGTCCAATCGTCAATTTTCCGTTGCATATTAACAAACCCTAAACTTAACCCTAACCCTAACCCTAACCTTAAACCTAATCTTGAACCCTAAGCCTAACCATAAACCTAAATGTTGAAATGCAACGTACCTAAAAATTTAACGTTTTTGTGGTCCAGAAACATCAACGTTTCCTCTGACGATAGGGTTGATCAATAATAAAGGCATAAAAAGTCATTATTTTTCTTCTAAAAAACACATTTCACTTACTACCTTTACTGTATGTTCATTTACCTCGTCATAATAAGTAACCTGCCCAAAATAACTGATCTAAACACTGATAAAAATGTACTGCCAGGCAATTAGTATTACTATACATCACCATACGAACATTAATAATAGTTTTTCATCCAATTATGCATTTTTTCCCTAGCTTTTCACCAATGTTATATTTGCATTTTCATTATTATTCTGAATAAAAAATTGGTTAGAAACAGTAATAGGTGAACTGTGAATTAATATCACACCTGCCATGGTTGTATTGTCTGCAAACTGGCACAGCTGTGCCCAATGAAAGGCCCTTTTCCTGGCACACACCGCAACATGTCATGGAGGGCATGGGCCAGAGCATACACAGCCTGGTACGCAGTGTACTCGAACCTGAGGTCAGACACATCCAACAGTGTAGTTTCTGCTGTTCCTAGGTCCTCTTGTCCGGTACACACCCTTCCACCGGCATCCTCCCACTCTGATGGAAGGGGTGCAAATTTACACTGAAATGTGTGCTCCCAAAACTGCCTCACCTTAAGAAACACAATGAATACTTAACCATGGATCAAATACAATCTCAACGATTTTACGTCAACGACCGGGAAAGCATCTGAAAGCATCTGTCATTTTAGATTGCTTTGGCTATTCAAAAATAGCAGATATACAAGCTCATAGCGCGCTATGAGTTTATATATCTGCAATTTTTTTTTTTACATCCTGGAAATTTGTGCAAATCTTTGAATATATATATGATTTTTTGCTTCTGGAGGGTCCCTGGGAGGGGGGGGGGGGGGTCCGCGGACAAATAAATGACAAAAGTTTGAGAACCAGATATTACAGCAACGTAAGTTTTTTTTCAATGTTAGGATTTAGAAGACATTTGTAGAATCTTAAGAAGCAAAGATTTGAGTTAATTTTTTTTTTAAAAACGCTTTAAAAAACATATGGGCCTATATTAAAGATTTGCACAAATGTTCACGATATCAGATCTACAAGCTCATAGTGCGGCACTCTGTGAATAGACAAAGAAATCTAAAATGACACAGATGCATTCCCGGATTGAATGGGTTTAATACTAAATTAAACAAAAGACTCACTAGGTTATTTTCACGGCTGTTGTCAGGCTCGTTGTCGGGATGTATTTTCAACAAGAATTCCTTGAGACCCGGTATCTCTCCACGACGGATGGCGATCCCCAGGGTGCCTCTCAGGTACGGCATGAAGTGAGGAGTCTGGAGTCCGGGATATGTTGTCCAGGCCTCACTGGCAATCCATTGTAGACCTGTCACATTTTGCTTTACCACCTGTTGTGTTGAACAGAATATAATATGTTCTATATGTGTTTAGTCTAAAGCAAGGTTATTATAGTTAACAAAAACAAAATAGCGAAAACAAAAATGACCTAAACTGACCTTAATAAAAAACTAGAATACATTTGTTTTAACATTAACTAACTGAAACTGTATTGTGTGTTTACAAAACTAACTTAAATTATAGACACAATGCCCTTAGTTTTTGTTTATTTCGTTTCTGGGATGATATGAATTTATTCATTTTGCTGGACTCAAATTTGGTAGGTTTTCATTACACAATACTTCCCTTTTCAATCCTGCACCTGAAAAATAACCCAAAGTATAAAAAAAAACTAAAAATAACACTAAAACTAATAAAAACGAACTAAAACTATTAGCATTTTCAAAAATAAAAACTTGCAAATCTCAAATCTAAAAACAAATTAAAACCAACTGAATTAGAAAAAAAATACATTCAAACCTAACTAAACCTGAACTAAAATGAAAGATCCAAAACTATTATGACCTCGGTCTAAAGGAGTGATTTCCGACATGTTCCCAGTTTTATTCTTTTTCTATTTACATGTATGTATGCAGGTGAAATCCCAATCAAATACAAGATCTATTTTAGAGGGAGCCCTGTTCAGCAAGTGAGCCCCAAAATAAATGGCACGACACTTAAGATCTTAATGATAATAAAACATGTTTGTACATTGAAACATTTTTTAATTGTGATACCGTTAAATAGGATTGATTCATTGTTCATAAAATAAACATACTAACCCACCCATCTGACCATATAATGAAAAGCAATTGTGTTCCAATGGATCCAGTGGTTATTAATTAGTCATAAATTATTGTTAATTAACTCAATATTAATGGTAATATCGGTTAAATATTCATAAGACTTTATAACAATCATAGCAGTGAAATGTGTGAATGGTAATATTATTTGGTTGCTTATTGGGCAGCAAAGTAAGACCAAATAAAAAAGCAAAAGCAAAATAAGACAAACTTTAAAAAACTAAATAAAAATGGCTGTGCATTGAAATTGTTGAACTTAAAGAGAGTAATGAAATTGCAATGCAATAATAAAACGCTTGCAAAAACAAACAACAAAGCAAGCTGATTTGTCACAACTTCAATATAGCTTTTTTTCAGATGCCTTATATGAGTGGTGTAAAGTGGTCTAAAAGTACATGTACTCAAGCACTGTACTTAAGTAAAATTTTGAGGTGTTTTTACTTTACTGGAGTACTTTACTGGAGTAATTTTCAGTCCTTTTACTTCTACTCAAACTAGTTACTAGTTACTTTGTAGATTTTGATTATCATTACAAAACCCTTCAGCCCTATATATATTTCGGCCATTTGAAAATAGCAGGTCTACAAGCTCACAATTATAGAGCGGCTATTTTCAAATATACATTTTGAACTAAAATGGGACATTCTGCACAATGAGTACTTTTACTTTTGGTACTTTAAGTACATTTTGGTGCCAATACTTTTGTACTTTTACTCTGCACTTTACTTTTACTTAAGTAAAACATTTGAGTACTTGTGTTGTGTTGATGTTCTATTCATGTATCATAAGTTCATAACCCCAAACCTCCTCCGTGAGTTTAACCATATGGCCATCATGAGCAAATGCAATGACCACACGAGCCGTGGATTTCTTCATCACAGTGACGATCCTCTGAAGTTCAGCCGGGTCACTGTCCTGGGGTAGAACCTCCACGTACGCCAGACAAGCTGAGTCAGAGCGGTCCAGCTCAGACCGGAAGGATCTGGCAGCACTGTGTCCATAGTCATTATCAATGATAACCAGTCCTACCCAGGTCCACCCAAACCGCCTATTAATCTGGAGCATAGCTTGCACCTGATTGGATGAACAATGGAACAGTGTTAATTTTGACCAGTGGTGGAAATACTAATTTTTTTTACCTAAGTAAAAGTATCAATACTGCAATGTAGAAATAATCTGTCGTAAAAGTCTGGTATTCAGAATTTACTTGAGTAAAAGTACTTTTTACACTTGGTTGCATGCTGAAAATAGCCGATCTACAAGCTCACAACGTTGTGATCTGCTATTTTCAGAGCGCAACACCCGAGTGCAACCAAACATAAAATGACTAGTTCTACTGGATCTCTTCTCCACTAGTTTTTATTTTTTGATATAATTGTCAATATATTTAGTCTTAATAGTCATCGTAGCTTAGTTTTTATTTAGTTTTCGTCAGAGATTAAAAAAAAGATAGTCGCTAAACATTTTTCGTCATAGTTTTAGTCGACAAAATTAACACTGCAATGGAAGGACAAGTTCTTAGGCTCTTGTTCACATAGTGGTAAATGAGTGAATATCCTGCACAAATGCCACAAAGGAAAAGGCCTAATCATTCTCTTTTGACACTGCAGCTAACACACACACACAAGGCAAATGAGAGGCGATATCATGCGATATTCATTACACCCACTAGAGAGAGGTAATTGCCAGGTGTGTGCAGTGGTAGAAAAAGTACACAAATTCTTAAAAAGAAAGTACCAATACTGCAATATAGAAATACTCTGTTACAAGTATAAGTCCAGAATTCAAATTTGACTTGAGTAAAAGTACAAAAGTATTGGTATCAAAATGTACTTAAAGTACCAAAAGTAAAAGTACTAAACTGTTTGAAAATAGCAGATACAATTTGTAGATCTGCTATTTTCAAATAGCCTAGGTATAAAATAGGGCTAAAGTGGTAAATGTATGTATCATAATATCATAATTTATATCTGAAAAGTAACTACTGTAGTAACTAAAGTTTTCAACAAGAATTCCTTGAGACCCGGTATCTCTCCACGACGGATGGCGAGTGGAGTAAAAGTACAATATTTGCATCTGAGATGTAGTGGAGTAGAAGTAAAAGTATTGGAAATTGGAAATACTCAAGTAAAGTACAAATACCTCAACATTGTACTTAAGTACAGTACTTAAGTAAATGTACTTAGTTACTTTCCACCACTGGGTGTGTGGAACCTGAACTCTTTGATACAAACATCAGTTTTATGTGTGGCGGTTCACCTGGAAGGCATCGCTTGGGATTGTTCTAAAGAAGGAGGGGAACTGGTTCCGGTCACTCAGACAGGCGCAGGTGGCAGATTGACTGACCTGCAAAAGGTACAAGACAATCTGAAGTCAGTGATGGATTAAGTACTCACCCCTAGCCTGGTAAAACGTGAACTCACATTATCATGTGTTTTCTGCAGACTGGTCTGGCCCCAAGCGCTGGGTGGGCATTTTGCAGAAACCAAAAAGTGGAAGAACCAATCAGAGTCTCCGCTCAGGGCCCTGTGATTGACAAACGGCGATTTGCTCTTCCGTTTTTTGGTTTCTGCAAAACGCCCAACCAGCGCTTGGGGCCGTTCTTGACCCCAGTACTTCAGTCAAAGTTTAGACTCTCCTGATCAAATATTTCTCAAGTACAAGTGAAAGTTGCTTGGTCAAATTGAGTGCTTGAGATTAAAATACTTAAGTATTTCAAAAAAGTACAAAGTACATTTTCTTTTTAATATCAATGTTTTGCTGTATTAAAATGTAGACATTTTCCAAAAAACTAAATCTAAGATTTAGCAGAAATGTGTCACATTGCGATGCGTTGTGAGCTTGTAGATGTGCTATTTTCAATATATTTAAAATAGGGCATAAGCGGTTAATTCTTGATATACTTTTTCCCTTCCCAGAAATGTCCGGGAGTCAATATTTGTCTTTATCCAAAAATACAAATACTCAAGCAAAGTACAGATAGATACTCAAAAAGGACAGTGGTGGCTCATGTCCATATAGCGCGAGTAAGTCTGCGATTGTCCATGATTTTCTATGCGACGGCATGAAGGACTTATAGCAAGTTAATAGAAGAGCAGTGGTGTAAAGTAACTAAGTACATTTACTTAAGTACAATTTTGAGATATTTGTACTTTACGTGAGTATTTACAATTTCCAATACTTTTATTTCTACTCCACTGCATCTCAGAGGAAAAAATTTTACTTTTACTCCACTACAATTATTTGAAAACTTGAGTTACTAGTTACTTTGCAGATATAAATTATTATATTATAAAACATACATTAACCACTTTAGCCCTATTGTATGCCTAGGCTATTTGAAAATAGCCGATCTACAAGCTCACAATGCGTTGCATCGCGATGCGTTGTGAGCTTGTAGATCTGCTATTTCCAAACATTTTAGTACTTTTACTTTTGGTACTTTAAGTACATTTTGATGCCAATACTTTTGTACTTTTACTCAAGCAACAATTTGAACACAGGCCTTTTACTTGTAACAGAGTATTTGTACACTGTGGTATTGCTACTTTTACTTAAGTAAAATATCTGAATACTTTTTCCACCACTGATCCAGAGGCTGAGGCTCTCTGTTGCAGAGGATCAAAGCTAATTGCAAACAAATCATTTGACGGTCGCTTGGAAGACACGGACTGGACTCCTTGGGCTGCATGGCCACGCCATCTCACACTACACTTTTGCCTCACACACCGTAAAGGCAGTGGACATAAACTGTATATTTGATGAACATTGTGCTCTGTAAATATTGACTGTGGAACTGTGGCATTTTGGAATGTGTGGACTGGATTTTGGGTGTGGGCTGGGACTTTTTCAATACATTTCATCGAACTGAGATTTTCTGTTTTGTTTTCTGTGTGATTTGTTCTGTTCTGTTTGGTTGAGTTGAAGGTTAATATATTTCTTGTATTTAATTCCATGGTTCATTTGGTTAAATGCTAATGTTCTGTAAATCTTTTGAAAGATTGACTTTATAAAAATACAAAACAGTTTTGTCTCCAAACTGGACTGGAATCGTGTTAGGCATTGTCCAAACTGGCACCCCAAGTACACTCAAGTCAATTCGTTACAAAGTAAAAGGCCTGCATTTAACATTTTACTTGAGTAAAAGTACACAAGTTATTGGCATCAAAATAGCCTATACTTACAGAACCAAAGTGAAAATGTACCCTCATTTTGTATTGAACTTTTTTTCCTTCAAAATAAATAATGAAAAAAATATATAATAATAGATAACGTCAAACCTCTTTGAAAATAGCTGATTTACAAGCTCACAGCACGTTGTGGTGTGACTCGTTGTGAGCTTATCCGGATAGATCGGCTATATCCGGATAGCTGTATAAGAATAAGGATAGGTATAAAATAGGGCTTAAGTGGTTAATTTGGGTTTTGTAATACAAATCAAAAAAGTAACTAGTATCTAAAGCTGTCAAATAATTGTAGTGGTGTAAAAAGTGCAATATTTGACTCTGAGATGTAGTGGAGTAGACGTATAAAGTATTGTAAAATGGGCATACTCAAAAAGTACCTCATAATTAGTAGACAAATATTATACTTTTACTCCACTACAATTATTTGAAAACTTTAGTTACTTGAGATTAGAGGTTGATTTTGATTATTATTACAACATACATTAACCACTTCAGCCCTATATACATTTCGGCCATTTGAAAATAGCCGATCAACAAGCTCACAACGCGTAGCATTGAACGCTTGTAGATCTGCTATTTTTAAAAGATCTGCATACACTATATACATTTGGATACTTTGGATACTGAAATGGGACCTTCTGCATAATACGTACTTTCTACTTTTAGTAAGTACTTTAAGCACATTTTGATACAGATACTTTTGTGTGTTTCTACATTGCAGTATTGATACTTTCACTTAGGTAAAAATTTTGAGCACTTTTTCCACCACTGCTAACACAGACGCATTGTAGTCTGACCTTCTGAAAATCCACTTCACCCTGTCTGCTACATGCAACAGTGTAAAGTAACTAAGTACATTTACTCAAGTACAGTACTTCAGTAAAATATCTGAGTACTTATTCCACCACTGGCTCCATGCTCTGCCTGCATGTAAATATGTTCTATGCCTCTCAACATGTGAAAAGACTATACAAATGTTATATTTGTAAATACAGCAAATAACCAATATTAAGCAAATATAATAATTGGTGATGGTAAAAGGGGGTTTCAAGTAATGAACAGTAAAAGTAGCAATACCAAAATATAAAAATACTCTGTTGCAAGTAAAAGGCCTGTGTGTTACTTGAGTCAAAATGTTACTTGAGTAAAAGTACAAAAGTATTGGCATCAAAATATACTTAAAGTACCAAAAGTAAAAGTACTAATGTTTGAAAATAGCATATCTACAAGCTTGTAGATCTGCTATTTTCAAATAGCATATGTATAAAATAGGGCTAAAATGGTTAATGTATGTTTTATAATATAGTCATTCATATCTACAAAGTAACTAGTAAAGTTTTCAAATAATTGTAGTGGAGTAAAAGTAAAATATTTGCCTCTGGGATGTAGTGGAGTAGAAATAAAAGTATTGCAAATTGGAAATACTCTAGTAAAGTAAAAAGTAACTCAAAATTGCAAAATGTATTTAGTATTAAAATACATGTATTTAGTTACTTCATTCTACACATCTGGAACTTACCATGGGCACTCTGTACAAACCCATTACACTAGAGATGGCAATAGAATTTGTTGAGAAAGTATCGCCCACGATTCCAAGCACTGGAGGAGAGCCAACACAGCTCTCATCCACCTGAAACTGCTTCTCTCTCCCGCTGATCAGTGACAATGCTGCACGGAACCCGACTCCCAGCGTGTAACAGTTATCATAGATACTGTACCCCAGAGTCACGTTGGGCAGCAGGCTGGGGTTTCTGTTGATCTCACTGATTGCAAAAGCCATGGTCTGGGCCCATCTGAACCCTGGAATGTAAAAACTAAACACGCAAAATCCCTCTTTAGGGCACGGTCACACCGCACGTTTATTTTACCTATGTTGCGGAATCTGCCAATGCTTTGTCAATGCAAGTGTGCAGAGTGTGTGGGGAGCAATCAATTGGCATAACTACTAAATTGGGAAGATTAAAAAATTGCTTTAAAAATATATATATTCAAAGATTTGCACACAATTTCATGATTTTTCTAAAATAGCAGACCTACAAGCTCATAGTGTGGCACTCGGTGCCGCGCTATGAGCTTGTAGATCTGCTATTTTTGAATAGCCAAAGTGTGAAATAATAGTTAAAGTGGTTACACAGATGCGTTCCCGGTTAATGGGTTAACTTTGCATATTTATCTTTGTAGAAGCATACAATATATATATACATACTATATCAAAACTGTTCCCTGTTCTCTTGCCTGTTATTGTATGTGTGATACTTACCCAGTACAAGTAGGGAGCCGTGGCTTGGAGTTGAAAGACAGCTTAGGGTAGACAGGGATGTAGTGGGTGTGAAACAAGCCACCCAGAACCAAATCCCCAGCCTTGTAAATACTGTTGACGTTAAACTGTGCCTGTAACTCACAAGAGGAAGAGGAAGATGAGGAAGACAAAGGAGAGAATGAAGAGCACAATATCAAGGTCATGTACATCATGTGTGAAAGCAGGTTTATGTGTGGAGAAGCCCTCATGACTGTCCTCCTCTTGTCTAACACACCTCCCCCCTTCTCTAAATCCATTGTCCAGTTGCTACATTTTATACACAATCTGTGCCATCTCCTGTACCCTGTACTACGTAATCTTTCGCAACGCCCGTCAGTGCTGTGCCATACCCTGTGCCACTATGTAACCTTTCACAACGCCCGTCAGTGCTGTGCCATACCCTGTGCCACTATGTAATCTTTCACAACGCCCGTCAGTGCTGTGCCATACCCTGTACGGCATTACGTAATCGTTTTACAGCTCCCATCTGGTCAGAGGCAGTAGAGGCAGGTACGTTAGCATATCTTTAATTTCAAAATAGTGTGTGTGTGTGTGTGTGTGTGTGTGTGTGTGTGTGTGTGTGTGTGTGTGTGTGTGTGTGTGTGTGTGTGTGTGTGTGTGTGTGTGTGTGTGTGTGTTGGACGTGATTGAAAGTTGTCCAATGCCTGCTCAAGGATTTCCTTCTCTTGTTTCGATATGTAGTGCATGAATGAATCTCTGATACTGCTGTAGGTGGTACCATAAAAGGCTACCTCCAGAAATGGAAGGGAAAGATGAACAGGGAAAGCCACCCTTTAACAAGAATTCTTGCAATAGATTATATAGAGGTCCATTCATGTATTTGGTACACATGTCTTAGGAACGGGGCCCTGACATCTGCACCTAAAGTGCACGTTTGCTGTAGAATTCAGAGCCATGTCCCGATTCCAACTGTCCTGGGAAGTTTAATGCGGACAGACAATTCTTGCTCCATATTAGCTGGGTCACTGAATATGCAACCCAGTCTCCAGCCCAAAACGTTCCTATGGTACGATTTCGCAATGTATCAATTCGTTAAATGTGAAAGTTTTTTTGTTAAATTTCGTTAGAATGGAACGTCTCGTTGGTCTGCTGTCTGAGGATCATTATATGCTCATTACGTCAGTAATGAGCATATTCAGTGTATCCTCTTCGCACTACAGCCACTGTATTAGGATTTTCAGTATCATCCATAGGAATAGTGTCTTCTAGATTCTGTGATTCACTAAATCCTGCTCCAATTATGACCTCACAATCAGACGAGTCCTCACTTCTCACATTCGGATCGGACTGATGTGTGCATTGCCTAAGATGAACCCCACTGGCTCCTGGACATCTTCTAGACTAGGCAGGATTTCAGAAAACGTGCTTATTTAAAGTGCTGAAGGCAAATCTTGTTAATTTATGACACACATGTTTTTTAGGGGTATTAAGGTGTGCTGAATCCAAATTTGCTGTGTGTCAAGCTCAAAAATGGCCGCTAAGCCCTCAAAATGGACCATTTAAAGATGGCGGCCGCCACTATGCTGGAATATATTACAAAGCATCTTTTTGACTAAACAAGGTAGAAACTTGATTGATTTTTTTTTTTTCATTTATGAGGAATCCAATTAAATATTTGGATTTGAAATCAAGTGTGAGGAAACTGCTTAAAACTCATATATATTGTGAAAATTTGCATTTATTGGTGAATATTATTCACCAATATCCGATAACTCATATGTTCCCAATAATGATGTACATAAATGTGTCATTATATAAAGGTAACCAACTCCATAATACTTGTGAAGAAACTGCTGAAAGAGCATATTGCAAGCCTGTGGTATAAAGTGATGGCCTAACTCAAATATCAGCCACAAACACCTTGCTCAGCGGACCAAAGTAGAGAATGGCTAAATGCTACAGGAAAGAAGAGTGGAGGCTTAGTAGGTATTACCAGAATAGGGTTTGCACTGAGTAGATGGACATTGTCATATAATCTGAGGACACACATAGTTTCTCAGACAACAGCTTTGCTAGGAATGACATCAGGCAATGAAGATGATGAGTACACACACAATGAGTGCACAAAAAAAAGAAAAAGACGACTCTGATGAAGGCAGAATAGTTGTGTCATTGAAACAGCATGGTGTGTTTCAAGATGGTGGCGACACATTGAAAAACATGATCAACAAGGATGTAGTCACATCTGAGATTCAGGAATCTCTGCTTAATGCAGAAGAACTTGGCAAGTACAAATGAAAGTCTTCGTCGAGAAACGTCTGTGTGAGCCTCCAGATAGTGACCAGCACCTGGCTCTGAAACCACCCATTCGAAAGAATAAGGCCAAGACATTTGCCTCTTTATATGAAGTTGTGCAACTTTCCAAGGGAAAGCAAAACACTATCAAAGTGGATAGGAACATTCTACAAAGGCTCATTACAGCTTACAGAGCAGGGCACCAGGTAAACCTTGAAAACATCCTTACAGATGAACTCATGACCATCCCACTACCTTTGGCCACAACTAATGGTAGTCTACATTCCACAAACAAATCTGTGCTAGTAAACATACTGACAGAACAAGTCCAAACCCCTGCAAAAGTTACACTTGATGATTCCAGCTGACTGCTCATTGATGGCCAAGCACTCGTGATGGCACTAGGAAAGCAACCTGGTACATTTGGTGAATATGCCAACATGTTTGCTGGAGCTGTGTTTAGAATGGGAGAAAACTGCCGGAGGATTGATGTAGTCTTTGACAGGTATCAAGAGGAAACGATCAAAGCAGGCACAAGGATTAAACGCAAGCAGCGCCACCGACCAATACGTTGTAAAATAGAGAACGAGTCAGTTCCTCTTCCACCAGACTGGTCTAGCTTCATGGCACTTGAGGAAAATAAAGCAGACCTTGCTCAATTGCTTTCAAACCATCTGATTAAACACAGCCCTAATAATCTAAGTTGTATCAGGGGGGTTTGCCAAAGGATTTGTCATCGGATCCAGATCTTGAAGTCTCTTCTCTAAGTGCTGACCATGAGGAAGCTGACACACAACTGATTTTGCATTGCATCCATGCTCAAATAGAAACACTAGTTGTGTCAGCACGTGATACAGATGTGCTTCTTCTACTTCTGGCACACTATGTCAGAATGCAATGTAAGCGTCTCTACATGAAAGCTGGGACATCAAAGGCGCCGAAGTATCTTCCAGTACATGAAATTTGCATGTTGCTTTCTGCTGATCAAGTTGACACACTACTTGCCTTCCATGCTGTCACTGGCTGTGACAGCATGTCATAGTTCAGTGGCCACAGTAAGAAAACAGCCTGGTAGGTGTTCCAGCAACATCACACAGATCTCATTGGGCTTGGAAAAGGCCCTCTCACAGTAGACATAGCGAGGTCAGCAGAGAAATTCATCTGTAAGATATACGGTGTGCCTGAAGTTGATACATGCAATGAAGCAAGAGTCAAGTTGTTTTGTATAGGTCGTGCACAAGAGACTCTGCCACCAATCTCAGATGCAGCAGTTTCACATCATGCGTTCCCACTATCAAGCTCTTGTCTGGAACCAAGCTCACTTGCTGATCTTCCTCCAGTGACCGAAATGGGATGGATGCACCTGAATGGTCAGTTGGTGCCACGGCTGCTTTCTCTGCCACCTATGCCAAAAGCATGCAGCGAGATCACGTCATGCAGTTAGTTGCACAAAGGGATGTCTAAACCAATGCTGCGGCTGCAGGAAAGTACGCATGGAGTGCATTGAAGCGTGCAATTGCAAGAAACCTGCCAGAACACTGAGCAAATACAAGTCAGAAACACAAATTAAGGCAATTATACATTGCAAAAAAATAATAAAAAAACATTATTCATTACTAAAGAGGCCAATTTTCACAATATAAATTAAATAAAAGTGGTTCCTTCACAATTTATCTTAAATCAGAATATTGCATTGTATTCCCCATATATGTAAACATAAAAAAGGACATTTCAGTCTATTTTCTACCTTGTTTAATCAAACATATAGTGTTTTATTATGTTTCAGCATAGTGGTGGCCGCCATCTTTAAATGGTCAATTTTGAGGGCTTAGCGGCCATTTTTGAGCTTGACACACAGCAGATTTGGATTCAGCACACCTTAATACCCCTAAAAAACATGTGTGTCATAAATTAACACGATTTGCCTTCAGGGTTAAGATTTTTGGAAAACTGACCTAGTCTATTCTCCTTGTTCAGATGCCTGGAGGGTCTCCTGCCAGTGGCCCATCTCCATGGCCTGTTCTGTGTGCTCACTCATTTCCTCTGACTGCATTAACACTAGTTGTTGGTTCATCAGGTCTTATGGATCCTCTGTGTCAAAATGTGTCTCTGAAAAGTGTCCCTCTGCTAAAATGGTCATGTCAATTGTTAGCAACTGCTGGTTATGAGCCTGGGGAAGTATGGCTGACACAGCCTCTATCTCAGGTGCCTCTTCGTCTATTACATGAGAATTGTCCATGTTCTTGTGTTTTGTTGAGAAAAGATACAACCTGAGAATTCTCACCGTAGTTGCTTAGTATAAACAAAACGTGTGCACACAATAAACCAAGGAATCCTCACCCTGGCTTGGTCTTAAAGGAAAACACAGACTGGAGGAAAACTCGAGGTTACGAAGGTAACCCCGGTTTGTTTCAATTCGGAGTAACATACTGCGTTTATTCAACAGAACAATCAAACAACCAAACAAACAAACAAACAAACAAAGGAAAGCTTTGGGATACACAGGGAAAACCCCACTAATTAAAAAAAAAAAAAAAAAAGGCACAATTTCACTCAAAATGATGAAGGGAATGGTGGAAAGATTGCTCAATTCTCTGGATCTCAGTGAACAGGCTGAGGAACACAGGGTGGAGTCAGATCATGGAGAGCTGGTTCCCCCTGGTGGCGTTGAGGAGGAAGTGGTGAATAATTCAACTCCAGTCTCCACAGGCTGAGAGCACAAACTGGTCTGATGTAGCGATGGATCTAATTGAGGCGGAACCTCTCGCTGCCAACCACTAAATCAGTATGATCAGTTCAAACACAGGTTCAATTAGAAAAAGTGATCCTCGGAGCACAAGTCTCCACCAGGTCAGGTAGGTTAGTGTGGGCCAGCAATGTTCGGAATTCGAAAATCAGGCTGGAATGTGTAAAATCGGACGGATCGGACGGATCCGTCTTGATCACTTGCCTAAAGAGAAAATATGTACCAATTTGCGTGATGTTTGGACAACATTTGTAGGAGAAATATTTAAAAGATGTTGTGCAACAATTGGCCTCCTGGTGGCGCTATAATAGTGCATTGTTGAAAGGGTGGCATTAGTTCCTCAACGTAGTGCGAATGTGTGTGCAAAGTTTCACCGCAATCGAACGCTGCATTCATTATTTGCGGCATTTTGTTCAAAACGGGCCAATCCTGCAAACTTTAATTGTCAATTTTAGCCAATCAGGATGGAATATGATAAATCAAACAGAACCGTCTTGATCACATGACTATAGAGATCACGTGTACCGATTTGTGTGAAATTTGGATACAATCTGAAGGATTAATATCCAAAAATGGGTTTTACATAAGTCGGCCTCCAGGTGGCGCTATAAAAGGCAGATGTGGAAAATGCAGGGCAAAGGTTTTTCCTTTGTCTCTAGGGAGTGCACATGCAAAGTTTTACACAGATTGGTGCAATTATGGGTAAAAACACGAATCGGCCTGTTATAGCGCCACCATAAGGCCGATTTGAAATATTTAAAAAAGCATTTCTTCCTCAGCCTAGTGGGAATGTACGTGCAAAATTTCACAGAAATTGCATTTTGTGTTCATGATTTGAGGCATTTTGTTCAAAACGGAGCACTCCTGCAAACTTTGGAAGCTAATCTTATCCAATCAGGATGGAATATGAAACATCTGAAAGACCCGTTTCGTTTAATGACTAAAGAGATACTGTGTACCGATTTGCGTGACGTTTATCCAAAATCTGTAGGAGTACTGTCCAAAAATGTGTTTTGCAAAAATCGGCCTCCTGGTGGCGCTATAACAGGCCCATGTTAAAACTTTGGGGCAAAGGTTCTGAATTGGCATCCAGGTAGTGTGTGTGCACAGTTTCGCTGCGATCAAGCCAACGGTGCTGGAGATTAGCTGGTCACAGACGGACGGACACACATACACACACACACACACACACACACACACACGGACGGACGGACGGGGTGCAAAACATACTCTCTCGCCATGCCTTTCGGCCTGGCGGAGACAATAATCTGGAAAAGGGACAAGACAAAATCATGGACACACTTCAGGATGTGAAAAATGAGCAACAAGCAGCGATGCAGAAAATGAAGGAAAACCTGTCTGATCTAAAAGAGGATTTGATTGGGAGACAGGAACAAGGAGAGCAACAAATGCAGAGGCAAATTAAAGATTATGCGGAATATCTGAGGACACAGTTCGTGGACACCATCAAGTGGAGGCTTCACCAGCATCATACAGAGATGCTCAAGGACATCAGCAAGGTCATGACTCCGATGGCTAACATTGTCACTCACCCGCAGCAAGACATAACAACATGTCATGTTTTATTGCACAGTATGGTTGAGGAAGTTACCACCATTAAGGAACACACCCTCCAAGCTCCACAACCCTCTATACCACCACCAGCAGGGCAAAGTACTGCTATTCAATCTATACCCCCTCCCACCTCCCTACCTTCAGCAGGGCCAAAGGATGATGCCCGGCTGCGACTGCACTCCACCATGCACGCTGCTCATGGTTCTGAGCCATTTCCATCTCACATGGGCTCTCCTATCCAGGGGGCCTTGGGGGGAAGAGTGAAAAAAAGCCCAATCAAGTTACAATTTCCATCTTTTGGGAAGATGGGAGACGAGACAGATCCTCTCACCTACCTGGGACAGTGTCGAGATTATCTGGCCTTGAATCCGCTTTCAGATGAGGAGCTGCTGGCCACCCTGCGGAACGTCCTGTTTGGCACAGCCCGAGACTGGTGGGACGTGGTCAGGCTGGAGACGTCGACATGGAAGGAGTTTGAACACAGCTTCCTGTCAGCATTCCTCTCTGAGGACTACATGGACGAGCTGGAGGAATGCATCCGGACAAGAGTGCAGGGAGAGGGTGAAGGCATCCGAGACTTCACTTATATGTATAGAGCACTCTGCCGTCGGTGGAAACCAGAGATTACGGAGGCAAAGGTCATCCAGCTGATATTTAAAAACATACACCCATCTCTGGCAAGTCAGTTGAGAAGCAGCGGAGTCAAGACAGTGGATGCTCTGGTGAGGTTGGGTCAGCAACTGGAGAAGGACCGGGAGAAGCAGGGGCACCAAGAGGCAGCCAGGAAACACAACCCTGCCAACAACAGGCCTCAAACTACAGGGACAACTAACCCCACCCCGCAAATATCTGGCACCCCGGCAGCGGAAAGATCGGCTCCACTATACTGCTGGCGATGTAAAGGTTCTCATTCCCCCCATAGTTGTCCACACTTTGGGGCCAATAAAGGAAAAAATCAAAAATCCAACTATCAATCCCCATCTCCATCTGAGCCATCCACCAGCAGCAATCCGATAATGACCGCGGTGTCGAATCAACAGCCAGGGAAGAAACATTTCCCGTTCAACTCCAGACCTCTCCCTCGCCAACTTTCAGTCGCCATAACCCTGGGCGCTGTGAGAGTCAGGGCTATAGTGGATTCTGGTTCATCCTATACGCTTGTGAATGAAGAGTTGTGGTGGGCCATTAAAGAGAAGGACAAGGAATTACATCCCTGGGATGGAAAGCCCCTTTATTTGGCTGATGGAGGAGAAAGATGGCCTTTGGGATGGCAGCATGTGGTAGTGGATTTACATAATCATACCTGCGCTCTTCCAGTGGTAGTGCTTCCATCGCAAAGCCTGGCATTCCCTGCAGTTCTTGGTTTGGACTTTCTGAGCATCAGTGGCCTGCAAATGGATGTAGGACAGGGCTCATACTGGTTCAGGAACAAAGCAGAGGAAAAGTACAGCTTTGAAGAGGAGACGGCGGCTACAGAGGAGAATCTCAGACTGCCGGGTGAAAAAAACAAGAAGAAGAGCGTGCTGTCCTGGTACTCGGCTATTGATCCCCGCAGTACCACTCGGGTCACTCCTCCCTCTCGGGACGCAGAGCTGTCGGAGAATGCCGTGGAGAAAGCTCAGCTGGATGGTAACGGGAGGAAGCGGTTATTGGAAGTGTTACAAAGCACGTTAGAAGTCACGTTATCAGAAACCGCAAAGTACACCATCTTGGAGGATAAGGTCTACCGAGTGCTACAACTGCCTCATAAGACCACTTATCAAGTCCTCATACCTGAGAGTCTCCGACCACAGCTGTTGCAGATGATCCATGAGGACCCGCTGGCTGGACACCTTGGCAGGTACAAAACCTACAAGAGGTTGCAAGCTCTTGTCTATTGGCCTCGAATGAGCTTGGATGTCCAGACTTCCGTACAAAATTGTCAAGTGTGTCAGCGGTACAAACCCGAGAGTCGCAAGGTCGCCGGGAAGCTGCAGCAGACAGTTGTGAACCACCCTTGGGAGATGCTGGGTGTGGATTTGATGGGCCCCTTTCCTAGGAGTTCCAAGGGCAATGTCTACCTGTTGGTATTTGTGGACTACTACACCCGATGGGTTGAGTTATTTCCCCTTCGCAAAGCCACCGCAGAGACCGTATCCCGAATACTCACCCAGGAGATCCTCACCAGATGGGGGGTCCCCAATTACATTCTTTCGGACCAGGGATGCCAGTTCGTCTCCTCACTGTTCAAAACCACCTGTGACCAATGGAGCCTGAAACACAAACGAACCTCAGCCTACCATCCCCAAACCAACATGACAGAGAGAGTAAATCGGACCTTGAAAACCATGATCGCCTCCTATGTAGGAGAGAATCATAAGCTCTGGGACAAACATCTACCCAAATTCCGGTTTGCTCTCAATTCAGCGGTACATGAAGCCACGGGAGTTACCCCTGCAGAACTGAACCTCGGACGAGCTCTCCGAGGACCAGCAGAGGCCCTACTCCAACCCAGGGATGCCACCCCTGACTCCTCAACCTACAAAACCATAAGCAAGCTTCAGGACCTCACTACCTTTGCCCAGGAAAACCTCACAAAAAGCAGAATCAGACAAAAACGCAACTATGATAAAAAGCGCCGGGATCAACAGTTCCAGGAGAGAGACAGGGTATGGCTGCGTTCCCATCCACTTTCTAAAGCAGAGAAGTCCTTTGCTGCCAAGTTGGCTCCCAAGTGGCTAGGGCCCTACCGCGTTGTTACCCAGGTTGGCCCTGTCAACTTTGACGTCGTCCTGGAGGACACTGGGGAGAACAGGAAGGTGGTGCATGTAGCACGCTTGAAGCCCTGTTATCCCACAGCAGTAGAGTTGGATAAGTTGGAGAGAGAGCGGGTCCAGGCAATCTTTGATGAGGAAAGTGATGAAGAGGACTTTTTGGGTTTCCCCAACAGCCCAAAAGCCTCTGGAAAAATCTGTTCCAAAATAGAAAGCTCGGACAGCGAGGACGAAGACGGAAGAGGAGGAAATCAACCTCTGATCGCTTGCAGCTTTTCTCCAAGGGGGGGGAGTGTGGCGATCTGCGCCTTTAACGCTGCTCCCTACGTCACCCGTTCCCACGCCTCTCCAGGAAACTATGAATGAATCAAAGGGAAGAGCGCGAGCACTATGAGCCGGCTCCTGTCAAACACGGGTGGTGTCGTTCCCTGAGATCCTCTCGCACTAGTAGCCTACCTCTGGCCCGCGAAACATACAGTCCGTTTGTTTGTAGCCCACACTGCGCTGTCATCGACGCGATCGGGGACGTGGATGGTGATCGTCTGGCCGTCGAAGCGCTGCTGCTGTGGGATCCGCTGCTCCAGTCCTCGTTACGGGAGGTAACGCCGGTTTATGACGGCCGCCGTCAACGCTAAAGTGAATTCTCCCCGAGATGTTTATGTGAGATGGGAACCGACCCACATCACCGCTCTGTAAGGAGATTCACAGCGTCCCCCTGACCATGAGTGACTGACAGTGACGTTTGACTGACTTGTTTCTTTTATTGCGGAGGTGGACTTTTAATGAACGTTTCGTTCACAGAGACAGAGAGACAGAGAGACAGAGACAGAGTGAGAGACAGACAGACAGACAGACAGACAGACAGACAGAGACACAGAGTGAGAGACAGACAGACAGACAGAGACACAGAGTGAGAGACAGACAGACAGAGACACAGAGTGAGAGACAGACAGAGACACAGAGACACAGAGTGAGAGACAGACAGAGACACAGAGACACAGAGTGAGAGACAGACAGAGACACAGAGTGAGAGACAGACAGAGACACAGAGTGAGAGACACACAGAGACACAGAGTGAGAGACACACAGAGACACAGAGACACAGAGTGAGAGACAGACAGAGACACAGAGACACAGAGTGAGAGACAGACAGAGACACAGAGTGAGAGACAGAGTGAGAGACAGACAGAGACATAGAGTGAGAGACAGACAGAGACACAGAGACACAGAGTGAGAGACAGACAGAGACGCAGAGACACAGAGTGAGAGACAGACAGAGACACAGAGACACAGAGTGAGAGACAGAGTGAGACACAGAGTGAGAGACAGACAGACAGGCAGAGACACAGAGTGAGAGACAGACAGAGACACAGAGACACAGAGACACAGAGACACAGAGACACAGAGACACAGAGACAGAGAGACAGAGAGACACAGAGACAGAGAGACAGAGAGACACAGAGACAGAGAGACAGAGAGACACAGAGACACAGAGACAGAGAGACACAGAGACACAGAGACACAGAGACAGAGAGACAGAGAGACACAGAGACAGAGAGACACAGAGACACAGAGACACAGAGACAGAGAGACACAGAGACAGAGAGACACAGAGACAGAGTGAGAGACAGACAGACAGACAGACAGACAGACAGACAGAGACACAGAGTGAGAGACAGACAGACAGAGACACAGAGTGAGAGACAGACAGAGACACAGAGACAGAGACAGAGACAGAGAGACAGACAGACAGAGACACAGAGTGAGAGACAGACAAACAGACAGAGTGAGAGACAGACAGACAGACAGACAGAGTGAGAGACAGACAGACAGACAGACAGACAGACAGACAGACAGACAGACAGACAGACAGACAGACAGACAGACAGACAGACAGACAGACAGACAGACAGACAGACAGACAGAGTGAGAGACAGACAGACAGACAGACAGACAGACAGACAGACAGACAGACAGACAGACAGACAGAGTGAGACACAGAGTGAGAGACAGACAGACAGACAGACAGAGACACAGAGTGAGAGACAGACAGAGACACGGAGACACAGAGACAGAGAGACAGAGAGACACAGAGACAGAGAGACAGAGAGACACAGAGACACAGAGACACAGAGACACAGAGACAGAGAGACAGAGAGACAGAGAGACACAGAGACACAGAGACACAGAGACACAGAGACACAGAGACACAGAGACACAGAGACAGAGAGACAGAGAGACAGAGAGACAGAGAGACACAGAGACAGAGTGAGAGACAGACAGACAGACAGACAGACAGACAGACAGACAGACAGACAGACAGACAGACAGACAGACAGACAGACAGACAGACAGACAGACAGACAGACAGACAGACAGACAGACAGACAGACAGACAGACAGACAGACAGACAGACAGAGACACATAGTGAGAGACAGAGACACAGAGTGAGAGACAGACAGAGACACAGAGACAGGGACAGAGACAGAGAGACAGACAGACAGAGACACAGAGTGAGAGACAGACAGACAGACAGACAGACAGACAGACAGACAGACAGAGTGAGAGACAGAGTGAGAGACAGAGTGAGAGACAGACAGACAGACAGACAGACAGACAGACAGACAGACAGACAGACAGACAGACAGACAGACAGACAGACAGACAGACAGACAGACAGACAGACAGACAGACAGACAGACAGACAGACAGAGTGAGACACAGAGTGAGAGACAGACAGACAGACAGAGACACAGAGTGAGAGACAGACAGACAGACAGAGACACAGAGACAGAGAGACAGAGAGACAGAGAGACAGAGAGACAGAGACACAGAGACACAGAGACACAGAGGCAGAGAGACAGAGAGACACAGAGACACAGAGACACAGAGACACAGAGACACAGAGACAGAGAGACAGAGAGACAGAGAGACAGAGAGACACAGAGACACAGAGACAGAGTGAGAGACAGACAGACAGACAGACAGACAGACAGAGACACAGAGTGAGAGACAGACAGACAGACAGACAGACAGACAGACAGAGACACAGAGTGAGAGACAGACAGAGACACAGAGTGTGAGACAGACAGAGACACAGAGTGAGAGACAGACAGAGACACAGAGTGAGAGACAGACAGAGACACAGAGTGAGAGACAGACAGAGACACAGAGACAGAGACAGAGAGACAGAGAGACAGACAGAGAGACAGAGAGACAGAGAGACAGAGAGACAGAGACACAGAGAGACAGACAGACAGACAGACAGACAGAGTGAGATACAGACAGACAGACAGACAGAGTGAGACACAGACAGACAGACAGACAGACAGACAGACAGAGTGAGACACAGAGTGAGAGACAGACAGACAGACAGAGACACAGAGACACAGAGACAGAGAGACACAGAGACACAGAGACAGAGAGACAGAGAGACACAGAGACACAGAGACAGAGAGACACAGAGACAGAGAGACAGAGAGACAGAGAGACACAGAGACAGAGAGACACAGAGACAGAGAGACACAGAGACAGAGACAGAGAGACACAGAGACACAGAGTGAGAGACACAGAGACAGAGAGACAGACAGACAAAAAGCAAAGTGCAATAATAGCACATTAAGACATGGAAACGGAATAGATTGAAATTGAGACAAAGCAAATGATTCCAACAGGAGAAATTACTTTTAAGCTCGACCCAGCTGAGGTGGACATACATAGGACGCAGGGGGGCAATCCCAGGTTAAGAACCTCACACATGGACACCTCAACCTATTGCTATTGACAGGAATCGAACGCTCGACCTTCGGACTCACAGGCTGAGACACGACCTGTAGTGCTACAGCTTCGTCCAGGCTGAAGTTGTCTGTTGAAGATCATACATTTTTGCCTTCTGTCATGAACCAAGCCCCTGGCTGAAACTGGTGAAAGTAGCTGATCTACAAGCTCACAAAACGTTGCTATCTGAAAAGTTGTGAGATTGTAGATCGTCTATTTTCACAATGAAGTACGTCATACATTGAAAAAACATACTCTCAAATAAGCATTTCATGTTATCTTTACCGTTTGCACATGTATTCATTGATACAGTCATGTTTTTTGCAATTCAACTTAAATGAGTCTGCATCAAGTGAGGCTTGAACCGGCAACCTTCGGTCATGAAGCACTCGCTTAAGGGAGAAGCCATTGGACCAACAGACAAAAACCTGTAAAAAGGAGATCACACAGATGATACAGTTTCACGCAAATAGCTGAAAAATCCTGGGTTTAAGTGTTTTTCAAACTGCTCAAAATTGCGGACAATCTAAGGGCGGAGCTTACTGGTTAACGTGATACATGTGTTCCTCATGAGTCAAGGCACATGTGTAAGCAGGTTTAATGGCTGTCGGCCAAACGAGGCATGACTTTTGCCTGTTTCAAGTTTGCATTTAAAAAAAATCGCTATAGCGCCCCCCTTTGACCAATTGGAGTAAGATTGGTTTCAGTGATATTTGGAATGACCCTCAACATTACCGCAAAGTTTCAAAGAAATGTGAGTCTGCATGTATGTGTTAGGGGCAGATGAATAATTGTCATAAAACTGCAATATTCATTGGCTCATTAAAGCTTCATTTTTTCACTTATGGAAAATCTTTGCAGCTTGTTTGTCGGCATAGGTCCAAAGTTCATGTGTAAAACGTTTCGTGCAGATTACTCAAAAATCCCAGGAGGAGATAGGTTTTAACTGTTTTTCATATAATTCAAAATGGTGGGAGATCTAAAGGTCAGAGGTCAAAAGTCAGAGTGTGAAAGTTGTTGATCATGAGTAGACGCATATGTATATTGAAGTTTCATGGCTGTAGGTCAAACAGGGCATGAGTTGTACCTGTTCAAAGTTGGCATTTTGCTATAGCGCCACCTTTTGATGAAAGATTGTGAGAATTATTTCTTGATCGTTTTTCATGACCATCTACCATATGGCCGAGTTTCGTAAAAAGCGACAGCACGGTTCAGCCAGAACTGCGAAAAGTGGCAGAAACGGAATACTGCCAATCTTAAAACAGGTCCAGAGCTGAGCTCTGGCCCCGTAACAAGGGGCACGGTGGCGCAGTCGGTAGCGCTGTCGCCTCACAGCTAGAAGGTCCTGGGTTCAATTCCCGCCGGGGACGCTGTGGGCGCTGGGGGCATGTTCTCTCCTCCGTGTCATCAGTGCCCATACCCTAGGTGGGGTTGGTGAAAGGGCCTTTCTGTGTGGAGTTTGCATGTTCTCCCCGTGTTTCCTAGGGTAGTTAATACCCTCACAAAAACATGCAGTAATCCTGGTCACTATAATGCCTCCCCCTGGTCAGCCAGGGCGCCTGATGGAGGGGAAAGGAACTGGTTGGAATAACGTGTTCCTTTCACGCGCTACGTCTAACCAGGGAACCTCCCCCCTGTCGGGTGATAAGAAGCGGCCTGCTTGCTCCTCATGCATTGAAGGAGGCATGAGCTTCAGCTTGGGCTCTCCCTAGGCTGGCAGAGGGAGAGTAGCGCCCAGGATTACATAGGCAATTGGCACTGGGTGAAAAAATATGGGTTACAAAATCGTGGGATAAAAATTATAAGAAAAAAAAAATCAATTACAACAGTGGCAAACCTCAAATAAAATATATATATGTGCCCAACATTTGTCAACACATATATATAAAAAATAAAAAATAAATGTCAAACGATGTATTGCTTGTAGCCTATGCATAATATAGACATGATGTAGATTCCACTGCTTTTTATTTATTTTCTAGGCTATCAGTTCCATTTAGAGCTGAATTATTAGGTCCATCATGTCACGGTTTGAATCAGAGGTGTAGGACCCAAGCGCAGAACCACCAACAAGGCAGAGGACAAGGCAGACACAGGGCGGATCGAGTGCAAGGGCTTTTAATAACCAAAAACAGAGGAACAGGAAATAATTCACAGGAATACGAGGGTACTAGGAAAACGTCACAAACGGGGAACAAGGCTAGGACAAAACAGTGACTTACTTCTACGAACGAACAAGGGACTGAACAAACAGGGGAGTATATATAGACACACGGTTAACAGGACACAGGTGAAACTAACTGACAATCAACACAGGGATAGGCTAGGACACAGGTGCAAGACAGAGTTAATCAGAGGACTGGTGAGACAAGACAGGAAACAGAAAACAAGGCAGACAGGAAACAATACTACAAAATAAGATACACATCAGGGCAAAAGGTAACAACAAAGAAACAGGATACAATTGGAACGATACCACAAATAGTAGCGGCCTAACAGGCCTAACAAAGAGTCCAACACCATAAAAGGGCATTCAAGGTCCAAATAATAAGGGCACAGTCCACGGCCCGAGGAGCGGACCGTGACAGTACCCCCCCTCCAAGGGACGGATCCCAGACGTCCCACATGACAACCAAACAAGGGTGGGTGGTGGGGGCCAGAAGGAGGGAGCCAGAGGCAGGGAATCGGGGGCAAAAAACTAAAACAGAACTGGCTGGGGCAGGGGCAAAAATACTGGGCCAGCTGAACTCAACAAGGCAGGACGGGACTGAGCTAGGGAAGGGCAACACAGAACGGGCAGAAAGGGAAAAGACAGACAGGCAACAACTAGACAATCAAAAGACATGCACATTCAAACCAGACAAAGAGACAGAAAGAAAGCCAACAGACAGCACGCAGACTAGCTGACAGGCAGACAACTAGCTGTAAAGCTGACAACCGGGCAGAAAAACAAGGAAAAAACTGTCAGACAGACTAGAGGGAAACAGTAAATAAACACAGAGAGAAAACTACACGGAATCACACCGAAAGACAGGAGGGCAGACACGCGGACATACATGCAGACAAGCAGACAGGCAGAAGGTGAGACAACCCGAGAGACATACAGACCAACTGACAGATAGCCATGCAGGCGGACCAACATGAGGTTAGACACAGCAGGCGGGTAAAAGGGGCGAAAGGGAAACTGGTGGACTGGGGACTAGACAGACGGACAAGCAGCGTAGCAGACAAACTAGCAGACATACAGGTAGGGAGACAGGCAGACAAACAGAAGGGGAGAGCAGCTAATGGGCAGATGGGGGGACCAACTACACCACTGGCCAAAGAGTGGGGAGTTCCAGAGTGGAACTTAGGGAGTCTTGGAGACTGGAGAAAAGGGGGGCTAGGCTGGGGAACAGGAGGGCTAGGAACAAAAGGGACAGAACTATGGACAGGGCTGAGAATGGGACTACCTACTATGTTAGGTCTGGGGAAAGGAGACAGAGGACACTGAGACTGGGGCACCTGAGGAGAACCGGGACCAAGTGGCTGAAAAGCAGTCTCGGGGTCCAGCGGCTGGAGTGCAAGCCCAGGGTCTGGCAACTGGAGTGCCAGCCTGGGGGCCAGCTGCTGGAGTGCAGGCTCGAGGTCCTGCTGCTGTGGTGCAAGCCCGGGCTCTGACAGCTGAGGGTCAGGCTCGGGTTCCGGCAGCATGAGTGCCAGGTCAGCCTCGGCAGTGACAACAGAGGACAGTTTGTAAAATTTGCACGGGTTGTCAGGAGGGAG
Organism: Gymnoscopelus braueri; assembly: GCF_963280865.1. Taxonomy (NCBI): domain Eukaryota; kingdom Metazoa; phylum Chordata; class Actinopteri; order Myctophiformes; family Myctophidae; genus Gymnoscopelus; species Gymnoscopelus braueri. The sequence goes on from NC_137608.1 coordinate 777,412, forward strand.
AGCTGACAAGGGCACAGAGAACAAAGTCAGTTCATCAGAAATGGCTGATGAGGGCTGAGGCAGGACGAAGGCAGGGACCGCCGACGAGGGTGCAGAAGGGGCGTTGGCAGGGACAGCCAATGGGGAATCAAACATAATGTCAGCGGGGAAGGCTGACAAGAGTTCAGGCGAGTCGTTGGCGGGGACAGCCGACAGGGGCTCAGGCGAGTCAGCAGCGGGGACAGCCGACGGGGGCTTAGGCGTGACGTCGGCAGGGACAGGCGATGAGGAGACAGGAGGGACATCGGTGATGGTGCAGAGGGCACAGGCAGGTCGTCTATGTAGACAGCTGGCGAGGGCTCTGGCGGGTCATCAGCTGGGGCAGCCACAGATGTTTCAGGCAGGACAGACAGGATGTCAGCGTAGATGGCCGACAAGGCATCAGACAGGGCGTCGGCAGGGACAGCAGACCTGGACTTTGTAGAACTGAGCAGCGGAGAGCTGGGCAGCGGAGGGCTGGGCAGCGGAGTGCTGGTCAGCGGAGAGCTGGTCAGCGGAGAGCTGGGCAGCGGAGAGCTGGGCAGCGAAGTGCTGGGCAGCGGAGAGCTGGGCAGCGGGGAGCTGAGCTGCGGCGTGCTGAGCTGCGGCGTGCTGAGCTGCGGCGTGCTGAGCAGCGGAGAGCTGGGCAGCGGAGTGCTGGGCAGCGGAGAGCTGAGCTGCGGAGAGCTGGGCAGTGGAGAGCTGGGCAGCGGAGAGCGGGGCAGCGGAGAGCTGGGCAGCGGAGTGCTGGGCAGCGGAGAGCTGGGCAGCGGGGAGCTGAGCTACGGCGTGCTGAGCAGCGGAGAGCTGGGCAGCGGAGAGCTGAGCAGCGGAGAGCTGGGCAGCGGGGAGCTGAGCTGCGGCGTGCTGAGCAGCGGAGAGCTGGGCAGCGGAGAGCTGAGCTGCGGCGAGCTGAGCTGCGGCGTGCTGAGCAGCGGAGAGCTGGGCAGCGGAGAGCTCGGCAGCGGAGAGCTGGGCAGCGGAGAGCTTGGCAGCGGAGTGCTGGGCAGCGGAGAGCTGGGCAGCGGGGAGCTGAGCTGCGGCGTGATGAGCAGCGGAGAGCTGGGCAGCGGAGAGCTGAGCTGCGGCGTGCTGAGCAGCGGAGAGCTCGGCAGCGGAGAGCTGGGCAGCGGCGTGCTGAGCAGCGGAGTAAGACCCTACGCTTCCATTCATCTTCAACCTCTTATCCGGAGCTCCAGCCTTCCCTCTCCTGAGCAACATTAGCCACTTTCTCCTGGGGGACCCTACCCACTCCAAGGTAACTTCAGCCCAGCAGCACAAATCATTTAAGTCCGGCCAGTCTGACCACACACCAAAGCCAGGGGAGTGACTGTCTAGCTTTCCACTCGGTTTCCTCTTGAAACCTAGGAATCTAGGGTACGAACCACACGCCAGGTCCCCACAGTTGTATCAGTCAAATCACGTAGTGACTTTCGTGGAACAAGTACATTGGAGCATACTGTAGGTGTTGTACCTTGGCCAATGCCATTACTCTGACTGCCTCCAGTTTCATGAGAAGTGGCAGGGGTGATGCAGGTATTAACTCTCACTGCCAAGAACGACTTAGGACGAGACATCGTCATAACGCCCTGGCTGCCAAGAAGGACTTTGGACGAGTTTTGAAAAATAAATAAAAATAAATGTCAACATAAACCTGGGGTAGGTGGATTCCCTCAAGAGCTGTTATCATGACATTATGTGCTAAAGTTCCAAATGCATCACGGAAGTCCAGAAAAACTGAAAAGAATTCACTAGACCCATGCTTTGTGTTTTCATCCACAAGCCACGAGAGAATTCGGGAGAGAATGTATTTCATAAACACCTTACAGATGGTGGATAAGAGGGAAATGTCTCTCCAGGTTGACGGATCGTCCGGGATATTGCCTTTTTCGGAAATCCTATAGATGAGAGCGCCCTTCCATGAATCAGGGACACTCCTGTTCACCAAGCAGATATCAAAGGTAGATGTTGAATGGTCTGGCTGCATAGCCCTGAGATGCTCATATGAAATGTCCATGCCACATGCACTGTTATTGGGTGGTGTGCGTAACACAGTCTCAACCTCAGTCTTCGTAAAACACTCCGTGGGTTTTATATCTGAGCGCCAGGGCATTGACGTTTGCCAATGGCATTTATTCTGATAATGTAATTGCATTAGCTCACAATTATCAGGACACAGGAATTCGCTGTTGTTCAATATAATTTGAATTGCATCAGATTGTCTATGCTGCCACAGATATGACAGTTTGTCTCTGCTCACCCTCCTCCGTTGCTGTCGCCTCGTAGACGTCAGCGAAGGCCGCCTGCACATTGATTTACGACTGATGAGGCTTTTATTTCTCAGTCAAAGAGGATTATTTAGAGCGCTTTCTCCACACAGCCATTTGATGAAAGCCACATTTGAACAATGGAGCTTGCCGTCACAGCGTCTCAAGTTGTGGACAGCGTCTCTATTTGTGGTAGGCCTGAAAAGACATGGAAATGTGGGACTGCCCAGCGCAAAGCGGGACATCTGATCACCCATGTAGGTGAACATGAAGTTTAATGCAGGATATTGTCATACCAGTAGCCCCCAGGGGTTGCGGGGCCCCTGGGGGCTACATGGGGCCCCTGGTGTGACTATTCTGATGGCAGACCCCTGAATGGTGTTTGTGGCAAGTTCGGAGCACCAAACCGAGCAATGGAGCAAATGTGTGCCTGTGGTCCCCAGGGGCCCCTGGGGGTCACATGGGGCCCCTGGTCGGACCGACCGACCGACGACCAACCACCGAACGAGTGTCCAATTAAGTGTCTTAATTATTATGTCAATCATGAAACCAAAACGAGGTGATATGGAACTAACTTAATAATTGACATCTGGTTACATCTACGGACAATTGAAAGTGGATTTAGGCCTATAGTTGATAGCAGTAGGCTACGAATTCATTTGGCTAATCAATCCTTAAAGTTTCATAGAGCAGCGTCTTTTGTGCAGGCATGTTTCCTCCTTCTTTGGACTCATATAAAAAAAACTTTCTTTTTAACAAAGCATTTGCCTAGATGGACTTACTGATGCCTTGCGTGTTTTTACACACTTTTATACTTTTTCTTAGCTGTGTATAGTTGACCATTGATCAGAATTGTATTCATTTCATTGTTTTTCTTATTTAAAAAAAAAATGTCATACAATGTAGCACTTTGAGATTTGTGTCACATATAAAGTGTGTTACAAATAAAATGTATTATTGTTATCATTAAGATTCGCAGATGACTCGGCCCTGCTAGTCTCGGACAGGGACAGGCTGCAGGTTGAGAAAACTCTCAGCTCCGAACTCAACAAGATCTGCATCTGGCTCTCTGACAACAAACTTTCATTACACCTGGGTAAAACAGAATCCATCCTCTTTGGGTCCAGTCCTAACCTTAGCAAGGCAGAGAGTTTCACGATCAAAGTGGGTGATGATGTCATCCAAAGAAAGGATGAAATGACCTACCTGGGCTCCATCTTGGAGGCAAACCTCTCTGGTAACAAAAACGCCGACAACACGCTATTTGTGGAGGATTGATCGCCTAGTCAGTAAGAATACTCTGAAGATTCTTGCAGGGGCCCTCATTCAAGGTCATTATGATTATGCATGCACTTCATGGTATCACAACACCTCCAAGGCCTTAAAAACAAGGCTCCAAACATCCCAAAACAAACTTGTAAGGCTACTTCTTGGCCTCAATCACAGAACCCATCTAACCCCTGCTCATTTTGCTAGGATTGGATGGCTTAGGGTTGAGGACAGAGTACAGCAACTTGCTATGGGCCTGGTCTTCAAGATACACCACAACATTGGGATCCCCCTGTATTTGTCAAAATACTTCCAAAATGTTAATGCAGTCCATGATCATAACACCAGAGGCAGCTCCACGGATCATGTTCAACCCAGATTTGGCTCAACTAAGGGTATGAACTCGTTCTCATGCTATTCAACAAAAATGTGGAATGCCCTACCAAAAGGAGTAAAGGAGTGTAAAACCCTACTCACTTTCAAAACTGCCCTAAAGATACACCTTCAGGAGGCTGCAATTCGAAAATGGCCCCTGTCTAAGTCTTAACCTACCCCCCCCTACCCCCCCCCCCCCTCCTTCATTTTCCTCTTTTGTATATATATATATATTTTTTTTCTCTCGTCATACCAGTAACCTGAAAGCTGATTGTATGACATTCTGTATAGTAGTGTGTATATCTGCCTGCCTCTTATATTTCATCATGATTTGTGTGCATGGGGTTCTCATCTTAAACAAGCTTAGTGCTTAATGAGGGTTTCCAGTTTAGTAGACCTTGTATTGTGAATTTGTACTTCCATGTACTGTTATGTACTGTCATGTACTATTCTCATGTCTTTCTAAATAAACTACATCAATCAATCAATCAATGAATGCATCATGATGCTTTGTTTTTTCACTGTTGATCAATTGCACGTATTATGCGTTCATAAACAAAACTGATGTCTTTGTGGTTTCTCCTCAAACACTGGCTGGCTTGCAGGAATCGTCTTTGGACACCCACCGAGCACAGTCAGCCATAACGCATTGAATAATATGTTCTTATATCGATTATATTTATTCAACAGTAGCCTTTTTCCTAGATTGCAGCCTTCAAATACAGCCCTATATTGCGCTGATCAGAGCAATGGTCTCTGAGTTATGGCCATTTGAAGTGTTACACACTGCTGTAGTGGCCCATATGTATGCAATTGAGTTTTTTGGGTGTAATTATTTTCATGGCAGACCCCTGAACAGTTGGCCCCTGGTACAACTATTCTGATAGCAGATCCCTGAACAGTGTTATTGCTAAGTTTGGTGCGGATCGGAGCAACGGTGCACCTGTGGTACCCAGGGGCCCCTGGAGGCCAAATGGGGCCTCTGGTGTGGCTATTCTGATGGCAGACCCCTGAAAGATATTTGTAGAATCGGCCTCAGGTGGGTTAAGGACCATCCTTAACTCCCTAAGTAGTACTTTATCGGGAAACCTGGCCATCATTCTAGCAGCCCGTTTCACAAGGAAATCTATCATGAATCATCATGATATTGTTGCAAAGAGCCTTTTCAGCTAGTCTTTAACACCAGCTCCTACAGCCAGTACATATTACCAACTATTTTTAGATTATTATATAATCTACTAATTCAAGCTAATAGTATCTACCTATTTGCTTTGGAGACATGCTTTTTGTGTGACAAGTGCCTTGTATTGTACTTCTGTTCATTACTAATTGTATGCTTTTACACCTGATTTAGAAATTTATTTCCATTTTGATTGTGGTAGCAAAAATAATAGTCCCCTAGGAACAGGTTGTTTTTGAGCTCCTGGAAAATTACCAGTGAGTCTCTAAACATTTCACTCAAGTAGAGAATGATGCAATCTCTTCGCTTTCATTGCAAAAAGTGGGTGGAAACAATTAGAGAGAGAGGAAAAAAACACTGCATTGCAGAACCAATCCAAAATCTTTAGGGTGGTTATTCATATTGGGATGGTGATATGATTGGTTTCTAAAGCAGTGGGCGTAGCTTTGTGTCCAGACGTATCGGTAGGCGGACATCTCCGATCGTCTGGCAACGACAGACTATACCCTGGTGGGTACAAATTAAACGTGAGTTTGGCAAGCAAAGGCAGTGTGTGTTTACCAGTGATGACATCTGGCCCAGGGGTGATGAAATAGTGTCTCAACAGGTGCACTGTTGGAAAATAATTAATTTCCACGGTCAATGAGATGAGTCACAGGAGATTGTTTCAAAACATGCTAACATTAATTAACACACGACACAGGGTGCTACTGTAACAATATCATCATCTCTCCTGTTTTTCAATACATCAACATTATTGACACAAAATACGCCACATGTAGATAATATATCACAATAAACTACAGTATTGTAATGACCAGTGGGTTTCACATCAGAAGGATTAGTATTGATGACTATAAGAACACCCTTTTATTTGTGATGCAGAAAACCAATCACTGAATCTACTCACTTACACAAGGAAATGGAGAGGGGGGCAACACCGCAACCACCCTTCTCTACCATGCTGATGTGACACATACACACCCATAGCACATGAACCTCATGACACATTAAACCCTACAAACACATTGCCTTGCACGTAAATAAGCACATTGGGCCTCATTCACCAACCATTCTTGAGAAGTAATTCATTCTTGAGACCCACTTGCAGTTTTCACAAAGATTCTGATGTTTTCTTAGCTGTGATTTGTTCTTAGGTCAGAATCTACACACACTCAAGAGCCCTCCTGGCACATTCATTTGTATTTGCACTAAATAATGTATTTTTCAGCTTTTTTGTATTCTACAATGTGTTGGAAAAAACGTTTGGTGAGCCATGAGTTCATTCAAATCTATGATCTTCATAGTAAATGTCATGTTTTTGTTCGCTGTAGATCATTTGACAACATTATTGTTCTGTTTGGCCCTAGAAACAACCCTTTCTGTTCAGGACAAATACATCTGTGTGAGCACTAGGGGCCTCATTCACCAATAACTTCCCAACGTTACCTCTTGTTCTTGAGTCAGATTCGTGACGTGTTCTTAAACTGCCAAATTGTTCGCACCTGTGTTCTTATGTTGATGAATCCCAAATTGAAAGCGCGTGTCCGGCGAACACAATTAGCATAGGTAAACGTCCTTCAATTCCCATATAAGGGCACACAGCCGGGAAAGCCAAGACGCAAGCACACAGAGAAGAGACCAGAGCAATATGCCAAAACGAAAATAAAAACGTTACTTGGGAGCACCTGACTCCAAAAGAAAGAAGAACTTTACTAGTTTGGAAGTGGAGGTACTGCTGCAGGAAGTTAACAAACATAAATCAGTTATTTTCAATAGCATCAGCGTCAGTTCGGGATATAAAGCCACACACAAAAAACAGCCAGTTAACATCATATTAGGTGAGTACAACAGGAGATATAAAGACATAAAAAAAAGGTTTGATTTCGAAAGCAAAATAAGGACATAGCCAGGTACAGAAGAGAAACGCTGGCCACTGGAGGGGGACAGGGTCCTCGGGATCTGGACATCTCGGAGCAGGACGAGAGTAATAGGCCCAGACAAAGCCCAGCATAATTGAAACCCCCTGAATAAAGGTCACTAATGGCTTTTTATATTTATTTTTTTACTTAATTTTTATTTGCAGATTTTCAGTTACAGTCACAGTACAGGGGTTCATATATCACATTATCAATCAACATATTTCAGTCCATTCATGAATGTCCATCATTGTTATTGGTGTCGTCTTGCTGGGTTCTATATTCAGACCATTTCTCCCATTTATCAAGGAATAGAGTCTCTTGCAATCTCAGTTTATGGGTCAGTTTCTCCATTACAAATATCTCTTCGACAATGCTCAGCCACTGCTCACAAACTGGAGGATCTGCTTTGTACCATAGCCTTGTAATTAGCTGCCAATACTACTTTCACTAGGTACATATCTTCTCTTTGTGTATTATCCTGTGTCAAGTTTCCCAGGTATAGTACACCACTTGTTTTGGGTATATCATAGTGTAGTATCCTCTTTATCACGGACCATACAGTATCCCAATAATTGATTTTTCTTTTTTTTGGACAATTCCAACATATATGTTCATGGTCAGCGTTTACACATCCACATAACCTCCAACATGTTTGTTGAGCCGACACCATTTTCCCTCTAATCTTTGGAGTTATGAAATATTTGGTAATATTCTTCCAACAGAATTCTTTCCATGTTCTAGAGCGTGTGTAAACTGTGTTTTACATATTGTACCAGTAAGTAATTTGTACCTTAAATCCAGTTTCCCATTTATTTCCCAATATACAGAGTAGTAGTTTCTTTACTTGTCATCAGACCTTTGTAGAGAGCTGAGATTACCCTGCCCTTTTTGTTTTTATAAGCATCAACCATAATCCTAATTACCTCATTCATTGAATCAGTTTTAATCTCTTTATCATAGTAATCTCTCACCTGCAAGTATCGATTATTTCCCAAATCATATTTTGCCCTTACATTTTCAAAATTCTGCATCTCCCCCTTCTCTATCATTGTACTGCTGTAATGCCCTTTTTTGTCCATTGTTTAAATCTCTGATCATAAATTCCCGGTTTGAAACTTGAGTCATAGGCTATGCCAAGTAACCAGCTAAGAATTTTTGTTTCTTTTTCCAATTTGTATTTTTTTACTATAGTATATTATTTCAATTGTAAATTTAGTGATTGGATCCAGGTCTTTCTCCAATTTCCTAAAATGGCTTATTTTTAATTACAGATGATCTGCTGATGCTGCTGTTCTCAGATGATCCCTCACAGCCTGAGCCCCTGTGGGGGAAGAGGTACATCACGTTTTATTGCGATGTTGTGCAAGACACGATGATCCTGCATCAGCCATGATTATCCTACAAAACCTAAAATGATGGAAGGCTGCAAGTAGTTGCAAGGAGTTGCATTGGTGTGGACCGGTCGTAGGATGCCAATTGTGCGCTCAATGGTGGAGCGGGTGCATTAGAGTCAAGTCAAGCACATCTTATTTATAAAGCACATTTTAAAACGAACAGGGTTGACCAAAGTGCTGCACAGCGTATAGCAACAAAAAATATACAAGAGAAAACAACAATGTTACACACAATGTATACAACACATAATAAAATCTTGTATATCGTTTCCATAGAAGAGGAAATGGATACAAGTCCTCTTCCTGCTGATGATCAGCAATTTGCCAAAATGCCTAAAAATACCTGCAATAACTGTGGCATTTCCATGCCTCTCCCACTGTTGGCTTCACAAGTGGACATCTGTGATAAAATGCTATGTGACTCTTACGAGGTGTAGGCTACTGTTAAAGGACAACTTAGTTTTTTTACAACAAGAGTTCTTTTATTAGTTTGTAATGATAATAATTAAAAGATGTGTTAAAATGTTTTTATTTATTGCTTTCTATCGTTATAGCAATTTTTAACTGGGGGGCGGGGGCATTCAGTCCATTGGTAAAAATGCAATTTGTTTTACACAATAAGCTGGCTATTTTTGTCTCTGCAAGGACGAGTCAGGGCAGAACCTCTGCCCCGAATTTTTCAGATTGGTCTTTTATAGCGCCACCATGAGGCAGATTTTTGCAAAACATTTTTTTAAATATATTACTCCTACAAATGTTGTCCAAACATCAAATAAATCGGTACACAGTATCTCTATAGTCATGTGATCAAGACAGATGTGTCGGATTTTTCATATTCCATCTTGATTGGCTAAGATTTGCTTCCAAAGTTTGTAGGTGGGGCCTGTTTTGTACAAAATGCCTCAAATCATGAACGCAGTGTCCGATTTCCGTGAAATTTTGCATGCGTGAATAATATTCAAAGACTCTGTGTCTCCTACCGGAACCCACTGCTCGCCATCAAATTATTGGCTTAGGAATGCGACAAAAACAATAAAATATCTATGAATTCAAGTTTCCATAGGGTGAGTAGTCGATAGAAAGTCATTTTGGGAGTTAACTATCGGCAACACAACAACAATTATTATTATAATGTTCTCCACGCTTCTCATAATACGGTGATTAGCATAATGTGGCGATCCCAGAATAGAAACATTACAATTCACGGCTATGCCGACACACCTCTGTATATCCACCTTGTAAACAGGCCGTTGCGCTCCAATCTCCTTATTCCTCTAAAGAGTTGAGATATTCATGCGCGTCCTACAGGGTGATACCCTGACCCCATTGTTGCGATGGACCATGCCCTGAGACTCACAATCAATGGCAGGGAGGAGACACTGGGTTTCACGCTGCTTCCGAGGAAGAGTACCCATCACGTTCACTGACATTGTCTCAGTCCCAGACAGAGTACAGAACTGGGCCTGATTGCACAGGGCAAGTAAAAGAAAGAAAACCAGCTGGCAATGAAATTAGCTTGACCTGCCCAGTCAGGCAAGTACCAATTGAGTGTGATATTTTGTTTTTTGTTTTCATTCTCGATTTCTCCTGTTCTTACCTTGTAAATCTTTTTTTTTCACACTATACCAAGTCTAAACTGAGAAAATGCTATCAATGCATTCAATGGGAGATTATCACGTTTTATCATACCATTGAATGGGCGAGTAGGCGACATACTGACCTACCTGCGATTTATCAGACCATTCATTGCGCGTAATCAGGAGCTACTGACCTACTCGGAGGCAGAGCACAACATGATTTACGATTCTGTGCCTATCGGTACATAACTCGAACAGCGCTGAGTAGGCTTAAGCGAACGTCGCAATGTTTGGGGCGGCAACTCGCTCGCTTTAGCTCGCTCGGAGGTCCCTCACGTGGCTCCAGTTCGCTTGAGACTGCGCGCCTCCGTCATGATCCGAAACCGAAACTGAACTTTTTAAGTCAACTCCATCGGTAGGTCAGTATGTCTCGATAACACCCAATGAATGGTCTTATAAATCACGGGTAGGTCAGTATGTCGCCTACTTCGCTCATTCAATGGTCTGATAAAACATTGATAGCATCCGAATGGGGTGAAAGGAAATGTAGCAATAGTGAACGCCCGATGGACCCCAGCTAATTAAGAGGCTCTTCCTTGTTTTAATAAGGTCTTAGTATCGATACAATTGATTATTTGCATTGATGACTTAAAGAAAGAAAATAAGTGTTATTTTTCACCTAACACCTTTCTCTTCTGCTGTTACGTTCCACGTTGTTTTGTCTGGGATTTCTGTGTATTCCTCCCTCTGTCTCTCCTTCCCTCTATCAATGTATGCAGGTCTGAAGTCACCAATCAACCCATCAGCTGCTGATCAACTCATTACCTGGTCCCTTCCCCACCAATTGTGTTTCCATTTCCCATTCGTCAGTCTCTGCTCCTATAACTCCATCTTCATCAATCAGACCCATCTGTTAGCCTATAAAAGCCTCTCTATAAAAGCAGGCTTTTGTTTCCACAACTAGTTACGAGTTACTAGTTAGTTAGTTTGTCTTTGTTTTCCCTAGATGCTTCTTTTTTTATTTTGGCAACAACCGTGTCCCCCGGCTTGTTTTTGGTTTACTGTGTGCCCTGTGCATATAGATGTTGTAAATAATGTAAATACAAAACAAAACAAAACACCTTTTGCACTTCATAACCTTGTGTGGTCTCCCTTATTTGCACCTCTTATGCTCAACAGCCTGGTATATATGCGTTATAAACTCCTATCGCTTGATCAAAAGGGTTCCATAACACCTGCACAAATGTGGTCCTTAAGATGTGCATTTGAATCAAAGCATTTACCATTAACTGTACAACTAAAGGGGCTTTTCACCTGCATGAGTCTTCATGTGTTTTTTCAGATTACCAAACTGACTGAAGTCTCTGCCACAAACTGCACAACTAAAGGGTTTTTCTCCAGTATGAATCCTCATGTGATTTTTCAGATTACTCTTTTGACTAAAGTCTTTGCCGCAAACAGTACATGTAAAGGGTTTTTCCCCAGTATGAATCCTTATGTGTATCTTCAGATCACTCATTTGACTAAAGCCTTTGCTACACAAGGTACACCTAAATGGTCTTTCCCCTGTATGAGACCTCATGTGTATTTTCAGTTCATTGGTGCGACCACAGCCTTTGCCACATAATGTACAACTAAAGGGCATTTCCCCTGTATGGGTCATCATGTGAGCCTTCAGAGAACTAGTATAATTAAAGTGTTTGCCACAATTTGTACAAGTACAGGGTTTCTTCCCTGTGTGACTCAGGAATGTTTGTTTTGATGACGTCAGGTCTCGAGACAATGTGTTATTCAAAAACAATCCTTGTCCTTCCACGTGTTGCGTCTTGTGTGATTTCAGTGTGTTAGCTGACTGATCTTCCCTGGTCTCCTTCCACTCATCACTGTCTACAGTGTCAAATACAGAACAGTGATAAGAGAAGAGCTGGCCATCGCTACTTGGTTGTGATGTTCCACAGTCCTCTACATCGGCATGTGTTTCCATGTGTCCAGTTGAGTTGCTGACTAGAGGCTCAGTCTGTCTGTTTTCATAATCATCATCACTTTTCACTGATAGCAATGTCACCGTTGACCCATCAGCCTCTTCTGGTCTTTGAAGGAGATCCTCATGTTCCTCTTTAATCTGTGGAGGCTCTGGTTCCTCCTGGGCCAAAATGAGGCTCCTCTCCTGGTCAGGGGAAACCTCCTCTTTACACGCAGGGAGGTGCAGGAAGTCTAGGCAAAAAGATAAAATCAGAGAAAACTATTAAATGCTTGAACTGCATTTTTTCCCATGCAGTGTTAGCTCTGTTTTCCAAACCATACGTCTATCAATCACTACTGAGGGAGATCAACAGGAGTAAAGGAATCGCTTGGGCCAAGAAACACAAGGAATGGACATTAGACCAGTGAAAATCTGTCCTTTGGTCGGATGAGTCCAAATTTGCTGTTACACTGTTGGAGATTCATTCAAAATTCAAGGCACACTTAACCAGCATGGCAACAACAGCATTCTGCAGAGACATGCCATCCCATCTGGTTTGTGCTTAGTGGGAATATCATTTGTTTTTAAAAATTAAGAAAATCAAAGATCCAATATCTCAAGATATTAGAATATTGCATAAGGCCACTCAAATAAAGAATTTAGAATACAGAAATGTTGACCATCTGAAAAGCATGTTAATTTACGCACTCAATATTTAGTCTGGGCTTGGTCAGGTTTGCTTTGATAGCAGCCTTCAGCGCATCTGTATTGTTGGGTCTGGTCTGGTCCTCTTCACAATGCAACTTAGATTCTCTATGGGGTTCAGGTCAGGCCAGTTGGCTGGTCAGTCAAGCACAGTAATACCATGGTCAGCAAACCAATTACTAGTAGTTTTGGCACTGTGGGCAGGTGCCAAGAAACCAGCATCTCTTTAAAAGCTTGTCAATTTACGGAAACAGCATGCTCTAATCCCCTGGTTGTGTCGGGACTTGATAAAACACAGCGGACCAACACCAGCAGATGGCATGTGTTACATGTGTCAGGAGTGTGTGTCTGTAGAAGTGTGTCAGAATGTGGGTCTGTGAGTGTGTGTGGTTATTTCCAGGTGATGCCTATCCGCTGATTGCTGGGCGCCAATCATCAGCGCTTCCCAGGATTGTTTGGGGTTTCCTACTTAACCCATTTTGGGGCGGGAACCCCTATTTGTAACTATACCTTTCAGGACGGGAACCCCTTTTGGGGTTCTTGTTGCCATGTACAGTATATAGCAACATACATTTATTGTAATTTTTTTAAGTTTTCAGTAAGGCAGAAGGCGTTTTTAGATTCGGCCTCAGGTTTAAATGGGTTAAGGGTACCAAACACCTGTGGACCTTGGCAGTACTTGTAGTAGTGCTGTCCCGTGCTCACTTGCCATACTCTTGTCTTATTCTTTTTGTATCATTTACTATTTTTGAAGGTACAGTACATGGGTTAATGGTTATGATTGTAACAAGTTTGGTTGAGCTTGATTCTTCTGCTAGTAGTTAACTTTAGACCTGAGGCAGATTCTAAAAAACGCCTTCCAAATCCTGACCTAAGTTTTCTGAAAAACATTCAAAAAAAAAAAAATTATGTTGCTATATCATGGGACCCATGTCATGGGTACTCTGTCATCTGCTGGTAATCATCAATCATTAAAACTAAAAAGGTTTGAAATAATGTAATGTACTGTATGCACAATGAATCTAGAATACATGAAAGTTTCACTTTTCTATATTACAGAATAAACGAAATGTTTAGATGCACCTGTATAAAGATAGATACTGTATTTTTTACAGTTTCTTCCTTTATTTTAGAATTACAGTAGAATGCTAGAAATGTTAATTACTGTATTCCTGTACATTTACAACATAATACTGCTCAGTTTCTCAGTAATGAATGTACATTTACAGTAATATAAACTGAATGTACAGTATGTGTCCTGCATTTGTTGATTAATGTCACTTTTGTACTACTACTACTACTAATTAATAATATAACCACAGCAATAACAAATGGACAGTAGTCATTATACATTTCTTAATCAATTATTTATTAAAATAAAATAAAATAAAACATAAACATAATTATCACCAGTGCAACACAGGCAACTTTTAAACATTAATGCCTGCCTATTTGCTTCTTTTATGTTTTGTTTTAATCCTTATCTCAATGTGTTTTTTTAAATCAAACAATCAAGACAATCATTAAGATCAAACTAACTTTTTAACAGATGGTTAAAGAACTGTGAAAAACATGTTTTACCTCCACTTGCCAGTGAAGTACTAGTCTCTTTTTGTGATAAAAACGTTTAATAAAAAATTACTTTTTTAAATCTAATTTGGGGAAAGAAAAATTATGTGGTACAGGTCCAGGTGCCTGTAAACTCGACCAATGACCATCTCATGGCGTTTGTGGACGCTAACGTACCTGGAACCATTGGAACGGGTGTTTTTTGACCTATGACCCTAGTTACTAATACTTATAAACAATCTTTGATAAAACAAAATGCTTTTTTGGTATTAATGCAGGTTTTCAATAATAAATATAATGTTTTTATGAGATGTTTATGGCATGAATCAATGATTCATTAGCATGTGTAAACCCCATAACGAGGGAATGTGTAGGAAAACAGAATATCACTCTTATGTCCTGTTGAAATATTAGGCGCCAGCTAAACACAGATACATTACAAAATCAGACAAGAGATCCCAGATGGTAGGATATTTCAACTCTACCAAGGCAGGGATAAGAAGAAGAAAGTCCGCACACTGTTCTCAAGCTCCCAAAAAACTCACTTTTTATTTATGCAACGTATTTGCCCGATGAAGACCTAGAAGGTCGAAACGTTGCATAAATAAAAAGTGAGTGTTTTTTTGGAGCTTGAGAACAGTGTGCGGACTCTTCTTCTTATCCTTGATTCTTCCCTTGATGTCCAACACCTGGCCTAAATGCAGGCGTGGGATGTGCACACGATCTTCTCTGTGAACTCTACCAAGGCAAGCAGCAAGACAGAACAAACCTTCCACTTGTTGCAGACTACTGGTACGAAGACTCTGTCTAGGATTATTGCATTTTCTTCATTTGACAATAGTGAAGACTTTTACTTAGAATAATTTAGAACATCTGTAAGCTATATAGCTCTATAGGCATCGGGATATTTAGCTTATTGACATGGAAGTTATCCCATATTCTACTGCTTTTATTCCCATATTCTACTACTTTTATTCTTTTCTCATTTTTTCTATTATATAATTTTTGTAACTTGCACGTTCTTCTAAATTGTCAATACACCTTTTTGGAGAATTATTGGAAGTAATTTTTTGTGATCATTTGTCTTTTCATCTACATTTTCCGGTGAGTAATTTCCTGTTTATTAACACATCGTGTGCCAGAGGTTTATTAAAATAGGGTACATCCAGTGCCAGCATATCTTCCATCCACTTACGCTGATATGTTTCGTGCTGTAGAAGCCCCGACGCGGACGTGCATGTAAACAAAGCCTGCGTGCGAGACGGCGGAGGGTCCCGACTAATGCCTGGAACAACAATATTTCTAACGGCTCACTTCCACCACGTTAAAAAGAAATAGGAGTTATTAAGCTTTTAGTCAAGGAGTTAACATTGGAGCGGACGAACGGAAGCATTTTTTACATGGATCCACATCCGGCCTCTCCTTCTTAGAGACTCCTTGGATGATCCCAAAGTTTTGTTAGAACGTGGGAAAAATATATTTAAAAAAAAATGGGCCAAAAACGGTCCGGACAGTTTATGGCACATAACGCATAGCTTCTCAAAAACGGTCCGGACCGTTTTTGGCACACAATGTGTTAAGTATTACATTATGATGTGTCTTAAACAGTCTAGAAGAAGGGTGTATTCAAGTTAAGTAACAGTGGTCTGACTACAAAGTAGGATATGGACAACCTCAGGTGAAGAAACAAATCTTAAGAAAAAGCCACTTTCCAACACCTTTTTAAAATAGCGAGGAATCACCGCTTTTTACATTATTTGGAAGTTGACCTAAAGGACAAACGAAATGAAAAGCCACGTCACCTGTGTGTGGGGAATCACTGCTATTTTAGACCTCAGAGGACACGTTCTATAAAGTCTATAATGCAGTTTGGAAACAAGTGTGAATTACATTTATTGAGCGCTGCTGGTCAGGGCTGGAACCTAAACCTGTCTTATCTGGGATCCGTCCATCCTCGGAACAAGCGTGGCTATTGTGATGATCCCACTAACTGTGAGAACTGTGGAACGGGAAAGGAACAAGAAAAAACTAGAAAAAGTGCTCCTCGGAGCACAGGTCTCCGCCAGGTCAGGTAGGTTATTGTGGCCTCCTGGTGGCGCTATAATAGGCCAAAGTGAAAAGGGTGCCATTTCTTCTTAGGCCTTGCACGGCAATCTGAAACTGCATTCATGATTTGAGGCATTCTGTTCAAAAAAAATTGTTTTGCTAAATTAGACCTGCTGTTGGCGCTATAACAGGCCAATGTTAAAAGGGTGGCATTTGCTCCTCAACATAATGTGAATGTGCGTGCAAAGTGTGACCGCAATCGGATGCTGCGTTCATGATTTGCGGCATTTTGTTCAAAACAAGCCACTACTGCAAACTTTAGATGTCAATCTTGGCCAATCAGGATGGAATATGAAAAATCAAACACATCCGTCTTGATCACATGACTATAGAGATCATGTGTACCGATTTGCGTGAAATTTGGATAAAATCGGAACGAGTAATATAAAAACAATTGTTTTACATAAGTCGGCCTCCTGGTGGCGCTATAAAAGGCAGATGTGAAAAATGCAGGGCAAAGGTTTTTTCTTGACCTCTAGGGAGTGCGCTTACAAAGTTTTACACAGATCGGTGAAGTTATAGGTAAAAACACGAATCGGTCTGTTATAGCGCCACCATGAGGCTGATTTGAAAATTTTCAAGTGGCATTTCTTCCTCGATATAGTGGAAATATGCGTGCAAAATTTCAAGGAAATTGCATGCTGTGTTCATGATTTGAGGCATTTTGTTCAAAATGGAGCACTCCTGCAAACTTTGGAAGCCATTTTTAGCCAATCAGGATGGAATATGAAAAATGTGAAAGACTCGTTTTGTTTAATGACTATAGAGATACTGTGTATCGATTTGCGGGATTTTTGGACAAAATCTGTACTGTAAAAAAATAGGTTTTGTACAAATCGGTCTCCTGGTGGCGCTATAAAAGGCCCATGTGAAAATTTTGGGGCAGAGGTTCTGCTGTGGCATCCAGGGAGTGTGTGTGCACAGTTTCACTGCGAGCAAGCCAACGGTGCCAGAGATTAGCTGTACACAGACAGAATGACGGACGGACGGACGGACAGGGGGCAAAACATACTCTCGCCATGCCTTTCGGCCTGGCGGAGACAATAAAGTGTGAATAGAGCCTCTGAGAAACTGTCACTAGAGGAAAGTGAAGCTCGAACAGTGGATCCCTAGTCTTCTTCGGACGAATCTCAGTCCTTTCGAAGAACTCCCCCTCTGAGTGACGTAGGCTATAGCTTAGTCACAGCCTGAGACAGGGAGGCACAGGATTGACAGGCTGCGTGCGGAGCGCACAGCAGCATCTTAACAGAACAGTGTGGAATTCAAGCACCCTGATAGTGTTTTAAAAATCAATACATCAATCGTACCGGTTTTAGCTGGATTTACACTATCGAGACCGTGGTACTAGTTTCTTTTCAGATTGCTCAAATAGCACTGCAGCTAAAAGTTCACACAAAGTTCCACTTGAAGTCACTGAGCTTCTTTATGAGCGCGCTGACATGCGGGTTCACTGGTGTCACCTTCTTTTTGACCATCTCCCCGCCCTTTTTGCTTTGCACCATCATCTCCTGGCTTGCTTTTGTGCCACCCTCAGGACTGATGTCAATGCAGCTTCTGAAAAACAAAAAAACATTCTTCTTTCAGGTGGCATCAATCTACAGATGCCACATATCAAGCAAGAGCCTGTTCAGCACAATGTAGTGGTGAAGAATATTGAACCATAATGTTTGCCATATTTCACTAAGTGTATCAATTTACAATGTAGGCATTTAGCATACACACTTTATCCAGAGAGACTAACTGTGTAGTAGCTCAGTAATTGAGGATCATAGGTAAACCAAGAACCTAAACAGTATAATATAACAAATACATACAAAACCTGTACATGGAAACTATGGGATGCCAGGTCAACAAATGAACCTGGCATCTGTCTCATGGAAACAACTACAAGTCTCCAGTACTGTTTTGTGTTATCCTTTTAGCCTTAATGTCTTACTGTACCGATTGCTGTTTACATTTCTGACTAATAAAGTATTCTATCAATGAATGTCTAAAATAACATGCTATCCGAATCACATGCCAACCTTTGCATAAGACTGCATGGTCGTCAAGGCTAGGTCAAGTGCTACTATCAATATGAATCAATTCACACCAGTGATCAGGTTAAAAAGGAAGTGATGCAAAGGTCATAGCAATATTTTTAACCCAGGAACACATCTGTGGAACCACTTTAACCATTATTTTATACTTGGACTATTTAAAAATCTCATAGCGCGGCACCGAGTGCTGCACTATGAGCTTGTAGATCTGCTATTTTAGAAAAGTTTTGGGGGTCCTTGACATGAAAAAGATTGAGAAACACTGACATAGAAACATAGGTTTTTCAGACAACTGTTAGGATTTAGAAGACATTCAGGTCTTAATTGGTTAATAGAGGCAGCAGTAATGTTTGTAGTAGCTTGTTCTAGTGTCAGAGGCAACAGTGGTCATCATCAGTGGTTAGTAGAGAATGATGTGTGAAAAAAAGTCAATTAAGTCAAGCTGTGTAGTACAGTATGTGTGGAAAAAGCTCCTTACTCTGAATGAATTCCAGTGTGCATGCTGCATCATGCAGTTCACTGTGTGGAAAAAGCTCCTAACCCTGACTGAATTCCAGTGTACACACCGCATGATGCAACGTGCAATGAAAATAATCAATTTTATCGATACTAAGTTCTTGTGCATGGTATTTAGCAATTTTAAGAATAAAAAAGAAAAAGAGGGGTTTAATAACTTTTCCATTCCATATCGCATCACTTGGTTTATCGATAAATGTGTGTAATCTCTGTGTTCATGTCAAGGTGCGGGTTTGTCCATATTTGTTCATATACAATGTCCATGTATTTGCCAGAGAATCACTGTGTTTACTTATTTATATCCATAATAATACATTCTTTCCTTAAAAAACCTGCACGATCCACATGCTTCAAACAGATTTCTTTTTTGTGCTAAATAGTTACTGTATCGATTATAAATCATTAAATCGTATCACCATGAATTAACCAATATCGTCCATGTATTGTATCGTCAACCATGTATCGTGATGCGTATCAAATCACTGTTAAAATGTATCGTTACACCCCTAATAGTTCACTATGTGTGGAAAAAGCTCCTACCTCTGAATGAATTCCAGTGTGCACGCTGCATCATGCTGATACTGTAGGTTGAAATTGTAGTATGAGGAGATCACTACAGCGAGTCCATCCAGAAAGGACGTTCCTTCACACAACACCTGATTTTCTATGCTCATCATCCATCGCTGGTTTGACTCTGTCATTGGACCTGAACAGAAAGAAAGAAATTACAGATTTGTAATATAGCAGTTAATACACATGGCAAAAATAATGGAGCGAATCTCTTCTGATTGTTTATCGTTGTATGACAAAGAATGAAAATCCGTTATTTCTGTTTCTCTTTTTAGTCAATTCCCCCATTCGTGTTTGTCCCCGTCACTGGTCTACACCCTCCTCCGAGGGTGTAGACCAGTGCTTCTCAAACTTTTCCATGTTATGGACCCCCAAAATGATATGTATGTGGCTGTGGACCCCCATCTCAAACTGATTTTGTGCCAGGGACCCCCAGAAGCAAAGATTTGAGTTAAAACATTTATCATTTATATAAAATATATATATTCAACGATTTGCACAAAATAATGTTCAAAATGTTTCTAAAATAGCAGATCTACAAGCTCATATCACAAATAAATTATCTGATTTGAAGTTTCAGTAAATTTAATGTGTGTGAAGTTTCAGTTAATTTAATGTGTGTGAAGTTTCAGTTAATTTAATTGTGTGTGTGTGTGTGTGTGTGTGTGTGTGTGTGTGTGTGTTTGGGTGGATGGATGGATTTGTATATATATATATATATATATATATATATATATATATATATATATATATATATATATATTATTATTATTATTTTTGCATTGCTAGATATTAGAAAATGCATCTATCGCTGCCAACTTTCTTTTAGCCTTTTATTATAAATACTATTATGTTTGTAATATAGGCCCTGTCTAATTTGTAGTCTTTTTTTTTTTACTTAAATTTTTATCCCGCGATTTTTGTAACCCTATTTTTTACACCCAGTGCCAATTGTCTATGTAATCCTGGGCACTACCTTCCCTCTGCCAACCTAGGGAGGCCAGGGCCGAGCTCATGCCTCCTTCAATGCATGAGAGCCAACTGACCTTCTTGTCACCTGACAGGGGAGAGTTTCCCTGGTTGGACGTAGCGCGTGGAAGGAACACGTTATTCCAACCAGTTCCCTTCCCCTCCATCAGGCGCCCCGGCTGGCCAGGGGGAGGCAGTATAGTGACCAGGATTACTGCATGTTTTTGTGAGGGTACCTACCCTAGGAGACACGGGGAGAACATACAAACTCCACACAGAAAGGCCCTTTCGCCAACCCCACCTAGGGTATGGGCACTGATGACGCGGAGGAGAGAACACGCCCCCAGCGCCCACAGCGTCCCCTGCGGGAATCGAACCCAGGACCTTCTAGCTGTGAGGCGACAGCACTACCGACTGTGCCACCGTGCCCCTACTAATTTGTAGTCTTAGCCACTTTGTAAACAAAGAGTGTAACTGTCCATATTGTATTGTCATTGAACATTGCATACTCACCCGCAACAATCAAACGTGGGGTTTCAACAAGTGGGACAGTCAACTGCACAAAGGCCGGTGTAGCAGACTCCTTAAAAAGAAAGCACAGAAACAGAATGAGTTATTAAACCTTCCAGATGCATGCTGGCTGACAATGAACTTCAATTTTAGAGAAAATGGAACAGAGTTAATGTAAAGAAAGAAGAAAATGTCTAACTATAATAATACTGTTTAAGACACTGTAACAAAGATGAAGATAATCGTACATCAGTTTGGATGACAAGGGCATCCAATGGCTCCTTGAAGTGTGCCATTAAAACCTGCAGGATGTTTGCAGCAGTCACACTGCAATCAGTCCTGTGGAGAACAGCCTTTACAGCATCATTTGTGGGGTTTCGTTTGAAGAACTCCACAATGTTGCTGCCATGCTCTTCGTGAAAAGCCCTGATCTTTAGGAGAATCGGAACATCCGTCAGCCGTTCAAAATGAGTGCACATGCCCCTTGGGAAAAATAAATATGGCCATTGCTGCTTCACATCGTGTAAACCTGGTACTGGATTAGCGTTTATCATTTGGCGTTGCAAGGAATACGTCGTTTCCATCAGCGTTGACACATCTGCCCTTTCCGTTCCTGAGGAACCTTCACGTGAAAAGAGCTCTGTCAGCATTCGTCTCTTATTTTCCAGAGATTCTTCCGTCTCCTCGGGTGGAAGCTCAGGTTGCCATTGTGTGCAGCCGTAAGCGTCTGGAGGTCCTTGTGGTGGTTTAGCCCAATTTTTCTTTGACGACCTTCTGTGACGAGCGAGAGGGTTCTTTCTGTTCACATGTCCTACGCGTGTCTTTATTTGAGATAGAAGAGTATCGTAAGCAACTCCCTTCAGATTTGTTTTCCTCTTTTTTGTTGCGTCATCCACTGAATCTATAAATGACTGGGGATACTGGTCCACTATGTTCCTTGCGACGACGAGACACTCGTTTCTGCGTGGATTCGCTGCGATTCTTTCCATGTCGTCGACAATTACACGGACCATCTGTCGCCTATCTACCGGTGAAGGCCTTTTTCCATTCCGGAGGGCTGTGCGTAGATTGAGGGGCATTTTGTCCCAATTTACTTTGAAATTGTCAGGCCAGTATCTGGGTGATGCTGGAGGAGAGAATGTGGGACTGCTTGTTGAAACTGAAGAGCTTTGGTCCAGCGGGACACATGTAGACATCTGCCTTGGTGGGGCAGACATGGACACAGGCTCTAGAATGGAGACATTCATCCAGTGTTAATGTTGACAGCAAGTTTTGGTTTTGGTTTTAGTCATAGTCTTTTGAATACAATTCCATTTAGTTTTAGTCTAGCTTTAGTTGACTGAATTTCATACGATTTTAGTCGACTAAATCTACAGAGTAAAATGTATTTTGACAGGCCTTGATGACGGCATAATGCCCGATTTATACTTAGCTGTGTATTAAAAATAGCCAATCTACTTGTCGATCGGCTATTTTCAGAGCACGACACTTGCACACACCCAATATATGTAGTCATGTTTTAGTCATCATAGCTTAGTTTTTGTCAGTGAAAAGAGGTAGTCGGAGGTTTTTCGACATAGCTTTAGTCGCAGAAATGAACACTGCATTCATCAGTATCTAGTCAAACCTATTGCTCTCATACATTATGCTGTTTGAACTTTAAACTACAGAAATATTAGTAACTTACTATGTGTGTGTGTATATATATATATATATATATATATATATATATATATATATATATATGCATACTATCAGTTTACTTTACTATTGCCACATTTGCAGCAGGATACTGGCCCTCATTTATCAACGCAGCGTATAAACCGGCTTATATTTTTCCATATATTCGGCCGTACACCAACGTCGAAGTCACATTTATCAACGAATCCTACACAGCCAATCCTGGCGTACATCAGGTCGGAGCTTTGATAAATCTCACGTCTGAAAACGAGCGTCATTTAAATAACACGCCCTTAAATATTCTCAAAACGCCCCGATTTTACGACATGAAGAAGAACCAGAATACGACCAAAGACATCAAAAGCCAATAAGAAAGAGTTTCCCCCGATCGCCTCGCCTCGCTGCCTGTCAAGTCACACACATGCACACGCACACGCCTCTCTCTCTCTCTCTCACTCACACACACACACACACACACACACACACACACACACACACACACACACACACACACACACACACGCCCAACCGTGTCTTTCATGTAATCCGTAGCGGTACAATCTTTGTCACGTAGGCTTGTAGCCTACATGAATGACATATTATGATACCAATCACATCGCCATGAATGGAATACGTTTGTATATTAATTTATTTAACCCATACCGAGCAGTGCACAAGCAGTCATGTAGGATATTCCCCGTGAGACTGGGACGGGCGGCAGTGATTCCGCCACGTTAATAAGAGATTGGAGCGTCGGGTTTATATCGTTAACCCAGCCAGGTTGTAGTCTTCAAAACTCTCTATGACATAACTCCATAACATAGGACAAGCTACTGTAAGTTTGTACACCTCACTGTCCATGAAAAGATCGTCGGGAGTCCCGAAAATGCGCTCGCAGAAGCGCTGCATATTTTGAAAATAGCAGATCTACAAGCTCACAACGCGTCGCGATGCGACCCGTTTTTTAGCTTAGATCTGCTATTTTAACATAGCCAATGCAACTGAATGACTGTTAAAGCAGTTTGTTTAAATTACTTTATAAAATGTTATATTTTCACAGGGATTATTTATTAGTTTAGATATACATTTAGGAGTGGATTCCAGATGCCTGTCAGACAGTCAGACAATGCTGCTCCGCAGGTCTAGAATGGAATAAACGGGCGCAGCCAACGTCAACAACTGGTCTCGACCAGACGTGAGATTTCAGCTTACTGTAGGATGAAGCCCACGTCAGGATATATTGATAAATGCCGAAAGGTGCGGTGATCTCGCCGTACGCCCATTATTTGGGCTGCACCACGTTGATAAATGAGGGCCACTGTGTGCTCACTGAGTATGCAATACCGTTGATCAAATCAAATTGATATCAAGTAAATCTGAATGTTTGCTCTACTAATTCCATATGGACATTGTTTTGGAAATAAGAAATCTGAAACCTTAGATAATTACCTGTACGTTTCCAGGCATTCAGAAGTTTTCTGCACTGAATGGGCTTCATGAGCCCTTCGATGTCTTGCTCTCCTACATACTGCAGATCTTCCTCTGTCCGTGCTCCGTGATGTGTCAGCCTCTCCACCACACAACCCACTACCTCTACAGGGAGACTGGGAAGTGCAGATAGGATTCTGGCCCTGAACACATCACTAGGTTCCAGCATCCTATATAAACGGAAAAGAGTGTGGTGGAGTGAGATCACTGACACGCATAGTATACTCTAGACCAGTGGTTCTCGACCTTTTCAGGCAGTGACCCCCCCCCCCCCCCCCATTTAAAAAAATTAATAAATCATATTTGAACAAGGAGTTGAGGGCGAGGCTTTACATTTTGTTTGACTCGGTTCCACAGATAAATATTGTGAACATTATTATTATTTTTTTGAAGATGAGGCTATTTTCAAAGTTTTTGCCTCTAATATTTGACAAATAGTTTGTTGATTATTATTATATCTTTTTTTCGTTTTAGAGGTATTGAAAAGTCCTTAAATTGTCCCTCTATAAATGTGCAGATACCCTGTATAAACGTATACTGTATGTTGGTTTGTTTACTGGCGAGTGAGAAAACGATGTTGCACATTAAAGCAAATTGGAGTCCCGACCCACAGGTTGAGAACCAGTGCTCTAGACAGCAGTAGCATTGTGAATTAAAAGTCCTTCATCATTGTTCTCCAGGACATTTTTATAGCGTGCCTTTAACAGTAACTGCATGTGCTGCAACAGTGCTGCAAATCTAAGTTTATTATATCTTATCACTTTAGTCCTCTACAAAATAAAGTCTGTCCCATTTCTCCCAATGAGGAATTGAAGATAATAGATAATATTCCCGGAAAGTTAGCATGCTATAATAGAAGTAATTGTTCTCGCATTAATACAAAAATGTAATTAAATAAAAATGTCACTGGTTGGCAGGTTTCTGAAATGTCCACAGACCAATATAAAGATACGTTGGGTGAAATGGTCCTTTTAACATTTGGCACTTTCAAGCATAACAGAAATGGTGACTTACTCGATGCAGGAAATCGGTGACTTGGAGCAGAGCAGGTTGTGGTGTGATAATGTCTTTGAGTTGACAGACACTGGCAGGCAGATCAACAAAATAAACAAAAATAAAGCTGCAAAATGTAACTTTTTACAGAGATTATAAAAATCTTGAGCAACACAGCTAACCATGTGGGTAGCACCCCCCAAAATGTTTTGCCAACATCCTCTGTAATATTGTTCTGTTGGTATTCACTTCACGTTTTGAGCTTCAGGTGTGTGACTGGCACCTGAGCATGGGTCCTGCAACTAGTCTAGTTCTATTTCATCCCTGTTGACCACCAGAGGCGGTGAATTAAAGCACTGGATATTCCCTTTGTCCATGCGCAGTTTGAGTACTTGTACCAACAACATCACTTGTGACCCCGAGATGACCCGGAAGAGGCTATATCTTCCAGCAGTCACCAGTGGTTCAGTCCATTTTCTTTTCTCTTTTTCTTTATATAAGATATAAGATAAGCTTACGCAGCCCAATTAGAGCTTGTTTTGTTTTGATTAGCCTTTGCTCGTGACGACAAGCGTTTGCGCTGCCAGCTCACAGCACGGTATAATTTAGCCAACACTTGCTTTACACTTGCGAAAGCTATATATAGAGTATATATAGATCGTAGCAGCTTTCCTCAACAATTTTTGTGTTGCATAATGATGACGACCTGCTCACTAGGGCTTATGCCACAGAAGCACACGCCGGTTTCGCACCTAATGCTTGCCTTCTCAGTGTCTCTGCAGGAAGGCAACGCAAGTGCAGACTCCATCACCTTCTGTAACACGTTGCTGGAGGCGTTTTGCCTCTTGTCACTGGAATTTGAACGGACGATGTCCATCCTGGTCCAGACTCTGCGCGAGGTCTGGCTCTCGCAGTCGAACCCTCCGCAGTCTCCCAGTGGAGCCAGGAGCGGTGTTTGGCCCGGCTGCACTGGAAGCACTAGAGCAGGCCATTCAGGCCGGGCAGACCAGGCAGCAGCTGGCAGGTCTGCGGCGCATGCCTCCCCCCCAACATGGACAGGAGCCTCTCGGCTGCCCCCCGAGCTCGCCTACCACCAGCTCACACTAGAGGCCAGCACTTCCATCAGCGTCCTACACAGAGGCAGGACCGAGACTCTCGGGACTTATGCCGCTCGCCGCAATTTCGAGCCCCGGACCCTGGCAGAGGGTCCGGGGGTCCTAGGGGACGGGGGGCCAGGCACTGAGGCCAGGGGGCCGGCCGTCGGATACTTTTCACATCAGCAGCTTAGATACTGAGCTGCTCAAGCTTCAGACCCGTTAGCTTCAGCCGGCCGAGTCAAAATGACCATCATCGGCGACCCGGCAAGGGCCCTTGCATTAGACCAGGAGCTATCCGCCCTCCTGGCCCAGGGCACCATCAAGATAGTAGACCCTCTGTTGCACCCCGTCCTAGACCTGAGGGGACTTAACAGGTATCTGAAGGTCATGCCATTTCATATGCTGACCACGGCAGATGTGTTGCAGTCTGTTGCCCACAGGGAGTAGTTTACCTCTATAGACCTGAAGGACACATATTTCCATGTCTCCATTGCCCGCCTACACCGGCAATTCCTATGGTTCGCCTACAGAGGCCGCCACTGGCAATTCAGGGTGCTACAGTTTGGGCTCTCCACAAGGGTATTCACCAGGTGCGTGGCAGCGGCACTTGCGCCTCTGCAGTCCCAGGGCATGAAGATCCTGTCCTACCTAGACGACTGGCTGATATATGCACCATCCCAGGCGCAGGTAGCCGAAGAGACAGCATGTCTCCTGTCCCACGTGTCCCGCCTGGGGCTCAAGGTAAATATAGAAGAGCTGCCTGTACCATTCCAACCCACCACATTTATTGGTCTGACCTTAAATACCATAACGATGACAGCTGACCCCCCCCCCCCCCCCCCGCCGGGTGGACGACATCTTAGAACTGCTGCCTGTGTTCCAGAGAGGCAGATGGTTGTCGTTTCTCATGTTCCTCCGCCTCTTGGGCAAACTTCCATCCATTGCGGCTGTTGTTCCGCTGGGCTTGCTGTCGCTGCACCCCCTGCAGGGGTGGCTGAACAGCCTCCACTTGGATGCTGAGCGGCACAGACACAGAGAGTTCATAGTGTCACAACAGTGTCTCCTTGCCATAGTCCCATGGAAAAGCAGGGCGTGCATTTCAAGGGGTGGCCCTATGGGGTCAGTTCCATCCCCCAGGGAGACCGTTGGGACGCCTGCCTCTTGGGCTGGGGTGCAGTGTGGCAGAGCAGGACGGCTCACAGACAGTGGTCCGCGTAAGACCGTACCGACCAAATCAACGTACTGGAGCTGCGGGCGGTGCACTTGGCCCTACAGCACTTTGTCGTTCCTGGCAGGCAAGCACGTCCTTATATGGTCGACGACACAGCGACCGTGTAGAACATGAATCACCAGGGCGGGAGCAGATCTGCTCGGCTGCTACAGGTGTCCACGGACCTCCTGACGTGGGCAGACCCCCGCCTGATCAGCCAACGGACAATGTATTTACCGGGAGAGCAGAACCACCTGGCAGACTTCCTCTCCCGCCAGCAGCCTCCATCAGGGGAGTGGTGCCTACATCCAGATGTGGTGCACACCATCTGGGGCTGCTTCGGCAGAGCAGGGGTGGACCTCTTCACCTCGGAGGCGTCGACCCATTGCCCTCTCTGGTTCTCCCTAGCGGAGATAACCAGCCCTCTGGGGCCAGGATGCACTGGCTCACCCCTGGCCGGAGGCACAGCTATATGCATTTCCACCTCTTCCTCTGATACGTCCAATTCTTCAGAGAGTTATGCAGGAGGGTCACACCATATTGCGGGTGGCCCCTTTCTGGTCAGGGAGGACATGGTTTCCTCTGCTCCACAAACTCTGTTGCGGGGCGCTATGGCGCCTCCCCGACAGGAGAGATCTAGTCTCGCAGCTAGGAGGTCGGATCTGGCATCCCGATCCCTGACACCTCCAATTGTGTGTTTGGCTACTGGAGGGCCCGAATCGCTGTTGAGCAGCTGTGCAGAACCAGTCAGGCACACCATCCTGAACGCGAGAACGTCATCCACCAGGTTACAGTACGACAACCGATGGAAGCTGTATTCCAGCTGGTGTAGGGGTCGGAGTGAAGACCCAGTGCAATGCTCTGTGCCTATCATCCTAGGTATCCTAGGCTTTTCCCTCCTAGGTAAAGGCCGATCTCCTTCCACATGAAAGGTTTACGTGGCCAGGGACGTGGGAAGACGTTTTAGGTTAAAGGCGCTATATGCATGCACAGCGCGTGTGCATGCTTGCCTAGCGTGTGCGCGCGCTAAGTCATCCAGTGCTTTAAAGGTTTCATGACATTCAGATTTACAAAACATTAAAAGTCTTCATCATGGTCCTTCAAACGTGTATTAAAATGTTTTAACTGAAAAATCCACTCCAGTGAGCCATGGCAGGTTTTTTTCTCTGTGTGTTCTGAGGCTTTTCAGTTGCAATGAAATAAAAAAACATTTGCCTGCGGGTGTCGCTGGGATTTTGCCTGTGAATCATCGCCTCTGCTCCACCCCGGAGGGGCGTGGAGGCGAGGGGGCAGGATTAATGGACTGTGACAAAGTCCAAATAAATAAATAAAAAATGAAAATTAATGTCATGAAACCTTTAAAGCACCGCCTCTGGCGGTCAGCAGGGATGAAACCCTCAGAGCACTCATGTCACTCAGTATCCTCGTGTTCTCGCTAGAAGATTCTGTAGGGACTGAACCCCTGGTGACCACCGGAAGATATAGCCTCTTCCGAGTTATCACAGGATCACAAGTGACGTTGTTGGTACAAGTACTCGAACTGCGCATGCACGAAGGGAATATCCAGTGCTTTAAAGCACCGTAGTTACATACGTAACTATTTTTTTGTGTGGCACATTTCTTTGGGGGGGGGGGGCTACCCACACGGTTAGCTGTGTCACTCATTCCATGAATGCCCAATTCTTACAAGTTGTATTCATCTGATAGAGTTCAACAAAACAAAGCATCAATAATTAGCAGTAATAAAGTGATTGTTTGTTTTTTTTACCTGAGAGAGTGTCAAGATTCTCCTTCCAGTTTGATAATGTCAGAGTTGACCCATCAGCCTCCTCTGGTCTTAGAAGTAGCTCCTCCTGTTCCTCCTCTTTCACCTGTGGAGGCTCTGGTTCCTCCTGCGGAGACTCTGGTTCCTCCTTGCCTTCCTCCTGGACCAGACTGGAGCTCCTCTGCTGCTGTTCGGAGTAAACCTCCTCTTTGCACACTGATAGCAATGGGAGATCTAGAAAGAGGAGAGAAGCGGTAGAACTTTTGGGATTTGTTTTATAAATGTAAAGTGCATTATAAATACAAATTGATTTTTTTATAGTTACATTGTTGTTCCACAATTCTACCAGCAATATCATATTACTGATACAGGACCAGTGCTTTCTTGTGAGTCTTTCCCCCTGCTTACTGGTACTTTAAGTACATTTTGATACCAATACTTTAGTACTTTTACTCAAGTACATTTTTAATTCTGGACTTTTACTTGTAACAGAGTATTTCTACGTTGCAGTATTGATACTTTTACTTAAGTTAAAAAATGAAAAAAAGTAGTAGCCTACTTTGTTCCACCACTGCTGTGTGTGTACCAACCTGCTGTGTGTATGTGCAGCAGTGTGTGTGTAGTGTGTTGCTCTGTTAGGATCCTCTCCACGTCCATAAAGATGTCCTCTGCTGCTGCACAGAGACGCTGCTCTATCAGGGACTTCAGTGTTTGGAGTAAAGTCATGTTGGAACTGTTAATAACTCTATTCTAAAGTGGAACTATTATAACTCTAATGTTAAAGTTATGGCAGCTCTCTATCTCAGCTTGAGCTCCGTGTTTACAGCTGTGTTCCGTGAGCAACGATAACGGAGCAACGATAAGACTTCCGGTGGACGATCTCTTCAGAATAAGAGTACCCTCTAGAGCAAAAAGGAGCCATTGAAAAACGGTTAATTTGCACATTAAAACTATAAATTAAGCATTTAAACGACATATTATGTTTCTATACAACACATATTATGTTTCTGTGTAACAAAAAGGGATTTAAAACATTAATAATTTATCTAAATGGATAAATGCTGTTCAAAGGAGTGCATAGCCTATACAAATTGGACACTGGACAGGAGACGGCTCCGCGAGGCAGCACTTTGAACATACGCACGCGTTCAGGGAGACCTCCTCTACAACACCACACTCTCCGCTAAGCCGGACGGGGCTCAAATAAAAAGTGGCGGGCCGTCCAGTGAGGTCAGAGGTCAGAAAAGTGCCGCTTTCAGACAATAGTGGGCGCTGCACAGGAGACGGCTCCGCGAGGCAACACTTTGGACATACGCACGCGTTCAGGGAGACCTCCTCTACAACACCACACTCTCCGCTAAGCCGGACGGGCTCAAATAAAAAGTGGCGGGCCGTCCAGTGAGGTCAGAGGTCAGAAAAGTGCCACTTTCAGACAATAGTGGGCGCTGCACAGGAGACGGCTCCGCGAGGCAACACTTTGAACATACGCAGGCGTTCAGGGAGACCTCCTCTACAAAACCGCACTCTCCGCTAAGCCGGACGGGGCTCAAATAAAAAGTGGCGGGGCGTCCAGTGAGGTCAGAGGTCAGAAAAGTGCCACTTTCAGACAATAGTGGGCGCTGCACAGGAGACGGCTCCGCGAGGCAACACTTTGAACATACGCACGCGTTCAGGGAGACGTGCCACTTTCGTGGCACTTTCAGACAATAGTAATAGTAAGACAATAATAATTTTCTGACCTCTGACCTCACTGGACGGCCCGCCACTTTTTGTTTGAGCCCCGTCCGGCTTAGCGGAGAGTATGGTGTTGTAGAGGAGGTCTCCCTGAACGCGTGCGTATGTCCAAAGTGTTGCCTCACGGAGCCGTCTCCTGTGCAGCACCCACTATTGTCTGAAAGCGGCACTTTTCTGACCTCTGACCTCACTGGATGGCCCGCCACTTTTTATTTGAGCCCCGTCCGGCTTAGCGGAGAGTGTGGTGTTGTAGAGGAGGTCTCCCTGAACGCGTGCGTATGTCCAAAGTGTTGCCTCGCGGAGCCGTCTCCTGTGCAGCGCCCACTATTGTCTGAAAGCGGCACTTTTCTGACCTCTGACCTCACTGGACGGCCCGCCACTTTTTATTTCACACCTCTCCGGCTTAGCGGAGAGTGTGGTGTTGTAGAGGAGGTCTCCCTGAACGCGTACATATGTCAAAAGTGCTGCCTCGATGAGCCGTCCCCTGTCCAACGTCCACTATTGTCTGAAAGTGACACTTTTCTGACCTCACTGGCCGCACTGGACGGCCAGCCACTTTTTTTTTATTACAAATTAATTATCTCTCAATGTTCGCCAAAGTTCTGTACTGGTCTGTATCAATTTTCTATCAAGTTCAGGGGCGCTCAGTTATGGAACAGTTATACTGTGTATCCATGCTGTATGTATGTCTTTAAATAATATACGTTTTACATTTTTAAATGTTTCTGATTACATTCTTATTTGTATTGTATTTTAGTTTTTAAATAGGTGAGATCAACTTTATAAACGTTAAACATTTTTTTTAAATCTTACCCATCTACTATTATTATTTGTAGCATATTTTGTTGTTGCTTTTATCATTGTTATTTTTCTCCTGCAAATAAACAATATTGTATCATAATAATTTTCAAAAAAAATAATAATACATCTAATACATCTAACATCTAACACAAATGAACTAAAGTGCGAAACAGAAACTGTGCACATTTAATGGGGATCAATAGCCAATTTAAATCTGGAACAACCTCACTTAGAAGTGCTAGAGTACATTGTTTCTCAAAGTGGGGTCCGGAGACCCCCAGGGGTCCTTGGGGTGGTTCCAGGGGGTCCCCAGCAAAAGTAGTTAACCACTTTATCCATTTATAAGTTGGCTATTCAAAAATAGCAGATATACAAGCTCACAGTGCGCCACTTCGTGCCGTGCTGCGAGCTTGTAGATCTGCTATTTTTTGACATTTTTGAAAAATCTTGAAATTCTTTTGAACATTTTGCATTTGCAACACAAATCTTCTCTTTTGGGGGTCCTTGGCACAAAATATTCAGATGGGGGTCCGTGGACAAATATATATCAATTTGGGGGTCCTTGACATGAAAAAGTTTGAGAACCACTGCTCTAGTATTTAAGCCATTTAAAAGACATCATAAATGTATTTTTTTCAATAAATGTGTGTCTTTAAAAAAAAAACAAGCCATTTAAAAAGACATACATCATAAATGTATTTTTAAAATAAATGTATGTCTTTCAAAAAACATTAAATGATGATCTTACTTTGAAGGCAACCGGAAACCTTATTGTTGCTAGCACAAAAACCGGATGTCCTATCGTTGCTCACGGAACGGAGCTCGTGTTTACAATGAACGGACTGACTTCCCAGTCAACAACGTATGCACTGGTCGTCAAGACTGAACGTGGTAGTGAGTTGATGTTTTTATACCACCCCCTGCTGGTGAAGGTGTGTACAGCTTCATTGATGCTTCATAATCAGTGGTTTTCAACCTTTTTTAATGCCAAGATCAGATCATACTATATTGGCCGCAGACCCCCATCTGAAAATGTTTTGTGCCAGGGACCCCCAGAAGCAAAGATTTGAGTTCAAAAGATTTTTCAAAAATAGCAGATCTACATCTGAAATTCTGTTTGCTTTGCTGGTGCAGATGAGGAGACGGATATATCCTTACTGACCTAAATATTCCCAGTGTGAACATAATACCATATTATAGGGGTCTTCAATAGGGGGTACGCTACCTCTAAGGGGTCCTCAGAGTTACTACAGGGGGGCCGCCAAATCTTTGTGTGAAAGGATTTTTTTTTTTAATGAACCACTTGAACCCTAGTAGCATCCCTATACGTGGGGGGAACATCCGCCAAAGGTGAAGTTTACCAAGTATTGAGGGTTTAAGTGGTTAAATATCTGAAAACACACATTGACAATCCAACATATTAATAGAGAAAATATGTGTAAACAAACAAAAAACATTACTTTACACAACACTGATGATAGTGCTGATAAACAAGTCTATGACATTTATGAAAACAGTTTGTAGTGGGGGGTCCCAGCTTCATCGCTCTCTTAGCTAAGGGGCCCTTGGCCTGAAAAAAACACCCATTGAAGACCCCTGCCATATTATATTTGTCTCTGCCTATACATGCCTATAACTGTATTAGAGATTCCTTATGTTAAAATGCCATTCTTCTTGTTACTGGAACAGTTTTCTAATGATAATAAAATGATATTAGACCTTAATTAGCTCAACATGCTGAAGGTGTGAGCCCATCTTTCTACTTTTACTTACTTGTTTTACTTTATTTCCGGAGCAGTGCACATTAATGATCATTTCAATCAATACACAATATTTTATGTAAATATGCCAGATTTTTTTTTTAATAACCCTAACCCTAAAAAAAAATACCACACATAATTTTAGTCTAACTAACCTAACCTAACAAAACCTACTGTAAGTCTAATACCTAGCCAATAGAAAATCTAAACCTATTTTGACATACCGGTATCTAAAATGTAAAATGTATCAATGGTCATTTGAGGGTTAGTTTAGTTGTGTTTTAAAAGTACACAAGGTGGGGCTTTCCCTTAGTTACTGGGAGGCTATTCCATTGTAGGCTCGCCTTGATGGGAGAGCCTGAGGACAATCTGTCCAAAAGTGGTCCGTCTGCCTACGATGGTCCTCACAGTCCCTTCTGGTGTCTGGCCAACTGGCATGTCCAGTGTCTCTCTTCCGGTGGATAAAATCACACACTGGAGAAGCCAGTCCATGGACACACAGTATATGTAGACACTTATGGACAAAGCAGCAGTGGTGGAAAAAGTAAAAATGTTTACACTGAAATGTAGAAATTCTCTGTTACAAGTAAAAGTCTGGAATTAAAAGTGGAGTAGAAGTAAAAGTACTGAAAATTGGAAATACTCCAGTAAAGTAAAAAAAATACCTTAAGATTGTACTTAAGTACAGTACTTGAGTAAATGTACTTAGTTACTTTACACTACTGCAAAGCATACAGCCTCAGATATCTCAGTGCTCACACAGGAACACATCATTCATGTACTGCTGTAGTTCCTTTATTGTGACAGTAGGTTTACTTACAGGATGACCATTGTGACATTGTGACATGTTTACTTACAGGATGACCATTGTGACATTGTGACATGTTTACTTACAGGATGACCATTGTGACATGTTATGAAGATGTGACAGTGTGGTTTGACGTGACAACATACACGCTTCTCAACCTTTTCTGGATCAGGGTTCACTTATATTGAAAGTGTTGGCAGCCCACCCACCTGAGCACTTAACACAGCAATTTTGTCAACAAATAAAAACAAAGACTAAAATGTTAAGGAGGGACTAGTGGAGAAGAGATACAGTAGGGCCTAATGTTGTTTAAAACGAACCGAACAGAGTCCTCTTTAATCCATTAAGACCGGGAACGCATCAGTGTAATTTTTAGATTTATTTGGGCTACTAAAAAAATAGCAGATATACAAGCTCAAAGCGTGGCACCGAGTGCCGCACTATGAGCTTGTAGATCTGCTTTTCATTTTGAAAAATCATGATTTTTTTGGGTGCAAATCTTTGAATATACATTTTTAACTCAAATCTTTGCTTCTGGGGGATTCTACAAATCTCTTCTAAATCCTAAAGTTTTTTTGATTTAGCTATAATCAGTAAGTGGTTTTCAAACTTTTTCATGTCAAGGACCCCCAAATTTATATGTATTTGGCCGCGGACCCCCATCTCAAAATATGTTGTTCCAGGGACCCCCCAGAAGCAAAGTTTGAGTTAAAAAATGTTTTTTTTATATATCTTTTTATAATTTGTATATTTTACAATAGGCAAAGTATAACATAATGGTTAAAGTGGTTACACACTAGATGCGTTCCTGGTTTGAATGGGTTAAGTGGATCAAGAAGTGGGACAACAGAAAAGGGACTCAGTTAATTTCTCATTCACATATGAGCAAAATAATTCTCCCTAAACGGTCTAATTTCATTTTGAGGGCTAAAAGGGGACATACTGTAACACCAGGACAAGTTATTTCATGCTTGGTTGTGTGCAGGTGTCTCGCTCCGAAAATACCGGCACACAGCTAAGTATAAATCAGGCTTTACGACCTCTTCCTTACTTCCGATGGTACTAATGAAGACTCTGTTCCATTCTGATCGAACAGAGTCAGGGTGCTGATATTGTGCATGTTGGCTCACTGGAAACACTCTGCTACACCAGTGGGTCTCAAAGTGGGGTCCAGGGACCCTCATGGTTCCTTGAGCTTGTAGATCGGCTATTTTCAAATAGCCAATGTACTTGGTTGTTCTTTTGGGCTTGTTTTCATATACCTGGTTGCTTGTTTCTCTCTCAAAACCTGGCAACACAGTTCTGCACCAGAGCCGACGTAAACCATGACATCACGTTCTGCGGATTCCCGCATTGCCATGTTTACACAGAGACGCGAGGAGGAGCGTTTTGAAAGATTTTCACTCTGGAAGGTGGTTTCACTTCGATACGGTTTCAACCCCTGAAAACGCTGTTGCCGTCTAAACGGAAAGCACATCTGATATTTTATTTTGCCGTTTTCTCGACGGTTGTCGTCTAAACAGGGCCTCAGAGTTATTATGGGGTCCTTAAAATAAAATAAAACGTTTGAGAACCACTGTGCTTCCACTAGATGGAACAGAGCCTTCGTTAGAATCATTGGTAACACCTATGAAGGAAGTAAGGAAGCGCCCCAATTTCTTTCCAGTATGGCTCCTGTGCATAGAGCCTATTTGCCATCTCTGAGAACCCAATCTACACTGTAAAATCTTCAGTGTTTAATCAACTCCCCTGGTGGTCAGAAGCAGCGTTACTAGCAGACCTCCAGCAGACACTCTGTCCAGAGGGACAGCACCAGGTTGAGTTTATCCTGGGCAGACTGCAGTTCCAGCGCGGCCACAGGGAGGCGCTCATCTGCCTCGTGGAGCTGTCTGATGGCCTGTAGGTGTGACAGAGGGAAGCGCAGGCCCTGCGGAAGAACACAGTAAAGGTTCTGTGGTTTAAAGTTGTACTGTGTAACCTTTTCAATTAAACTAAAGTTATTTGGGATATAATATTGCAATGGTATATTTTTCCACAATAAAGATATAAAGATTGCAACACAAATGTGCTTCTTTGACAATTTCTCTAAAAACTTTTTTTATTTGAGAGTGTCTGCTCCCGACACTCACGCCAAAATGACACCGGGACCACCAGGGGGGTCCCCAGATGATTAGCTTAATGTGCTCTCACTCAACAGTAAACAAACCAACATACAGTATAAGTGTTTATACACTATACAGGGTATCTGCACATTTCTAAAGTGACGATTTAAGGCGTTTTAAGACCGTTCTAATACCTCTAAAATGAAAATATAAATAAGACCATTACTGCATCAAAAGTAATCAACAAACTAGACAAAAACAATGATCAAACATTGGCCAAATTGTCACATAATTACCAAAGCAATTATGAAAATAGCCGATCTACAAGCATGTACTATAGATACCTGAGACACTGTGTCATCCTGCACGCCGTCACCCATCATGTGACACTCCCTGAGGTTCCTCAATGAATGCAATACGTACACCACCAGCACTGTGGCCTCGTCCTACACACACACACACACACACACACACACACACACACACACACACACACACACACACACACACACACACACACACACACACACACACACACACACACACACACACACACACACACACACACACACTTTTACTATAGTTGTGAGGACATCAACATTTTAGGATGGCAATTGTAGGAGTGGCATTTTGCCGATCTAAAAGCTCACAACATGTCTGTGAGCTTGTAGATCGGCTATTTTCCGGTGCAAGACACAAGCGTGCAATTAAGTATAAATCAGGCATATCTATAATATAATCCCTAAACCACACTTTTAAATGTGCAACCCCAAACCAAACCTGAATCTGTTTCTAATTGTAAATGTATCTCTAAAAATTGGTTTTAATCATAAAACAACCATTTCTCTTGTGAGGGCCAGGAAAATGGTTCCTCAGAATATCTGTTTCTCAAAAAAAAAAACTACCGTACTATACTTACCTATACAAGTATAGTAACACACACTAACACGTTATCAAAGAACAATTTTGTGTATTTACCACATTCACGGTGATAACATTAACCACCCAGCAACCGTATTCTGGGGAAAACCTTTGCAGAAAAAAAAAAACCACACGTCTAAATGTGACGTGTGGTGAGCTTGTAGATCGGCTATTTTCAGAGAAAGACATGTATAGAAAAACTATTTAAGATATTTAATGTAGAGAGAAAACAGAGGCCCTAAGGGACTCGTGTGGGGTGTAAGTGGTTAATGTGTATGAATGTTATCATTTGTACTCACTGTTCTGTCTTGGCTGGGTTCTACTGATATAACCATGTGATCTTTGAACCTCAAGCGCACACTGTCCTCCAGTGCAGGAATCTTCCCAGCTACACACAAACACGCACGCACACACACAAATGAAAGGATGAGGTGTAAAGCAGCGGTTCTGGTGGGTCATAAGGATATCTTAAGTGGCAAAACACTAAGATTGTATTGATAAAATGACATTATTATTATTATCAAATAAAAATGTAGAAATATTTTCATGGTATTTTTTTTGTTTAAAACCTTACAACCTTACAATATAGAACATCACCTAACCCGGTGTTGTTGTTTTTTCTTTTATAAAAATGTCAACTTCCTGTTGATTTTGCTATTTCTATTAGGAAGAAAACCCGGCCTGGATCCGCGGATTCGGATCAGTGTTGATTTTGACAACACATTTTGATTCAGTTTTAGTCATAGTCTTTTGAATCAAATTCCATTTAATTTTAGTCATATTTTAGTCATCTGAAATGTTTTACTGTTAGTCAAGTTTTAGTTGACTAAATATCATAAGATTATAGTCGATTAAATCTACAGTTTATTTAGTCGACTAAAATGTATTTTGACGGTACCTTGATGGCGTCGTAATGGCTGATTTTACACTTGGTTGCATGCTAATAGCAGATCTACAGGCTCACAACGCGTCGCAGCGCGACACGTTGTGAGCTTGTAGATCTGCTATTATCAGAGCGCAACACCCGAGCGCAACCAAACATAAAATTACTTGTCTTTTAGTTCTAGTGGATCTCTTCTCCACTCGTCCCTCACAACAACATTTTAGACTAGTTTTTATTTGTTGACAAAATTATTATTAAATTATATTTGGTCTTAGTTTCAGTTATCATAACTTAGTTTTTATTTTGTTTTTACGTAGTTTTTGTCAGTGAAAAAGGGTAGTCATAGTTTCAGTCGACAAAATCAACACTGATTCGGATCTTCAAATAGTAAAATCAACAGGAAGTTCACATTTTTGTTTAATAACAAATATTGCTTTGTTGTGCAGGTGTGATATGGTGTCATATGTACATGGAGTGATGAGGTCACATGTCATACGTACATGGGGTGATGTCGGTGTCATTGTATGGAGGCAGTCTGTTGGTGACAAAGTCTCTCTTCATGTCGTTGGACCTCAGCTCCTGTTGTCCTGCATCCAGCTCCTCTGCTGCACATCTGAGGAAGGAGGACAGGGACCTGCGAGTGTCACCACTGTCACCCCTGCTCTGCACGCGCACGCACACACGCACACACACACACACAAACAAATTATCTAGATGGCATTTATGTTTTTGAGACTCCCCCAAATCGTACGGGAGCAGGCGTTTTTTAAGTACCTGCAGGCGGAACTGGCCGGTCAAAGAAAAAGAAAAGAAAGGAAAAAAAACTGCACCAGGGACAACCAGAAGGGAAGATTTGAGTTAAAAGTCCTCCCAAGTCGGCCATCCCCACCCATGACCCCAGGACCCATTAAAATGTGAGATGACAGAGGGTTAAAAACATTTCTTAATTCTTCCAAAAACATTTTCAAGACTTTTCAAAAATAGTAGGTGTAGAATATTGTAGATCTTTTGAATAGCCACAGTAACAAATGTGGATAAAGTGGTTAAAATGATTGTGATGCTATATTAACGTTTTTTTTCTGGGACCCCCCACAACCCAAGGGTCACCAGATAATTCGACCCAGGACAATTCGACCCGTTGGACCGGACAATCCGGCTCCCCCTTTTGGGCGGGGGCGCGGGCGGGGACTTCTTTTTTCTACAATAGAAGAGTCAGGACGTCACATTCTAATACAACCAAAATACCCCATCTCGGCACCGGCCTCAGTGGCGCACCTCGCTAATCATTAGACTCCCAACCCACTACCACTGGTAGTCTGAGTTCGACTCCAGCTTGGGGTAACACTTTTTCAGTCATCCGCGGACTTCTTTTTTCGCCGATAAAGTTTAGTTTTGGACCATGACGGAGGCGTGCCGACTCAGCAGACCTTGAGGCTGAGGAGTTGCGCCCGAGCGCCTCCAGGCACGAGTGCCCGCAACGACCAGCCGATGGTCTGCTAGTCGAATCAGCGCCGTCCGAGTTATGTACCGATAGGGACAGAATAGTAAATATTTTTGGTGGGGACTGCGTTTGCCCCACTGACTGCGTTTTCCCCAACTGCCACTCAAAGTGAGTACTGGCCAATCACAGTGCGTCTCTACTTCCGGGTATACAAGCGCAGTGCATTCCCAAAGCTGGCCAGGACCTCACCACCGTCACCTTGTACTCTACTACCCTCTAGGGGTTACACAGAGATACTACTTAAATATACATCTCCCTCAGCGACCCAGGACAATTCGACCCGGTCAGGTCGGGTCGAGCTGACTCAAATTCGCGGCTGGGCGAATTGTCCTGGGTCGAATTATCTGGTGACCAACCCAAGTACCCCTCGTTGTCCTTGGGCAACCAGTGTTAGGCAGGGCCTCAGTTCCTCACCAGTAAGTGTCTTGGGGGCATGCCCTGTCGCATGCTGACCTCCCTTTTCATCATGTCAAACATCAGGGTGGGAAACACATCCAACAGTAGATCTCCCCAACACCTGAGAGAGAGACAGAGAGACAGAGCGAGAGAGAGAGAGAGAGAGAGAGAGATGTTGGATCAGAGACAATCATAAAGATGGCAGAGACTAACTAAAACTAAAACTGCTTTGAGCCAAACATCCTTATTGCAAGAAAATCTTACTGCATTTATTATTTTGATGCTAAAGTTTACAGGAATAAAAGTTAAGTTAAAGAAACATGAGACTGCCACTGTTGTCCTTACTGTTGCTCCTGCACTTTAATGGGTATTATACTCTTGACTGAGTCAAGTGCGACGCCAAGTGGTGAATTTGGGTATTACCGGTCTGGTCTTAACAAGCTAGTTTGAACAGTCATTGAGGCAGTTTAATCACTTTAACCCTGTATGCATCGGCACACAACATGCCGCA
The DNA here is from genome assembly GCF_963280865.1 of Gymnoscopelus braueri. Classification (NCBI taxonomy): domain Eukaryota; kingdom Metazoa; phylum Chordata; class Actinopteri; order Myctophiformes; family Myctophidae; genus Gymnoscopelus; species Gymnoscopelus braueri. Next base: position 818,011 of record NC_137608.1, read on the forward strand.
GTGTGACGCGTTGTGAGCATGACCTCTGCTATTTTATTATTTTTATTTTATTGAAAATCTTTAAATATTTTAACATTTTAACAACCCAAATCTTGTATGGGGGTCCCGGCACTATATCGTTTCAGATGGGGGTCTGCTGTAGCCTGGAATACAGACTGATTCGCTACGTTCGTCTTTTTCTCACTTCCCTACTCAGTCTGGCCAGTGTTCTATTTGACTTGTATTTCAATTACGTAGGCAAGTCAAGAAGTGACTTGAGTTTCTAAACTCATCTCTAAACTAATGCTTAAACTTTACTTGGATATTGCAATATTTTTATATATTGCATATTGTAATGCGTAAGCTTGTAGATCAGCCACCACTACGCATGGCAAAGTATAATATATTAGAGAGCCAGGGATAGGAACATTATGTGTATGAATTTATGTGGTAAAAGGAATAGTTAACGTACATGTTCTGGTAGGTGCTGAGGGTGAGGTGGGTGGAATGCTCCACTCCCACCGGTGTGTCTGCCTGATGAATGGTTCCTCTGGGAAAATACAGCAGGTCACCAGCCTGTTAACATAAACATAAGATAAACATAAATACAGCTGGTCACCTGCCTGTTGCCATAAACATAACATAAACATAAATAAAACTGGTCACCTGCCTGTTAACATGAACATAACATAAACGTACACATGACATGCATTACAATATTCATTCGAGTTATGCTTCTACTTAGTAATCGCATTATTAGCAAACAGCTACATTTCTTGAATTTCCCCTGCAGGATAATAAAGATATCTATCTATCCATCTCTCCATCCATCCATCCATCCATCCATGCAAACAAAAGTACAGTTGTCTCAGTTTGAATCTATTTCATCCAATCAGGAGAGAGAACTCACTAACTGCTAAATTCCCATATTTGTGTGAGGTTGGTGCAAGCCCCCAGATGGGAGGCGATATCCGGTGCCCTCTCTATTATTTTTAACTCTATGGGTTGGTGGTATACTATCTAACAATAGACGCAGCTAAACGCTTCATGCATGCTACGATCTTCTCACACATACTGTAACATACGGCTTCGCAAAGGGAAAGTGGTGACAGAGCAACGAGGGCAACTACCAGAGGGGAATGTACCATTCAGACGGAGTGTGTTTGGTGAAACAGTCTTCTCTGTTAGAGCCTCCCATCACTGGAATAGTCTCCCTACCGAAGTAAGAGAGGCCAACTATTTGACCTTCAAATTCAACCTTAAGAGATGGCTAAAAGCAAACCGAATGTGTAATCATGGGTAATTATCCGCTCCATTCGTCACTGGTGTCATTTATCATACTTTACTGTAATTGATCTGTCCCCTGTACTATATCTATTTGTCTTATACTGTGTTGATATGTCTGTTTTTGTATGGATAGTTATATCACCACTTTTTAACAGCCTGCTCAGGGACTACAGATGAACATTAGCTTCTGGCTAACTCTGGCTCAATTATGTGGACGTGAAAACTGACATGTTGATTAATGTGCACTGTCCCTGGTAAATAAATACATAAGTAAATAGATACATCTTACTTTGAGTATGATGTCGTGGGAGGGGCTGCCGATGCGCTCCTCAGGCTCCAGGCTGTATTCCCTGGCCAGGGGAACCGTAGGAGGATACAGACGCCAGTGTTTCTGACCCTCCAGCTGCAGAATGAACACCTAAAAAACAAAGACAACACATCACTTTAGAGACACCATGACATGGCCTCATTTGATTCTATAGATCAGCGATTTCCAATTTTTCAAAAATAGCAGATCTACAAGCATCATTTATTACAATATAACATATATAACAATATTGTACCTCTACGTCATCATAGTGGGAGGGCAGTCCCTGGGATTCCTGGGGTGTGATGTAAACGTTGGATCCGACCAGAGAGCCAAAGAAACACTCCAACTTCTCCTGAATCCTCCACAAGTCATCCTGAGAAAGACATGGAGACAATCCTGTTAAAGGGATAGTTCACCCCCAAAATGACTCACCCCATGGACACTTGAATTAATGGTTATTTTTAGTTTTTGTCGCATTCCTAAGCAAATAATTTGATGACTCAATCTTTGCTTCTGGGGATTCTACAAATGTCTTCTAAAGCCTAACAGTTAAAAAAAAGAAAAGAAAAACGTATGTTGCTACAATATCAGTGGTTCTCAAACTCTTTCATGTCACACTCACAGACCACCCAAAATGATATGCATTTGACCGTGGACCCACATCTCAAAATATTCAGTTCCAGGGACCCCCAGAAGCAAAGATTTGAGTAAGAAATGTTCGCTTGAAAAAATATATATTCAAAGATTTGCACACATTTTCACGATTAAAAAAAAATAGCAGATCTACAAGCTCATAGCGCGGCACTCGGTGCCGCGCTATGAGCTTGTAGATCTGCTATTTTTGAATAGCCCAAAGACATCTAAAATGACAGAGATGCGTTCCCGCATCGATTTCCAGACAGTCGCAACTACAAACATGTGTACAGTTAAGTATTAACAAGTATGACTTGTGGACCTGTCACTCTGATTTGCGCAGCACTGGTCAGCAGCAACCTGGCCCTCTGGAAAAAAGAGCAATGTTTGACAGTACTTTGATTTGAAAGAAGATGGAAATGTTGTAGATTGTGTCCAAATGGAACTGCATATGAGAATTTGACTGGAGTAATGAGAAATCCCATGAAATATAAGCACATGGATGTGAATCTCAAAGGTGAGAGTAACGCTGGAGGTACCCAAACGCAAGCTTGTAGATCGGCTATTTTCGCTATTTTTTACATGACACTGTTGTACAACATACAAAATACGGCTTAAGTGGTTATTCAGACTGATTAATTGAGTCGATTATTCAAAAAGAAATAATTTGTCCGTGTCGATTCGCTTATAAAACATTTAAGAAATATGAATGGTACTGTACCACTGTCTGGTCTCGAACACATATAACGTAAACGTGCGTTGATCGGCGCTAGTCGGCGTTACCATATTTTAAAAGTTTTGCTATCACTCGCACACCATGTCCCGCCTCCCCTGTCTTGTGATTGGCTTGAAAAGTACATCTAGCCAATCACAAGACGGGGGAGGCGGGGCATGGAGCACCGAAGGGAGGGACCCTGGATACCGCCTTCCCAAATACAAAAAAGGTACACAGGGTTCCGAAATGGGCTAGCTTTGTCTGTAAAGTTGCTTGTAAATATTGGTAGTTGCAGGTTGTTTGCGGCTTTTTTCAGTGTAGTTGCTTACTTAGGCTTGCTTCCTAAATGTTCATGTCAAGGACCCCCACATTAATGTGACATCCACATTCCACATTTTGTACATTTTTGTCAAAACACAAAAAATAGCAAAACTATAAGCTCACAATGCATCGCGGTGAGCTTGCAGTATGATGATGCGATGTAAATAGCCAATGGCCTACTAGTTGCTTCTTTTGGGCTTGTTTTCAACTGGTTGCTTGTTTCTTTCGCTAAATATGGCAACACTGGTTATCACCTTGAATCTTTGTGGCTGGTGGAACTGGACGGTGGCTTTCTTCTGAACAAAATCCTTGTTGAGAACATTGTATCTGACTCTGCCCTCCTTGTTCAGAGTCTTCTTCTTGCCCTGAACACAGCGACACACGTTCAGGTCCCTGGCGTACTCCAAGCCCTGAGAATATGGGTAAAACAACACTTTAATCGATTAATAAAACATAATTGATAATCGACTTTAATAATAATCAATTGTTTTTTTCTTCTTCTTTTGGGGGGGGGGGGGGGGCGGTACATTTAGCTTTTTTTTATTATAGCAAAAGCTGATGTAGATCTGCTATTTATTTTGCTATTTTTGTACAACACTAAAGTATTAAATAGGAATAAAGTGGTTAACCTGACTAATCCATTTATAATGTATTCAACATTTTCCACGTTGATGTGTTGATATATATAAAATAAAACAAATTATTCGATTAATCAAAAAAGAAATGATAAAAACAATAACGGATAGGTTGGCAGACCCTACCTCAGAACACAGGCCCTTCAGGTCAGACAGCTGGAACAGAGACTGGTAGTACGAGGCTGTAGAGGGATCGGACCTGTGCAGATGGAGGGGCTTCTTCTCCCAGTGTTCCTGGAAGAACTGGTCCAGCTGCATGGGAGCGATGAGGCTTTGGAACAGGCTGCGAGGCGTGTCAAAGCACAGAGGAGAACCTCTTCTCTGTTTAGCTTCAGCACCTGCATCCTCATCCTCCTCCTCCTCGCCAGGACGCTTGGCGGCAGCTTTCCCTTCCTGTGACATTTTTAATCTGGGAAAGATTTAGAGAATAGTGGTGGTGAGCTGCAGTGGTGTAAAGTAACTAAGTACATTTACTCAACTACTGTACTTAAGTATAATTTTGAGGTATTTTTGGGCGGTGAAACCGCCCCTATAAGTGAGATTTGGAAAAATTTACAAATATCTTGGGCAGTGAAACCACCCCTGAAAGTGAGGTTTGGAAATTTGTACAATTATCCTGCGCTGTGATTGGCCAATCACAATCTATTCAGGACTGTGATTGGCCAGTGTCACATGACACATGTGCATAGCCCTATATAAGGAACCATAACTTTAAAAAAAACATAAATTTGTTTTTTTTAAGTTATGGTTTTGTCCATCATAAAGAGTGTTTCAATAAATGTATTTATCTTTTGTACATGATTGATCGACTCCATTCAGTATTGTGATTAGCTAGCAAGACACATGCTGTGATTGGCTAGTGATACATATGACGAAACTAATCTAAAACCACTGTGATGTAGCACTAGTATATTACTTAGATACTGTCCATTTCGTGAGAACAGTAAAGTAGAAGTCAAAGATCACTATGGCTGAAATGAGAAAAGGGAAACCGATATTGAGAAGAAAATAGAAAGTCTTCCTAGAAGTGGCTCTTTAAGATCAAAGCATATATCATATATCATTGGTTGACTCCATTCAGTATTGTGGTTAGCTAGGAAGACACCGCCCACTTCACACAGGGTGTGATTTTTTACTTTACTGGAGTATTTCCAATTGTCTATACTTTTACTTCTACTCCACTACATCTCAGAGGCAAATATTGTACTTTTACTCCACTAATCGCGACGTGTTGTGAGCTTGTAGATCTGCTATTTTCAAACATTTAGGTACTTTTACTTTTGGTACTTAAACTAGCCCTGCCTCTGATACATGTATATGCAATGGTGTAAAGTAACTATAAGTACATTTACTCAAGTACAATTTTGAGGTACTTTTACTTTACTGGAGTATTTCCACATGTCAATACTTTATACTTCTACTCGGCTACATCTCAGAGGCAAATATTGTACTTTTCTCCACTGCAATTATTTGACGACTTTAGTTACTAGTTAATTACTACCACTTCAGCCCTATTTTAACTTGGGAAATAGCATATCTACAAGCTCACAACCACGATGGTGAGGCGTTGTGAGCTTGTAGATCTGCTATTTTCAAAAGGTTTTTAATACATTTTAGACATGAGAACTTGTGACACATTCTGCATAATGACTACTTTTACTTTTGGTACTTTAAGTATATTTTGATGCCAAAACGTTTGTGCTTTTACTCAAGTAAATTTTGATTACCAGACTTGAGTGTTTGCAGACTCTTGTAATGTATTTGATCGATTTTGACATTTTCATATCTACGAGTCTTAGCTTTCACCTCCCCAGTTTCCACTGGATTGTCACCTCCAAAGCCCGTATTTCTCCAAACATGTACAAATGCAAAATATAAGGTTCTTACTCGCGTGCCCCAAATGTTAACTCGGTCTCTGGAGTATTTTTGCAATATAATAGTCCATATTTTTCAATAAAGAAGTGTGTTTTCATCCCGTCTGTGGCCGAACACCATTCCCCCCCCCAGCTTACTTCCTGTTTACATTGAGGTGTAATTCCGGCTTTCACCGGATGCGCCCCGTGACTATTGCCCATTGGGAACTTCCGACAGAATCGGCCACAGACGGGATTAAAACACTTCTTTATTGAAGAATACGGATTTATACATTGCACAAACACGCCGGACACCTAGTTAACGTTTGGGGCAAGCGGTAGCCCTGATACATGACTGTCATACCATGTGAACCATGGCTAGGGCAAGCGGGTAAGCACCTTATATTTTACATTTGTACATGTTTGGTGGAGAAATACGGGCTTTGGAGCTGACATTCCAGTGGAAAATGGGGGGGTGAAAGCCAAGACTCTCGTAGATCGAAAATCGATCAAATACATCTACGAGAGTCCTAATGGCAACTGACATGCAACTTAAACCTTATCAAGGATAACTGTAAACGTTTAAAATCCTTTCTATGTCAAACAGTTCAAACTCACCAGTCTCTCTCTTTCTACACACACAGAGATCTTCTTCCTTCACACCCACGTGGGTGTGAGTTGTGCGCTACACCTTAATCCGTCCGAGAGGAAACGTGAGGTCGTCTACAGTCTAAAGGATAATTCCTTTTAACAGGTCGTTCATGAAAGTCCTTGCGGTCTTGTTTCCAATGAAAACCTGTGAGCAATTGGGGTTAAGAGTCTTGCTCAGGGACAAATTTCATATCATCGGCACATATGCTGGGATAGCCTAGAATCGAACCTGGGGCAACCAGGGCCAGCTCTGGTTCCCTAGGCGGGCTAACTAACCACTCAGCTATGGCCGCCCCATAGCGTCTACATCTTCAAAACTCATTATGCTGTATGTCCCGGCCATTTCACACGTTTTCAAATGTATAAAATGTCTCAAAATATTTTAAAAATTGCAGATTTACAAGCACAGGCTATTTTCAAAAGGCTGAAATGTATATAGGACTGAAGTGTATGTTTTGTAAATATAATCAATATCTACAAAGTAACTAGTAACTAAAGTTTTCAAATAATTGTAGTGGAGTAAAAGTACAATATTTGCTTCTGAGATATAGTGGAGTAGAGTAAAAGTATTGAAAATTGGAAATACTTTAGTAAAGTAAAAGTACCTCAAAATTGTACTTAAGTACAGTATTTGAGTAAATGTACGTAGTTACTTTCCACCACTGTCTACTGTAAGGTGTACACGGACAACATTCACTGCAACACCGACATTAAAAAAATGACAAACGGTCTGATGCAATGACCTAAAAAGGACACTAGGTGGTGGTATTGTCTTTATTTCTAACTATCACCTAGTTCAAGAGGGGGGAAATAATTATGCTGTATCAGCATAATATCCTGATATAATATATCAGGATGACTCAAAGCAAAGCAAAGCAAAGCAAAGTTTGTTGTTTACCCAGGGTGTTGGACTAAGTGCGAAACTTATTTACAGCCAGACCCTGCATGGAAGCCTTGCTCAAGGGCTATTCAGCAGTGATTAATGATTGATGTGATGAATTGGGGAATCGAACTAGGGACCTTCCGGTATCAAGGCCGCCCCTCTAACCACTAGACCACCGCTGCCACTAAATGAAACTAATATTATTAGTCATAGCCAATGTCCTAATATGCGGCCATTATTTACTTTCTCTTCACATAATATAATAAATGTAATAATAATAAACTTCTACTACCTCTTCTAACTACTAAATAAACTGAGAATGATATACAACTATGTCTCTTTTAACAGGAAAATAGATCTCATTAGAGACATTTAGAAATTGCCATCAATTATATGTCAAATCGTCAAGGTGGGGTATTGGGTTTTCAACAAGCAATAACTGTGCCTCAGATAAACCTTATAGACTACGATACTGCCAAATCACAAGAATATTTAATATTATATAATAATTATAATTATATTTATTTTATTATTATAATTATATAAAAACATTATATTTAAAGCGGCACTATAACATTTTTAAGAATAATGCAAGTCTGTTTATACAATATAACTTATACAATCCGTATGGCAGAGTATGTTAATACAATACAATCTGTATGATAGAGTATCCTCCTATAATTTGAGAAACCCTTGTCTGTGGTGCGTGGTGAGGCCAAAAACCGTTCTGGCCGGTTCTCCTCAGTGGCTGGAGCAATTGATCTGAATTTGCACACAGCCATTGACCATTACTAGTCCAGTAGCTTAACCCCATTTTATTACATTATCGAAACGAAGCGGATAAAAGCGCATTTTTTTGTATGAGGCTTCTTTAGGATCTACTGATGGATTCTAGCCTTGGGTACCAAACTTTATTTTGAAAAGTATCCATACCAATATCCATAAAAAAACTGTCCGATTCACTTTTTGGCCTATACCTCTTGAACTATTGGTCATAGCATCAACAATCTTTTTTCCCTGGACTCCTTGGATCATGACGCAACTTCCCATATAGGTCCCGCCCCTTTTCCGATTTCAAGATTATTCGCCATTTTACGTTATCTTCAAAACACATATTTTGCTATTACTCCTACAAATGTGGTCCAAAACTCACACAAATCGGCACACACTCTTTGTCTTTGTCATGTGATCAAGATTTATCAGTCAGATTTTTCATATTCCATTCGGATTGGCTACGACTGGCTTCTGCAATTTGTGGGAGGGTCCGTGTGGCAAAAATGGCACAAATCATGAACACAGCATCCTATCTGTCCCAAATGTTTATCATTGAGGGGCCACTAATAAACACAGAGCCAATGCGATTTCACTTCCACCCATAGAGGGCGCAACAAATTCTACAAATGTCACTGTTTTTGCACCAAATTAAGTATAAATGGTCTTGTGAGTCATGTGACAATGACCGTCCAACAGGCTTTTGATATTCCATACTGTTTGCCTGTAACCCAGCTGCAGGAAACCAAGCGGTTGGATGTTGTCGGACACACATATCCCAGATAGTTTGAAGGAGTCCACCCGCAAAAAGAGAGGACAAGGTGTTTGCAGGAAAGCGTCAGGTCAGACAAAGCTACCAGGCAATTGGATGGATTTTCTTCGTGACCCAACAAATAAGAGGGAGCTGTTTGCCTTTTTGACTTCCAGGACTGAAAAGTTCAACTGGCCACCATCCAAAGCTGTGTATGTCACATCAGGGCAAGCTGTGTCATTTATTTGGTTCCAGTAGTACCATGACCTGTTGCAATCATGAGGAGGCAGACACCAGGATTCTGGTTCATGTACAGCATGCACTTGAGCAAGAAGCAAAAACTATCCTAGTGCGTACTGTGGACACTGATGTCATAGTGATCCTTGCAGGCTTGTTCCATAATTTAGTTACGATTCAACCTTTGACTGACATCTGGGTGGATTTTGGCATAGGCAAACAATACAGACTTTAACAACATGTGTACATTTCTGGGGGAGCCAAAATCTCATGCTCTGCCTATGTTCTATGCATTGTCAGGTTGTGACACAACATCTGCTTTTCACAGTAAGGGTAAGAAGTCAGCTTGGCATGCCTGGCAAGCCCATGATGATGTCACTTGTCAGTCTGGCCAAATATCCCTTCCAGCTGCTGAATGTTGACAGTCAGCAGTTCCAGAAGCTTGAGAGAATGACGGTTGTCCTGTATGACAAATCCAGTCCTTTGAGCTCCATCAACCAGACTAGAAAATAACTATTCTGTCATGGGAAAAGGTTGATGCACTAGGCTACTTCAACATGTTAAGCGGGCAGTGTATCAAGCAGGCATCTGGGCGACCAGCCTACAAACAGAACAAATTATTCCTTCCCTACAGGAGTATGGATGGACCAAGGAATGGGGGGCATGGGTGCCATTTTGAATGACAATTCCAGAAGTCTCCAGAGCATGCAGAGAGCTGATCAAATGCTCTTGTAAAGGGGACTGTTCCACCTGCAAATGTGGCAAATCAAATGTGTACTGTTCACCACTTTGCAATTGCAAATGTTTGACTCAAAAGACCATTTGTACTTAATTTGGTGCAAAAACAGTGATATTTGTAGAATTTGTTGCGCCGCCTATGGGTGGAAGTGAAATTGCATTGGCTCTGCGTTCATTAGTGGCCCCTCAATGATACGAATTTGGGACAGATAGGACGCTGTGTTCATGATTTGTGGATTTTTGTTCCAAACGGACCCTCCCACAAATTGCAGAAGCCAATCGGAAGGGAATATGAAAAATCTGACTCATACATCTTGATCACTTTACCAAAGACAGTGTGTGCCGATTTGTATGAGTTTTGGACTAATAGCAAAATATGTTTTTTGAAGATACCGCAAAATGGCAGAAAATATTTTAATTGGAAAAGGGGCGGGACCTATATGGGAAGTTGCATCATGATCCAAGGAGTCCAGGGGAAAAAGATTGTTGATGCTATGACCTACAGTATGGTTCAAGAGTTAAAGGCCGAAAAGTGAAGTCGGCCTGTTTTTTTTAATGGATATTGATATGGATAATTGTATGGATAATAGATTCAATAATCTTGTTAAGCTATCCACTATACCATGTGCACCTAACAGCGTAGCCCGTTTTTTGATTTCACCAAATCTCAATGTTGCCATGGTTACAGGGCTGCCCAGCAATGGGAAGAACTGCCTCCCGGGTTGCCAGATCATGTATGCATATCCCCCCCACGGATGCATCGACCGGGTATGGACTAGTGTTAATAACTTATACAATCGGGGTGGTTGTATTTTGTCTCAGTGCTTTTCTATTGAGACATTTAGAGCGTGTCAAAGGTCATGTCTCACCTAGACAGGATCTGACACAAATTTTTATCTGATGGTTAAGATTCAATTTATCCCCTGAGCAAGCAGGCAGGCTCTATTAACGCAATGGTAAAAATAATTTCAGCTCTTAAGCAGGAAACCTGGTTCAAATCAGGGGTAGAAGAGGAAAGTTATATAGTGCAACTTCAACAGCCTGAACAGTAAGCTTACAGTTTACTAGAGCAGTGGTTCTCAAACTGGGGTCCAGGAATCAGGTCCTTCAAGGGGTTCCAGGGGGTCCCCAGCTAAATGAGTTTACCATCAAGATCAGTTTAATCACTTAAACACTATATACTGTACATTGGCCATTTGAAAATAACCAATCTACAAGCTCACATCACAACGTGTTGTGAGCTTGTACAACAGTTAGTTAGACTATTTAAAAAAAATATATATAAATGGTGGGGTTGGTGAAAGGGCCTCCTCTGTGTGGAGTTTGCATGTTCTCCCTGTGTCTCCTAGGGTAGGTAATACCCTCACAAAAACATGTAGTAATCCTGGTCGCTATACCGTCTCCCCCATGACAGCCGGGGCGCCTGATGGAGGGGAAAGGAACTGGTTGGAATAATGTGTTCCTTCCACGCGCTACGTCCTACCGGGGAAACTCCCCCCTGTCAGGTGATAAGGTCAGTTGGCTCTCATGCATTGAAGGAGGCATGAGCTCAGCCCTGGGCTCCCTAGGCTGGTGGGGGGAGTGTAGCGCCCAGGATCACTTAGATAATTGGCACCGGGTGAAAAAGGGTTAGAAAATTGTGGGGGGGAAAAAATTATATATAATCTTGAAAAGGTTTTGAAACATTTGTAATAATTTTTAAACATACATCTTACATATGTGGGTCCCTGGCCCAAAATCTTACAAGATGGGGGTCCATGGCCAAATACATATGAATGTGGGGTTCCTTGACATGAAAATGTTTGAGACCAGTGTCAAGTCCCAAAGGACATACAAGGACGCAACTCAAAGTTCCAAACTCAATCAACTTTTTATTTTCCAACTCTGTTTTCTCATTGGTTGGCTTCTTTAGTTGATTTGGTCTGGTCAATCAATAGTAGTTTAGAAGTTTAGTTAGGTTGTAAACCTTTAACACAGAGAAAAATAAAGATTAGCAACATTGCCATTTTACAACAAATCAAATCATTTTTAAAACTCATTTTTTAACAACTTTGTGTTTTCAAACAATAATGTTTCAAACCAATAAAGTTTTAAAACAATAAATGTTTTAAAACAATAAAAAAAGGTCCAAAAACAATAAATGTTCCAAAACAATTAAATGTTTTAAAACAAATGTTTAAAAACAATAAATGTTCCAAACAATTAAAGCCCTTAGACCAAACAATAAGTGTCTTTAAACAATTATATAAATAACAATAAAGACACATCTTCAAAAAAATAGCTGATCCACAAGCTTGTAGATCGGCTCTTTTCCACTTAGCATTTTAAACCTTTTTTAACATGGCAAATTCATGAAGGCTACATGTTAGTAGTTTTAAATCAAATAAACCACAACATGGTAATTGCATGAATTGTCTAGATTTTAAATCATAAACAGGATTTTAGCCTTTTTAACTTTGTATTATTCTTTTGTATTCCACACTTTTAACTTTTCAAACACAAGAAATCAATGTTGCAATGTAATGAGTTATTTGACCGATGCTGCAATGTGTTCCTTAACTTAAACTTTAGCAGTACAACATGTCACATTAAGCCACATTACAAACACATTAAACAGCAACTCAAAACCAAAGTAAAATAAAACATTCCACCGACCATTGGCGTCTTTGGGCTCTCCCTGGAGTTGGTTTGTTTGAGTGAGCACCTCTGTTCCTTTTCAGGTGCTCCCAATCTGTTGATGAGCAGCCATTTTGCTGCTGCACTCTGGGAAGTGTAGTGTTGCTTGAGTAGAGGTGTAGTTTTTTGACCATATAAGGAAGAGGATTTGAAATGAAGCTCCAGGCACTAAGTCAAAGCTCCAATTCCTGCGTTTTGAGCCTAACCCTAACCCTAACCCCTCTGTCACATATACTAATGTTTGTGTCCAGAATCACTGCGCCGCGGCAGCCTACTCACGCACAAAATATATGACACAAAAAATAGTACCATGTGACAGAGGGGTCGAAATTGAACGAAACCTGCTCTATATGGTAGAAATAGGTCAACATTACAAATGACGCTAGTTTTTTTAATTAATTTATTTTTAATGAGCGGCCCCCACCAAATCTACTAATCTACCGGAACTACTTCATATTTATCAGAACCGGACCATAACTCTGACCACGGGACTCGGGCAATCAATTAATACCTTTGCAACCACTACATTAGTATTTCCTACAGAAAATACTCAAAAAATCTGAACTAACCCTTTAACAACCAGCTTTACTAGAGAACGTTTCCATCTCGTTAACATATATTTATTTTTTAACACTTTTTCTGTGTTCACTCCTGTCTGTCTGAGAAAATGTTTGAGACCAGCTATACTAGTGAACGTTTTCATCTCGTTAACATATATTTCTTTTTTTTTGTGTTCACTCCTGTCTGTCCAGCCTGATCTCCAGAGATTACCGTAACATTGCACGGAACGAGTGCACTTCATTCCGTGGATAGCCGCCTCGGAACTCCCGAATTGCGTGCATATGTACGGCGAGTCCCACGGTGGGCGTAACCAGTCGCAACCCGGAAAAACCCGGAAGCAGAGCAGTCCCCACAAAAAAATTTACGATTCTGTGCCTATCGGTACATAACTCAAACGGCGCTGAGTAGGCACAGGCGAACGTCCCACCGTTCAGGACGGCAACTCGGTCGCCTTAGCTCCCTCGGTGGTCCTTCACGGGGTGACAGTTCGCCTGTGACTGCGCGCCTCCGAAATGGTTTTGTCACAAAGGGAGCGCCGTACATATGCACGCAATTCGGGAGTTCCGAGGCGGCTATCCACGGAATGAAGTGCACTCGTTCCGTGCAATGTTACGGTAATCTCTGGAGATCGGGTTGGTCTGTCTGTATGTCTGTCTGTCTGTCTGTGTGATTTGACACTCCCAGTAGGCCAAGGAAGAACCTCTGCCCCAACATTTTTCAAATCGGCCTCATGGTGGCGCAATAACAGGCCGCTTTACATTTTGACCTATAACTCTTGAACTGTAGGTCGTAACATTAAAACGATCTTTCCCTGGACCAGACTAAGGTAGGCTACCAGGTAAACAAATAAACTCGCATCAGTCTAAACAACATGCTATCTAATTATCGTTCTGTACATTTGAAACTATAGGATACCATGTAAACAATGAACCTATTGCATCTGTAACAACATGCTATCTAATTAACATTCTGTACAATTGTGGTTAAAAAAATGTGGTTACCAAAATACTGTATGTCTGCACAGTAGCCATATCTTACACACTCACTCGAAAGAAACAGTTGTCAGGAAGGGGTACAGGGGGTGTGACGTGCTAGGGGGTGAGGTGGAGTCTGAAGAGTCCTCAGATTACGGCGATTATAAACATCAATTGCCCAAATCCTACAGGTCACTTTTATAGCTTTAGGCCTAATTATTTCTGGAGTAAGTGACTTTTTGCCAATTTTCGTTTTGCGGGGGTTGACTGTACATGTACAACCTATAATTTGAGAGTTATAGGCCAGAAGTCCAGAACATAGTCAGAGACAACAATTCTACAAGCACTATCATCTTGTTTTGACAGGGTAAAGTTGATGATTGTGTGTATTGGTGGTACATATGGAACTGCTGCTGGTGTGTTGTGTAGAGAATAGCACAAGAGGAGAGGATGTGGTCACAGAGAATTGGCTGTAGATCATGTGATGAGAAATTACAGAAGTGAAATCTTCAACCTTACCATGTCCCTATGCCTTGCAAAGGACTCTCTTGCATCTGCAGCCACCATCTCTACAGGTCTTGCTAATTTAAAGAATAGTTAAATATTCAAAAGTATCTTTTTAATATCAATGCATTACTTCAGAAAATAGTTAAAACTGCATATCTACAAGCTCACAAAGTGTCACTGTAAGTGTTATTTTTTTTAAATAAGGCTCATGCCGTTAATGTATAATGTATTTTGTAAGTTTGAGTCCCGGGGGTCGATTCTTAGAAATGTAGTGAATATAGCATTTGTCTTTCAAATGTAGTGGAGTGATAGTCATAAGTTGCCAATAAATAAACAAATCAATCAACCAATCAACCAATCAACCAATCAACCAATCCATCAATCCATCAATCCATCAATAACTCAAGTAAAGTACTATCACCTTGCTAAAATAATGGCCTACATAATTTTGTAAGTTTGACAGAATACAGAAAAAACTGACCGAAAACAGAAAAGGTTTATAACAACATATGGCTAAAATAATGGCCTATGTAATTTTGTAAGTTATTCAGAATACAGAAAAAAACTGACCGAAAACAGAAAAGGTTTATAACAACATATGGCTATCGACATACAAAAAACTGTCTGTCAAATCAAATCAAACTTAATTTATAGAGCAAATTTACATACAATCAGAGATTGCCCAAAGTGCTGCACTGGAAGAACAAAACATCGGAGAAATCAATATACACATGCCTTTGAGCCTTTGAAGGCACCAGACATACGTAACACATAACTGACTGAGTTCCACACACTGACAGAATGTTTACAGTGAGCAGTGGAGTCACTGTCTCTATTTGCTGTTATATGTTGGCTGCTTGTGTGTGCATGTGTGCGACCGATAGATATTTATGTTCATGTAGCTTTCAGCATGATCAGAGGTTTAAAAAGACAGGTGCCATTAAAAACACTGAATTGTTTTTTGCTGATTCCACCACAATCAGTGGTGGGGAAAGTATTCAAATGTTTTACTTAAAGGTAGGGTAAGTGATATTTTTTGGTTAAAACAAAAAGTATTTTGTTAAAAGGTTAAAATACTATATTCTGATAGTAATCATTGCTATAGAGTGTTTTTTCAGTAACAGATGTCTCCCTGTCTCTCCAGCTCTTTAATAAAAAGAAAATACATTTTTCGGTAGGTGTCAAAATCTCAGCCAATCAGGAGAAAGTACCAATTTTTAAGCTTAATTTGTATAGTGTTCCAGTTCCAATTTTGTCTGCTCATTTCTTAGTGTCATCACTTCCAATTTCACTTGTTTAATCTGTATCCTGATTGAGTTCTCTGTCCTGGTTGGATAAAATTGGAAATGAAACTGAAACTGAAACGAAAATGCATTTTCTGTTTTATAAAGAGCTGGAGAGACAAGGAGACTCCTAATACTGAACAAACACTCTATAGCAATGAGTACTATCAGAATATAGAGCTATTTAACACTTATCTTAACCAAAGCAAATCACTTACCCTACCTTTAAGTAAAAGTATCAATACTGCAATGTAGAAATACTCTGTTACAAGTAAAAGTCTGGAATAAAAAAAATACTTGAGTAAAAAAGTACAAAAGGTGTTGGCATCAAAATGGACTTTAAGTACCAAAAGTAGAAGGTACTCATTATGCAGAATGTCCCATTTCACAAGTTTTCAAAAGTATAAATTATATAAAAAATCTTTCGAAAATAGCAGATCTACAAGCTCACAATGCGTTGCACCGCGATGCATTGTGAGCTTGTAGATCGGCTATTTTCAAATGGCCTAAATGTATATGGGCTGAAGTGGTTAATGCATGTTTTGTAATAATAATCAAAACTTACTAAGTAACTAGTAACTTACTAAGTAACTAGTAACTAAAGTTGTCAAATAATTGTTGTGGAGTAAAAGTATAATATTTGCCTCTGAAATGTAGTGGAGTAGAAGTAAAAGTACCTCAAAATTGTACTTAAGTACAGTACTTGAGTAAATGTAATTAGTTACTTTCCTCCAGTAATTTGCTTCCTCTTTCAATGACATACTTCCTGTTTTGAAGAAATGTTGCATTATTTTCCTTCTCTCTTATATTCTGTCTAGGTTTGACCAGACACCCTGGAACATTTCCCAGACATGCTTCTCACATGTGTGTTGCGGTTAATGCAGGGTAATTATATTAGGCTATAATCACACCTAGTAATTTGTGAATACTATGCATGCACTCATTGAAGGACGTGTGTTTAGTGCAGCTATGAACGGCAGGCTGTCACATACAGTGAATATGGCCTGCAGGGGTTGACACTAACGCCTGCCCGGGGCAGGTAAATCAAATGGTAGGGCAGGTGAAGTTTGCTATCTGGTTGCCCGACGGGCAGGTGCGCATTTTGAGTGGGGATGCAACTGTTTTTTGTTCGCTATAAAACACAACACGAGATATCCGTCTTTAGACGCTTGAGCATGGCCAGAGCGCTCCGTCTCCCCCTCTCCCCCCCACACACACACACACACACACACACACACACACACACACACACACACACACACACACTGAACCTGCAACGCGGCGAAATCTACAAGCAATCTACGAGATCTACAAGCTCACATAATACTGAAGACACGGGCACGCAACTAGTTACATATGTAAATTACCGGGTTGCAAAATCACGTTTGGAATCTAGTGTGAAGAGATTTGTTTGTGAGAAACAGTGGCGTACGGTGGAGTCTAATGTTGACCGGGCCAGAACCGGTTTGACGGCTAAACTGGTTTTTAATGGCCATTCATTAACAATTCGTCCGAATGCAAATGAGCCCCACTTGAAAACAAAGGCAACTTTCTGTGGTCGGCTACAACAGAATAGGGTGAGAGCTGCTAATGTTGATTTTTAGTTTTTTTCCCCTGGATCTTGGGACAAGCTGGGTTTACAGACCGGGCCATGGCCTCGTTGGCCTCAATGACGATACGCGCCTGGTGAGAAAGTGGAGTTGTTGACGAGCATGGCTGCTTGCATCCCACCCGCGATATAAAACAAAAACACCCGCTGACTTTTTTTCACATGTGCTGCAGTTCCCTACTTGTCCCTAACCGACGTGTGAAAAATACAAGAAGCAACTTGTAAAGCTTTCCTTATGTCAGTATCAGTTCAAAACAGCAGCATCAGCCCAGTACCTCCGTTTGTTTATTGAACGTGAACGGTCAAAGCTTAACACGTGTCAAGTCAGACGAACGTAAACCCTTGACTTCTGGTCGGTGGACTTCAAAATAAGAGCGCTTTGTGAAGTTATGGGAAAGTAAGTGTCTTCCTGTCTGTGGAATGTAAAATAAGAGCACTGTTGGCCTATATTCAGTGAATATATTGAGCTGTTTTCACTGTTGCTACACTTAAAAATATAAAATAACAAGTGTTAAGGTAGGGTAAGTGATTTTCTTTTGTTAAAATAAGTGTTAAATAGCTTTATATTCTGATAGTACTCATTGCTACAGAGTGTTTGTTCAGTAACAGGAGTCTCCATGGAGACTTGGAGAGACATGCATGTCTCTCCAGCTCTTTATTAAACAGAAAATGCTTTTTCAGGTCAGGATACCAATTTTATCGAATCAGGACAGAGAACTTAGACAGGATACAGATTAAACAAGTGAAATTGGAAGTGATGACACAAAGAAATGAGCATGTAAATTTGGAACTGGAACACTATAAAAATTAAGCTGATAAATGGGTACTCTCCTGATTGGCTGAAATGGTGTCACCTACCTGGAAATGTATTTTCTGTCTATCAAAGAGCTGGAGAGACAGAGTGACCCCTGTTACTGAACAAACACTCTATAGCAATGAGTACTATCAGAATGTAGAGCTTTAACCCATAACAAAAACCTTTTTGTTTTTACCAAAAAATATCACTTACCCTACCTTTAACCCATAGTCATATCCATAGCTATTTAGATATTTGGCATAAATATTGAGGTATGACATTTTTTATCGTGCAGCCCCATAATTCGCAAGTAGAAAGTAAATAATAAGTGTTTAATTGAACGGTAATTAAATTTAACCTATCATTTTATAAAGGACGATTTACTTTTCGGGCAAGTGGGCAAGACCTGTGGGCAAGTAGAAAATGACCTGTACTTGCCCGACGGGCAAGTGCCTCTGAGACCTTAGTGTCAACCCCTGGGCCTGTGTGAATCAGTGTTGATTTTGTCGACTAAAACTATGACGAAAAATGTTCGCCGACTACCTTTTTTCACTGACGAAAACTACATAAAAACGAAATAAAAACTAATCTACGATGACAAAAAAACTAAGACTAAATATATTGACAATTTCGTCAACAATTAAAAACTAGACTAAAATGTTAGGGAGGGACAAGTGGAGAAGAAGTCATTTTATGTTTGGTTGCGCTAGGGTGTAAAATAGCAGATCTACAAGCTCACAACGTGTCGCGCTGCGACGCGTTGTGAGCTTGTAGATCGCCATTACGACGCCATCAAGGCACCGCCAACATACATTTAAGTCGACTAAATCTACAGTTGATTTAGTCGACTTAAATGTATGTTGGCGGTGGACATCTTATGATATTTAGTCGACTATAAAACTAGACAAAAACTAAAACATTTCAGATGACTAAAATATGACTAAAACTAAATGGAATTGTATTCAAAAGACTATGACTAAAACTAAATCAAAATTTGCTGTCAAAATCAACACTGGTGTGAACCTCATAGAAAAAGTGGATATATTTGTTACTATAAATACATGTTTTCTGCCAAAACTTTCAAAGGGATTTGATACGGTTTATAGGTTTATAACAACATATGGCTATCGACATACAAAAAACTGTCTGTCAAATCAAATCAAACTTAATTTATAGAGCAAATGTACATACAATCAGAGATTGCCCAAAGTGCTGCACTGGAAGAACAAAACATCGGAGAAATCAATATACACATGCCTTTGAGCCTTTGAAGGCACCAGACATACGTAACACATAACTGACTGAGTTCCACACGCTGACAGAATGAATGATCGCCATTACGACGCCATCAAGGCACCGCCAACATACATTTAAGTCGACTAAATCTACAGTTGATTTAGTCGACTTAAATGTATGTTGGCGGTGGACTAACATCTTATGATATTTAGTCGACTATAAAACTAGACAAAAACTAAAACATTTCAGATGACTAAAAAATGACTAAAACTAAATGGAATTGTATTCAAAAGACTATGACTAAAACTAAATCAAAATTTGCTGTCAAAATCAACACTGGTGTGAACCTCATGGAAAAAGTGGATATATTTGTTACTAAATACATGTTTTCTGCCGAAACTTTCAAAGGGATTTGATACTAAATGGCAAACACCCGTCGGTGCAATTAGGTGACACACCAATCAGACAAATTAGAATCACACCCATCACATACATGCACCGTATGAGGTGCTGTATAGATGGGTTTCCGCGCGACGTCATCACAGAGCAGAGTGCGCAATCTGCGCATGCCTGGGGTAGAACGAACCGGAAGCGCCCTTCACTCTGTTATTGTGTTCGGGATTTAGATAGGCATAATGCTGCTATTATAGGCATAATAGGCATAATGCTGCTATTATATACAAACAGATCCAACTTCCGCCAAATCATTTTTATTGAGTAAAGAAGATATTACAAACTGCATAATTTAATCTACTTTCATTAAACCCGGTGAAGACCATTTCTTTTATGAATGTACATTTGACTAGAGCTGCTGCGGGTAATAGCGCCCTCTATAGGCTCACCCCTCCACTGCGCGCGCATCATCCTCTCATGTTTACAAACAGGAAACCCATCTATAGGCACTCCATATTTGGCCAAAATATGCTTTAAGGGAAGTAAATGTTGGATGGCTACCACTTGCAATATCTACATATCCCACTTAGGAATAGTTAAATGAACACTACATTATACTATGCATAGTAGTACTGTATTTGAGTCGTGTTTCTTTAAAGGGATAGTTCACCCACAAAATTACTTTTTTTTAATATCGATTAGACACCCCATGAAGACTTGAATTCATGGATATATTTTATTTTTTGTCGCATTTCTAAGCCAATAATTTGATGACCGGCAGCGGTTCCGGTAGGAGACATAAGTGTCTCCTTTGTGTCTTCTACCGGCACCACTGCCTACCGGTCCGCTGGTCTTGAAATTATTTGAGTTTTATTGTCTCCGCCAGGCCGAAAGGCATGGCGAGAGTATGTTTTGCCCCCTGTCCGTCCGTCCGTCCGTCCGTCCGTCCGTCCGTCCGTCCGTCCGTGTGTGTGTCATTCTGTCTGTGTACAGCTAATCTCCGGCACCGTTGGCTTGATCGCAGCCAAACTGTGCACACACACTCCCTGGATGCCAGAGCAGAACCTCTGCACCATTTTTCTCATGGGCCTTTTATAGCGCCACCAGGAGGCCGATTTGTGCAAAACACATGTTTTGACAGTACTCCTACAGATTCTGTCCACAAATCCCGCAAATCGGTACACAGTATCTCTATAGTCATTACACGAAATGTGTCTTTCAGATTTTTCATATTCCATCCTGATTGGCTAAAATGGCGTCCAAAGTTTGCCGGCATGCTCCGTTTTGAACAAAATGCCTCAAATCATGAACGCAGCTTGCAAATTCAGTGAAATCTTGCACGCACATTCCCACTAGGCCGAGGAAGAAATCCCACTTGAACATTTTCTTGAGCACTCTCTAGAGGCCAAGGAAAAACCGATGCCCTGCATTTTTCACATCTGCCTTTTATATCGTCACCAGGAGGCCGACTTATGTCGATTTTGTTTTTGATATTAAGCCTTCAGATTTTATCCACATTTCACGCAAATCGGTACACATGATCTCTATAGTCATGTGATCAAAACGGATCTATTTCATTTTTCCTATTCCATCCTGATTGGCTAAGATTGACATCTAAAGTTTGCAGGAGTGGCCCGTTTTCTACAAAATTACGCAAATCATGAACGCAGTGTCCGATTGGGGTGAAACTTTGCACGCACATTCACACTACGGGAAGGAACAAATGCCACCCTTTTAACATTGCCCTATTATAGCGCCACCAGGAGATTTTTGCAACACTTTTCTTTTTTATATTACTCCTACAAATTGTGTCCAAACATCATCGATACACAATTACACATTATCTCTATATGTGACTGGGTACAATGCTTTATGCCGCAAGTTTGCATTTTTAAAGTACAGAATATAAGCTTTCATATGATGTATCATTCATTGAAATCGGAACATATTTGAAGAAGATGTGCTCATTTGAAACTGGTTATCTATAATAGTGCAAACTGAGATAATCCCTTCTAAAGAATTGTCACTTCGAGCACCTCTGAGCTCCAGGTAATGGGCGTGAACAATGGGTAATTTATTCAGCCTAGCCACTCCTCTAATCACTCCCCCATTGACACCTTTCAGTCAGCTCTATTTAGTGCCAGGGACCCCCATAGAGGATCTGTGTTGTAAAAAATAGGCATATTAAATAATCATCATCATAATAGATTTTTTTCACATACTAGTGTTGCCATGTATACTAATTAGCTCACAACGTCTTTTAATTTCACTGTTTGAAACAGGGCTTGAGTTGTTAATGCATAACTGCAAGTTTGCCCTTTTCACTACTGGCTTACATGAAAAAAATACCCAAATGGGTCCATTTGGTTTCATTAATGTCTTTTCTAAATAAAGTATTCAATCAAAATACAAAATAGCAGATCTACAAGCTCACAATGCGGCGACGCGTTGTGAGCTTGTAGATCTGCTATTTTCATAGCAGATCTGTTTCTAACTAGTGTTGCCATGTATACTAATTATAAGCGACCTCGTTTTCTGTAAAGTTGCTTGCAAATATTGGTAGTTGCTTTTTATTTGTTATTATCAAGTGATTGGCCCACAATAACCTACCTGACCTGGCGGAGACCTGTGCTCCGACCTGTGCTAGTTCAGTTTGTTTTGGGAGGTCTGAAGCTCAGTTTTAATTGACATTGAGGTGTTGGAGAACCAAGAGGTGCAAGCATAATCAAAATGGCATTGAATGAGGGCTCCAGCCAGAGTCTTGAGAGCACTTATTTTTTCTTTTCTTTTTTACAAAAGAGGAAACCCTGCCCCATATATAATGACCTCGTAAGCTGAATGATATCCTTCCTCTTCTACTTTCAACCGTCGTGATACACACACATTTCAGTTTGTGTGTGTTTCTTATTTTCGTTTCGATAAAGAGAATATAATATACAAGCTCCAAACATCAGCCTGGACAGAGTCGTTGAGAATAACACATCAGGTAATAATATAAAAATTCAAGTCTTTGTTACACATAAAAAAGAAAATATTTTTCAAATGTTGCTGCTATTTTGTACAAATACAATGTCTGGTATTGTAAGAATGTAACATGTACATGGTACTGACTGTGTAGATTAGGAAAAAATGTACTCACGTAAAAGTATTGCTACTTTAAAATAATGACTCAAGTAGAAGTAAAAGTAGTTATCCGAATAAATACTTAATACGTAAGAAAGTATCTAGTGAAAAGAGTACTGCGATAAAACAGGAGACACAGAGTCAGACGTTGAATAAATTGTCTTTATTCAAAAGGTTGAGGGAAAAAGGGGTGGTGGCCTCAAAACTCGTACTTAGGAGACTTCTCGTCTGGGGGCTGTGGCTTTTAGCCTATGCTACACACAGGGGGCTCTGCTGTCCTGTGGGCAGAGCAGAGAGAGAGTAGTTATCATATACTAGTCCATACCCGGTCAACGCATCCGTGGGGGGATATGCGCACATGATCTGGCAATTCGGTTTCATTTTACGCCCTCAAGAGTTACATTATTGTTAAACATCTGCATTACTTAATTAAAGAATTGTTATTTTGATCAACATTTGTCTGTTATTATCTCTCCTATGTGGCACCACATCAATACAGCATGGAATTGTGGACAAAATCTCATCCAACCAAAATATTCAAAGTGTTGGGTCTGAGAGGCTAAATCTCTTCAAAACGGTGGTCCGTGGCTCAAATTCCCAATAAATAATGGTCTTTGATATGAAAGGGGTTGAAAACCACTGAGGTAAGCCACAAGATTATGAGGAGTCGGACATCAATTTTTTCCAATAGCGTTCCACATGGTTCAGAATAATGACATTTTACTTCAACCAGCTGCTTGGAAGCTGGTGAGTTAAGTACTCAGCTGGCTGATTGTCGTATGGGCTGCAGGTGTGACCACAGCCAACTAACTATTGGCTGCAAAACCTGGACAGGATAGTATACTCCCTCTATCACCTCCCC
This sequence comes from Gymnoscopelus braueri, assembly GCF_963280865.1. Taxonomy (NCBI): domain Eukaryota; kingdom Metazoa; phylum Chordata; class Actinopteri; order Myctophiformes; family Myctophidae; genus Gymnoscopelus; species Gymnoscopelus braueri. Next base: position 841,795 of record NC_137608.1, read on the forward strand.
CAGTCTGGGCTTGACTGACATCTGATCTGAGGCTGAGCTTCCCCCTGGTTTGCCACATTACTGAAGACCATTTTTCAAATATTTGACGTTTTGGACAAAATAGCCAATTTTACATTGAGGTTCCCAGATGTCCCTAGTGCCCACCTATCCTGTATCCGTGGCTATTTTATTATTTGTTCATTTCTAAGTGACATTTAGAAGCATCATCTAATATAGTCCTTCTGCAGTATGTGTCTAACTATTCTGTTCACTCATTATTCTATGTGTGTAACTATTCTATTCACTCATTATTCTACAGTAGCCTATGTGTGTAACTTCACGACACCTGCCGGCAGCCTATATATTCAGTGTGCTGTGACTGGTAGTGGTTACAGCTGATTGGTGGAACAGAGTCATGTGACAGATCAAAGCAGATACCAGTCAGCCTCTGTGTCTGAAGACTCTCTGAGTGAATGCAACAAACAGAATGTGACCTTAATAAAAAAACTGGTAAAAAATACATGTAACAAGCAAATGTGGGCAAAGCATTTGAAAATTGTCCTTTACATTTGGCCCTAATGTAGGAAAGTACAAATAAAAAAGAAAGAAAGAACATCTTGAACATGATCAAGTACAAGTACAAAGGGTTTTTGATTAAAACTACTCCATGCAGGTGGAATGCATTCATTTGGAGCTGAATATCTCTGCTGTCTCCTCTGGAACCTCAACCCATACTTCCACGCCAACCCTAACACCCTGAGCACTGCCCAACTTATGTTTGTCTTGTATGTACTACTAATGTTGTATATTTCATTACATACAGGTTGGTTGACCTTCTTTTTGGTTGACCTTCTTTTTCAAGCAGTTTGTTTGAGTCAACATTTTTACGAACAAATAGCCTACCACCACATTACACCCCATTCTCCTTGCCCCAAGGCTTTTTGATAACATGTTTTGTCAGAAATGCTAACTGTAGTGTCTTTTATGGACAGGTGCTGTATCAAATCCGAGTTCCAACTGGCCATACCTGCACAGAGCCAGTACACACTGCTTAGACAGCACCCACAAGACACAGGTAAGATTTGATAGCCTAACACATTGTCCCATTCTAATCCAATAATTTGATGACCAGCGGACCGGTAGGCAGCGGTTCCGGTAGGAGACACAAAAGGATAATAATAATCTTCACTCCCAAAGCATTAAGAAAATTAAGCTGAGATATTAACATGCATCGTTTGCACCAGGAATAAACCATGGCCACGCCAGCAGATCGTGTCAACGACGCTCTGGAGAATCTGGACGACAAGGAGTTCAAGAAGTTCCATTTTCAACTGCAACAGGCTCCTAACCTGGTAGGCCAGAAGCTGATCAAAAAGGCCCTTCTGCAGAACAAGGACACCATGGACACGGCTCTGCTGATCGTACAGTTCTACCCCAAGCACGTCGATCAGATCATGGTGAACGTTCTGACGAAGATCAGCAGGAACGATCTGACGGATAGCTTTGAAGGTACGGTGAAGAGAGAGCAGTGGTGTAAAAAGTACTCAAATTCTTTACTTAAGTAAAAGTACCAATACGGCAATATAGAAATACTATGTTACAGTCCAGAATTCAACATTTACTTGAGTAAATGTACAAAAGTATTGGCATCAAAATGTACTAAAGTACCAAAAGTTAAAGTACTGAAATATTTGAAAATAGCAGATCTACAAGCTCACAACACGTAGATCGGCTATTTTCAAATAGCCTAGGTGTAAAATAGGGCTAAAGTGGTTAATGTATGTTTCATAATATCATAATTTATATCTGAAAAGTAACTAGTAACTAAACTATTATTTGAAAACTAGTTTTCAAATAATTGTAGTGGAGTAAAAGTACAATATTTGCCGCTGAGATGTAGTGGAGTAGAAGTGAAAGTATTGGAAATTGGAAATTCTCAAGTAAAGTACAAAGACCTCAACATTGTACTTATGTAGAGTACTTAAGTATATGTACTTAGTTACTTTCCACCACTGGAAGAGAGGGTAGACATGTTTACAAGTTAATATATTCTACTGTGTGTGTGTTTGTGTGTGTTTGTGTGTGTGTGTGTGTGTGTGTGTGTGTGTGTGTGTGTGTGTGTGTGTGTGTGTGTGTGTGTGTGTGTGTGTGTGTGTGTGTGTGTGTGTGTGTGTGTGTGTGTGTGTGTGTGTGTGTGTGTGTGTTGTGTACAAGCTCACAACACGTAGATCGGCTATTTTCAAATAGCCTAGGTGTAAAATAGGGCTAAAGTGGTTAATGTATGTTTCATAATATCATAATTTATATCTGAAAGGTAACTAGTAACTAAACTATTATTTGAAAACTAGTTTTCAAATAATTGTAGTGGAGTAAAAGTACAATATTTGCCGCTGAGATGTAGTGGAGTAGAAGTGAAAGTATTGGAAATTGGAAATTCTCAAGTAAAGTACAAAGACCTCAACATTGTACATTGTGTGTGTGTGTGTGTGTGTGTGTGTGTGTGTGTGTGTGTGTGTGTGTGTGTGTGTGTGTGTGTGTGTGTGTGTGTGTGTGTGTGTGTGTGTGTGTGTGTGTGTGTGTGTGTGTGTGTGTACACTGCTGTTGCACTGTTCTGATGGCCTACAAGTACATGAATGTAGCTCAGTGTGTCACCCCGTAATCCTAATTGCAGTGGTGGAAAGTAACCACCATACGTACATGTACTCAAGAACTATACTTAAGTACAATTTTGAGGTATTTGTACTTTACTTGAGTATTGCCAATTTCCAATGCTTTTACTTCTACTCCACTACATCTCAGAGGCAAATATTGTACTTTTACTCCACTACAATTATTTGAAAACTTTAGTTACTAGTTACTTTCCAGATATAAATGATTACATTATAAAACATTAACCACTTCAGTCCTATTTTATACCTACAGTAGGCTGTTTGAAAATAGCCGATCTACAAGCTCACAACGAGTCGCATCGCGATGCCTTGTGAGCTTGTAGATCGGCTATTTTCAAACATTTCAGCACTTTTGGTACTTTAAGTACATTTTTACTAAATACTTTTGCACTTTTACTCAAGTAAATTTTGAACACCATGACTTTTACTTTTTCCACCACTGCCTAATTGTCTGCAAAGAGTCATAGAAACATTGATACTCGAACCATTCATCTACTCAAACCTTGGTTTCAAGTCCATGGTGACATTCTCTGTCTCTCTGTCTCTCTGAAGTTGTTCCGGAGACTTCAGGGAACAGTGCAGCTTCCTCGCAGGGACCAAACATGGGTAAACGTATATTTATTTAAATCTGATAGATTCAACTCTATGGGTTAGCTGCATGGTATTAAATGCACTCGGGTGGTGCAGGGATAAAGTACCTGTCCACCACCAGTGGTGGGAAAAGTACTCAAATGTTTTACATATCAATACTGCAACGTAGAAGTACTCTGTTACTTTACTTGAGTAAAGTACAAAAGTATTGGTATCAAAATGTACTTAAAGTACCAAAAGTAAAAGTACTAACATGTTTGAAAATAGCAGATCTACACTGTGTAGATCTGCAGACCCTGCGTCCTGCGTCTCTGACGCACATTTTTAATAAAGGACGCATTAAACCAACCATCACAGCGTCCACGGGACGCACGCATACAACCAAACCAAAGCGAGCCGCTAGCCACGCAGCCGTGGCTATTATTTTTTATTGTCAGACGTTTTATAAAGAGTGGAGGAACTTGGATTTTCAAATACCTATAGTGGACGGACAACACATCAGCTACTGCACATCACTTTGTTCTTCATATTTGAGGATTGTTCTACTAAACGCAGTAGGCTAGGCCTATAGTGAGACCCTCATTACTTCATATTTTATTTATAGCCTATAAAGTTCAAACGACCACCATCAAACAGTAGGCTACAGTGAGTGAAAAAAGCTCCGCTATTCAGTGGTGGAAGAAGTAGTCAGATATCATATTTTACTTAAGTAAAAGTAGCAAACAATGTGAAGAAATAGGCTACTCTACAACAAGTAAAAGGCCAATGTTCAGTAAAAGTAGGCTACAAAAGTATTGGCATCAAAATATACTTAAAGTACCTAAAGTAAAAGTAGGCTAAAATGTTTGAAAATAGGTACAGATCTACAAGCTCACAATGCATGGTGATGCATTGTGAGCTTGTAGATCGGCTATTTTCAAATATCCTATGTATAAAATTAGGCTAAAGTGGTTAATGTATGTTTTATAATTTAATAATGTATATCTGCAAAGTAACTAAAGTTTTCAAATAATTGTGTAGTGGAGTAAAAGTAGGAATATTTGCCTGAATTGCCTCTCAGATGTAGTGGAAAGGTATTGAAATTTGGAAATACTCCAGTAAAGTAAAAAATAACTCAAAATTGTATTTAAGTAGGCCTACAGTACTTGAGTACATGTACCAGTTACTTTCCACTTCCACCACAGCCGCTATTTATTTATTTATTGCTTCTTCGGGAATTGTCCTGAAAAATTGGGATCTATACGCTACAGTACATGTTTCCTAGCTGTAGAATACAACTCTCGTAGACGTATTTATGATTCTGACGTTTTCAATCTACGAGAGTTGTAGGGTTCACGGTCACCCCCCATGGACACAGGGACTTTCAGCACTATACCCGGCCCGTAGACACTCCAAACATGTACAAATTGAAAAAATGGTGCTTACCCCCACGCTATGTTAACTCTCTCTACGGGGTAGTAGTTTAATGTAATAATTCATATCTTTTCAATAAAGAAGTGTTTTAATGCCGTCTGTGGCCGAACGCCATTTTTTCACCCTCGTTTACTTTCTGTTTACATTGAGTGTAATTCCGGGTTTCACCAGATGGGCGCGTCACTACCACCCATTGGGAACTTCCGACAGAATCGGCCACAGACGGCATTAAAACACTTATTTGTTGAAAGATATGGATTATTACATTAAACTACTACCCCGTAGCGAAAGTTAACATTTGGGACGTGGGGGTGAGCACCGTTTTTTTCCTTCAATTTGTTTGGAGTGTCTACGGGGGTATAGTGCTGAAAGTCCCTGTGTCCATGGGGGGTGAACCCTACAACTCTCGTAGATTGAAAACGTCAGAAATACGTGTACGAGAGTTGTATTCTACAGCTACATGTTTCTAAATGAAAATGTAAAATTTCTGATGAACTTCTAACTGATCGAAACGTTGACAGCAATACATAAATAGCGGAGCTTTTTCTACCAGTGTGCACTTATTTTTTCTATTTGATGAACTGTTGTTTGTCCTGCACCTGCGGGACTTGAGTGGATCATATGCGTGCACTATGTATCTTTTCATACAGTGAGTGAGACCCCCACTTCATTTAGGCCACGTTTATTTCAGTCAAACAGGCAAACATATGCCATAGAGGTTGTTTAAGAAGAATTTAAGTGGTGTGTTTGTGCATGATGCGTAGGCCTACTTGCGTAGACTATCATGTGCAGCATATGGAGAAAAGGAGACTGTGTGTGTGTGTGTGTGTGTGTGTGTGTGTGTGTGTGTGTGTGTGTGTGTGTGTCCTTTCCACAAGTCCGCTCCTATTATTTATTCATTTAATAGTGGTGGAAAGTAACACTCAAGTACAATTATGAGGTATTTGTGCTTTACTTGAGTTTTTACAATTTCCAATACTTTTACTCCACTACATCTTAGAGGCATATATTGTAGCCTACTTTTGCTCCACTATACAATTATTTGAAAACTTTAGTTACTAGTTACTTTGTAGATTTGATTATCATTACAAAACATACATTAACCACTTCAACCCTATATTTCAGCCATTTGAAAATAGCAGATCTACAAGTGATGCAAGGCATTGTGAGCTTGTAGATCTGCTATTGTTTATAGATTTAGTATAAGATTTGTATACATTTGTAAACTTGAAATGGGACATTCTGCACCATGAGTAGATACTTTCTACTTTTGGTAGCCTACTTTAACCTACATTTTGATACCAATACTTTTGTACTTTTACTCAAGTAAATTTTTTATTCCGGACTTTTGCTTGTAACAGAGTATTTCTACATCGCAGTATTGATACTTTTACTTAAGTCCAAAAATATAGTACTTTCCCCACCATTAATATGATTGGTTAATGCTACGTCGCAACGCGATAGCCGACGCTCCACATCGCCCCAGATGAGGACAGTTTTTCGCGCGACGTCGCCGTCAGAACGCTCGCTCGCTGGCAGTGCGGATGAGGTGTGACACGTCGTTTTCAGATCGTTATTTTCGGTGCGACACAAGCATAAATCATTTGAAGGGAATCCCACTTTTTAAGAAGAAAACACCAGAGCAATAAATACTGCCGCAAACATCTACTTTTCTTAAACAAATATCTCTGCTCCGTTTACATTCTCTTCCACAAAGTGTTGTTGTTCTTTAGTTCCTATCTATCTCTGCTCCTATGAAGTGTACATTATCTTTTTCATATTATTATTATGAACTTTATATTGTAGTTTGTACCCTGTATTCTGAGTTTGTGACTACAACAAGTAGCAAAATAGAATGTACATTAGGACAGTGGTTCTCAACCTGTGGGTCAGGACCCCCAGGGGGCTCCCCACATGATTTGGGGGGGGGTCCCCAGATGACAGTGAAGTCACAATTTAAGGACTTTTAAGATATTTTTAATACCTCAAGAAAGAAAAGAAAAAAGACTATTACTGCATCCAAACTAATCAACAAACTATACTATAAATACGGTCAAAATTGTGAAATAATATAAGAAAGAGGCGATCTACAAGCAAGGCGTTGTGAGCTTGTAGATAAAAAAAAAAAAAAACGACCTTGTAGATCTGCTATTTTGACTATGTATCTGTGGAACTGAGTTAAACTAAATTAAATGCCTCAACTCCTAATTCCAAGCGCTTCTCAGGGTGGTGGGTCCCCAGTTCAAATATGATTATTTTGGGGGGTCGCTGCCTGAAAAGATTGAGATCCACTGCATTAGGATATAATGTACACAGTCACACACACATAGAAGATATGGAGATTGGAGATCAAAGAAAACGATAGAAGGGGGGGGGGGGGAGACGTGTAATTGGGGACCCATAAAATGTTTCTGGGACCCATTTGAATGACCACCTGTGGGTCCCGGGACCCATTACATTGAAAACCTAGCAACATCACTGCACGCTCACAACGTGTTGTGATGCGACGCGTTGTGAGCTTGTAGATTGGCTATTTTCAAATAGCCTAGGTACTGTATACAATAGGGCTAAAGTTTATATCTGCAAAGTAACTAGTAACTAGTTTTCAAATAATTGTAAATTGAGTAAAAGTACAATATTTGCCATTTTACTTAAGTACAGTACTTGAGTACATGTACTTAGTTACTTTACAACAGTCTAGGGGTTCGAAGCCATTACGGAATGAACAAATTCATGAATTTCATGTCATGTCACCAAAGTCCCATTATTAGAAATTGAACGACAAGCCTATACAACAAGTGAAAATCATGAGCTGGAAAAAAATATATATATATATATAGTTAATTTATTGCACAATAATAAATGTACATTGTTGTTGTTTGTGATAAACCAACACTAAAATAGTAGTATGAAGTTAAACATCTTTAAAATGGGTGGACAATATTGTGACATCCCACGCATATTGTAAGTCATAACAACCCATGTTCCCTGTGTGCCTTGAAGCCAAGGCATGTAAGCCTGCAAATAGCAGGCTTACATACAAAGATTTGCAAAAATGTTCACGATTTAAAACAAAATAGCAGATCTACAAGCTCATAGCGCGGCACAGAGTACCGCGCTATGAGCTTGTAGATCTGCTATTTTTGAAAAATCGTGAACATTTTTGCAAATCTTTGAATATATATATATTTTTAAAGCAAACATTTGTAACAGTTTTCTGAAAAACGTATGTTGCTTTAATATCAGTGGTTCTCAAACTTTTTCACGTCAAGGACCCCCAAAATTATTTTTATATTTGTCTGTCGACCCTCATCTCAAAATATTTTGTTAAAATATATGTATATTCAAATATTTGCACGAATGGTCAAGATTTTTCAAAAATAGCAGATCTACTTAAGCTGCTATTTTTTCAATAGCCAAAGTATAAAATATGGTTACAGTGGTTGCACAGATGCGTTCCCGGTTTGAATGGTTTAAACTCTTGTAGGCCTACTATACTACATGTATTCAATTCAGTCATTGAAAGAGGTATAACATGAGCTTTAGCAGTAGATGTCCTACCTGACACCAGGGTCTACATTTCTCAATGGAAGAATAGGGAGACCATTTCCAACCCCTGTGCACATGTACCAGTCATATTGAATGAACATACTCAGATTGGTTGATACATATGATCACATATTTATATTAATTAAAATATTGCAGCTTCACTGGGCCGTATTTGCCCATTCAATCCGGGAACGCATACTGTGTCATTTTAGATTTGTATAGCTATAACCATTATTTTATACTTTGGGCTATTCAAAAATAGCAGATCTACAAGATCATACGAGCTTGTAGATCTGCTATTTTTTTTTTAAAGCAAACATTTTTTACTCAAATCTTTGCTTCTGGGAATTCTACTAATGTCTTCTAAATCATACCGTTTTTTGAAAAACGTATGTTTCTATATCAGTGGTTCTCAAACATTTTCATGTCAAGGACCCCCAAAATGATGTGTATTTGGCCGCGGACCCCCATCTCAAAATATTTAGTTCCAGAGAACCCAATGAAGCAAAGATTTGAGTTTAAATTTTTCGCTTTAAAAAATATATATATAAAGATTTGCACACATTTTCAAGATCTTTCTAAAATAGCAGATCTACAAGCTCATAGCGTGGCACATGCAGTGCTATGAGCGTGTAGATCTGCTATTTTTGAACATCCAAAGAAATCTAAAGTGACAGATGCATTCCCGGTCTTAAAGGGTTAGCCTAACATAATTGTGCATGCATGCAATGCATTTATTTTAACATGAACAATGTTTTATATCTTGCAGCAAAAGCAGTGACTACATCTGGCCCAGGTGAGTGCTGTTTAAAGTTGGTTGACTCCAGAGCAAGGGTGTGATCACAGGCCATTAGCACAGTCTCTGTGCTATAACTCCAATGTTTAACTTTACAAATGTTGATTCTTATGAAGATTTCCTCGCAAGCATTACTTTTATTATCAGTGATTTTATGATCATGATAACTTACAGTCATAAAAATGCATTATAAAATTACAAATAAAACACATTCACACACAATTTCAACATGATAGCCAGGTAAAATAGCAAAGAACAACAGCAATGTGTCCTGTAAAATGACCCTGTTACAACTCAACTGGTTATGTCCAGCGGCTATTCAGCCAGGATAGGACTTGAAATGAACAATGGAGGTAATCTACATACGGCTTGGGTTACCTGTGTGTCTGTGCATGCGTGAATGTGACACTGATTATAGCCACTGAAAAGCGTTAGTTTTTGTCGCATTCCTAAGCCAATAATTGGCTTAGGACTCAGTAGGAGACTGCCGGTCTTTGAGAACCACTGCCTTAAAGGACCACTTAGCCCAGGGGTGATGCAACTTTGATGATGGAGAGGGCCACTATATTTCCACACTCACTCCAGAGGGCCTCATTGCATATTGTTGCTGTCGGGCAGACACCTCTTATCTCCATATTTAATTTTTTTTCGTAAATTAATGCCGCACTTAGTCATTCTAGTATGTCACACAAAATAGCTCAAAACGCATCGCGACACGTTTTGAGCTTGTAGATCTGCTATTTTTTTGCTATTTTGGAATTGGAATCCTGAATTATTTTTTGGTATTTTGAAATTGGAATCCTGAAAAGTAATTTTTTTATTTAATTTCAAATGCATTTAGTTATACTTAAGTTAACTTTATGAACTTAAATACAAATACATTGGACATAAAAAAGTCATTAAACTAAGACTGAAGTAATTAAAGCGGGTCATGATTGCATGTTTGTATTTTATTTTATTTATTAATATATCAGTATTCCGATATTAACCTGCGGGCCGCATTAAGTGAAGGTGAGGGCCACATGTGGCCCCCGGGCCGCCAGTCGCCCATGTATGACTTAGCCAATGTGTCTCAAGTCCGCTTTAGACGGTCCGTGGTTTTAATAGCTTTTTTTGCGGACCTGTAACCATTTACGTCTTGGGTTTGAGAACAGCACTTCAACATTACTGTGCGTAAGTGCTCAGGACGGCACCAGTTGACTATGAGGAAGAAATTATATACGGCTGCTTATATCATTATATAATACTTCTACAATACATTATGATATTTGACAGCTTGTAAGAGCCTAAATGTCCCCACTAGGCCTGATAGCTATTGTTTTGGTACAGCCTATCTTGTTATAGACCAATTATTTGTTTACCAACATTGAGACTGGATGCACAGGTGATTGTTTCATGCAATCAATTCACAACCTGTTGTTTCGGGGTGCGCTGGTTTCAGCACACCCCAACCCCCTCTTGTGTGTTGACTAGTGAGGCGCGTCCTAGCGAGACCTGACAGATTGGGTTTCATTGCGCGCATACTGGTTGCACGCATACTGGTTCTTATCAGTGTGACGTCGTCTGTTAAAGGTAGGGTAAGTGATTTGCAATTATTCAAATAATTGCAAAATGGGTCTACGTTCTGATAGTGCTCGTTACTATAGAGTGTCCTGTCCATATAAGGAGTCTCCATGTTTCTCCAGCTCTTTATAAAAAAGAAAATGCATTTTCGTTTCAGTTTCAGTTTCATTTCCAATTTTATCCAATCAGGATAGAGAACTCAATCAGGATATAGATTAAACAAGTGAAATTGGAAGTGATGACACTAAGAAATGAGCAGGCAAAATTAGAACTGGAACACTATAAAAATGAAGCTTAAAAATGGGTACTTTCTCCTGATTGGCTGAGATTTTGACACCTACCAGAAAATGTATTGTCTGTTTATTAAAGAGCTGGAGAGACAGGGAGACTCCTGTTACTGAACAAACACTCTATAGCAATGATTACTATCAGAATATAGTGCTTTAACCTTTAAAAAAAATACTTTTTGTTTTAACCCAAAAATATCACTTACCCTACCTTTAAGGGGTCTATGGTTCAGTTTGTCCTTCAGGCAGCAGTATAATATGATCTCTGCCATGCGCTCAAGGCAGAACTACCGTAGCACTGACATGAGTGTTAATGTACTTCTGACCATGATATCATGTACATAAAGCATAACCACCTCCACCTAGAATATTGTCTCGATGTGCCTCATTGATTGCTGATTGATCCAGAATTCCGCGACAACTTGGAAGGGTCACATTTGACACGTTTGACGTTTGGTCACATTGAGTCACGATATTATACATGTCACCTTGCTAAACGAATTGCCTAAGTCATTTTTGGAGGACATTTATATTTTTGCCTAAGTCAGCTCCTCATGACACTGGCCATCTCTGGTAAAATGGCCTATCTCCTTATTGAAAAGGATCATGCTGTTCCCTCCCCTTTTAGTAAGGCGGGAATATGCCGTTTTCAATACACGATAGTGCACTTGGTGATACAAGCGTGAAATTTGGCACAGATGTCCATATGACCCTAATTGATAATCAACCTCTGGCCACGCAAAAATCCTAAGATTTCAAGATGGCCACCACCAGTTTTCAAAATGGCTGCAACTGGGCCAATGTTTTGGACTATATCACTTTGCTGGGGCTTATTTTAATATATGAGAATATGTTCTGGAGGTATTTCTACCAAGTACGATAACAAATAACATTAGGTTCCAATATGGCGGCATGTTTTCCAATATGGCTGCCGATAAATTGCAGAAATGTGCATCTGCTTATGGTTTATCCACATGAGCTTGTAGTACATGTATTTGTATTCATTGCCATACACAGAATCCATTTATGGAACATTTGAAAGTGATTTATTAGCTTGGTAAAGCTTAGTGCTTACTTTTTGTTTTGTTATAAGTCATTATAAACACATTCTCATTTACAATGGTGGCTGGGCAAGTGACAGGCCAGTGTACTAGCAACTGCAACCACAGAGGGGTGTGCAGATAAGTCCAAACTTAAAGCATTTGCAGTGTCCAGAACATGCTTTTTTACATCCACATCGTGTCAGCTTCTGGCATAATTTGGCAGGACTGCACAAGAGTGACTGGCCCCATATATGTCCTACTTGGAATGCACTTCACTTGCATTCACTTCCTTGTAAGAAGAGAGAAGAGGACCATACGATGCAGCACTGCCTTGTCTGCCCTCTACTACCCAACCAGTGCAGCTTAAAAGATCTCGCAGAGTTCAATAATAATGCAAAGGACTGTGTAAAGAAATGGGAAACTGTCATATAACCACATGCTTCAAAGACACGAAAAGAAGAAGACTTCCTTGTAGGAACTACTTCTATGAAGTTCTATCGTACATGAGTACTATGAACTCCTCAATGACTTGCATATGTTTATCATTTATTGCAACAGGTGTTGAACCTAATTTGGAGAAGTTGTCTGCCATGCTGACCTTTTTCCCTTTCCATGGAAGGACGAAACTGTGTGGCATCCTGTGTGGTATTTTATTGATGAAACACCTCACTTTGTTCAGTCAGACGACAACACATGAATCAAAGACAGACGGACTCAATGGCGCTCATCAATTTTACGTGCTGCACGGAGAGATCAGTCTAGCCTTCTCCTAGACCCAAAAACCTTCTGACCTCTCTTCTCCGTGCGACACCTTTAATTCATCATGTGGTTTCATAACATATCATAAAGAGGAACTAACTGGTTCCTGTTTGCTCAGTGTCTAATAAAGTAATACATATGCCCAGAAGACGCAGCTGATTTAATCTGCACATAGGTCAAAATACAATATGTTTAAGGAAGCGAGTACTTGTGTTAGAAGGCCCTTTCTCGGGCAAGCACATGTCATGATTAATACAAGTAAAAACACAATGTGAGTTACATACAAATAGAAAATATAAACTTTGATCCCTATCATTCCCTCCTGTTTTTCATTTTATGCAATCATACTTTGTTTTTCTCCTTTCAGGTAGGGCTGTCTTGTGATCCACATTTTCCAACCCACCGTCATAATAAACCTTAGTACTTTTCATTAAATTACAAGTCATAATCCTCCTGTGGCTCTCCTGCATGGTCCATCTGGTTTAACATGACATACTGCACAAAGGTGTTAGAAATCAAACGGACAACCATTGCCTTAATACATGGAAGTACACAAGACATAAGACAACACATCAAAATGAATATGCATATGATCAACATGACACCCTTCATAGCTAGTTGGATCCAGCTTCCAGACCATAGCCAACCGAACCAGCTGAAAGTGGAAACAACGTGGTCAGCGGCCATGGCCTTCTGGAGTCCTACCAGTCGGTTCATCGCGTCCGTCATGTTCTGGGAGTGTACTTCGTCCGTAATAAAGGTGCAACATGTCGTATTCAGTAAAACACATGTACCACCAGATGCAGCGGTGAGCAAATCAAGGGCCATGCGATGCTGCATTACCATAGTGCGTAATGCACTAATCTCCCTGTTCTGTGCTTGTTCAATGACAATAGAGGCGTTGATAAACATACCCAATCTGTAATCAACAGTCTCTATTCTCAGCATGTTCTTTCCCACTCCTGTCCAAGGGAACAGTGCTAAGACTACCTTCTGACCTTTTGTCCAGTGTTTGAATTCGTCAGGAACGTCAGTGCCCCATACAGCGTCATGGCGTTTGATCGGGTCATTTGCATCTCTCTTTTCTCGCTTGTTTGTGGCATCCTGCTGATCTGTGAGTTCTAGGAAAAAGGTGTGGTCGGTCACAAAGATAGGGGCGCAAACCCCTGACCAATTCTCGGGCAGTGTTGGATAAGCGTTACCCCCACATAACCACCACCCCCCCTGAACCCACCATGTGCCATTTGACTTCTGTCTTAAGCTGACTGGGGCGCCTTCTCCTCCCGCCCACAATTGATCACAATTGGTAGTGATACCCATAGGGACTGTGCCGTACTCCTGCAAGTAACACATAGAGTGATTGGCGCCGCCCATTTTCTGCATAATGACCCGTTGTGCACGTAGCTTCCCTTTGATCGTTCTCTGCCAATTTACCCAAAAATTTAGTGCGCATGTCCCAGCCTTCAAACCTGTCTCATAGGGGTTTGAGTCGTCGATGATTATGCTGGCATGCTGAAACCCAATTCCTGCTAAGCTGGCGAAACACTTGGCCTGTGATTTGCTCATCGCCTTCCCGTAGAGAGTCACCTGGTCTGAAGCAAAAGGCATGTTAGAACACACATAACAATCAGTTTTATCGTAGCTTTTTGCCAATTTTGTCACATAGGAGTACCACTTGTTTCGCATACGTGGCTGTGTACTATTTTCATTGTCTGGACCCCAAGGGTCATCCTGATAAGTCCATCGTTTCTTTCTGTTTCTGAGTTTGTCATTGTTCAAGACCACTAGGGTCACGAGGATTGCACTCGCCACTAGCAATACCTTTCCAAGCATTTATAATCAGTAGTGGCTCAGTAGATTTCTTCACCGGGCTTGAGACCAGTGCTTCGCTATCAGAAACACCACCCTTCTTCACCCGGACTTCCACCACTACTCGTCGTGTGTTTGGAGCGGTATTACTTTTTTACAATGGCTCTGATGAATCCACGTGTTCCGCTCTGCGATCTTCAGTGCTGTTGGTGTGGTCAGCAGGACAGTGTATGGACCTTCCCACCGCGGGCTGTGCCAGTGTTTTCGTTTTATCACCTTGACGAGGACCTGGTCACCTGGTGCCACACGGGTGTCCTGTAGGGGAGTAGAAATGTCTGGCAGTTTATTTGTTCGAGCTATTTCATTGCTTTTGAACAACTGGCTCATCCAGTCTGCTAATGTGTTTTCTGCCCCTGCATCTTCTACCTCTTGCACACAGTCCACTATTGGCAGTCTGAATTGTCTTCCTGTCACTATCTCAAATGGTGATAAGCCTTGGGCTGTGGGTGTTATTCTCATATACATCTCTACCAATGTTACACATTCTAACCATGATCTGTCTGTTTCTTCCATGGTTTTTGTTAGTCTATTTTTTACCGTGAAATTGGTTCTTTCGACCAAGCCAGCGCTCTGTGGGTGATATGCACAATGATTTTTTAATTGGATGCCTAAATGTTTTGCCATGAGAGAGACAACTGAGTTTACAAAATGGCTTCCATTATCACTGTAAATTATTACCGGAATCCCTCTGTTAGGAATTATGACCTTACAGATGGCCTTTGCCACTGTGATGGCGTCTGCACTTCTAGCTGGAATTACTTCAACCCATTTTGAGAAGGGACATATTAGGACTAAACAGTATTTATATCCCTTGCTTGGTGTCAATTCAATAAAATCCATGTGTAGGTATTCGAATGGAAATGAGGGGAGGGGGAACTTCCCCCTCTTTGGTCTTTCATTACCTTGTGAATTGTGCCTACAACACACTATGCATGCTCTACAAAATAATTTTGAAAATTTAGTGTAATTATAAGTGTGGAAATGTTGGCTGATGATATGGATCATTCCCCCTGTTGAGACATGGCAAGGCCCATGGCTCAAATGGGCTGCTGTTTTGTATAAGCTAGTCGGGAGCACGAGCTTATCTTGTACTCTATATAATCCGTCTGAACCTGTAAGTGCACCATCGGTTAACCACTTCCTTTTTTCTTTTTCAGGAGCATTGTTTTGCATGTCTCGTAGTACTTCTAATGGTATTGGCTGTGGTACCTCTTGGTTGTTTTCTAGTAAGCCACAAAACCCAAATTTCCCCACCGCTGCTTGCTTTGCCACTATGTCCGCAAAAGCGTTCCCTAGTGATATTCTGTCTTTGGAGCTTGTATGTGCTGCACATTTACATATAGCCAATGTGCGTGGTAATAAAACTGCTTGTAAGAGTTCAGTCAGTAGGCGTGCATGTGTCACGGGCTTTCCCGTAGATGTCTTCATACCTCGTCTAGCCCACTGTGCTGCAAAAACATGTATTGTTGAGTGTGCATACTGGCTATCTGTATATATTGTGACATCTCTGCCTTCTGCAGCTTTGCATGCCTCTATTACAGCCACTAACTCAGCTGCCTGTGCTGAGAATGTGTGTGGGAGTTGGCCCGCTTTCACTACCTCTTTATCTGTGACCACAGCGAAGCCTGTCTGATTCTGACCTGTGAGCGACCTTGAACATGAACCGTCAACGAACCATGTTTCCCCTATATCTAATTGTGTATCTTTCAAATCAGGACGTGGTTTGCATGTTTTCTCTGTTTCCTCTTTGCAACAGTGTGGTGTTCCGTCTTCTGGTGTGGGCAATAATGTGGCTGGGTTCAGAATGGTGCATCTTTTAATGGTGATGTGTGCCTGTGACATGAGTGTGGCTGTCAGTGCTAGATATCGTGCTGGAGATAAGAATGCCATTTTTGTCTCGTTTAACAGCATGGAGACTGCGTGTGGTACCATCAGTGTAAGTGGGTGAAATAAAACTATTTCCGCCGTGCTGTGTACCGACATAGCGGCCGCGCATACGGCCTGTACACATATAGGGAGCGCTAGTGAGACTGGATCTAGCCTTTTTGAAAAGAACCCTATTGGCCTCAGTTTTAACCCATGTTTTTGTGTCAATACTGAGGTCATAAAACCTCCTTTACAGTCCACTGTCTGCACAAATGGTTTGTCATAGTCTGGTAGTGCTAGGACAGATGAGCTCACTAAACATTGTTTAGTAAGTTCAAATGCCACGTCTGCTTCTTTTGTCCATTGAATTTTTCCTGTCATGGTTAGATCGTTCTCAAAATAAATAGTATCTAATAAAGGCTGCGTCAGTGCAGCATAGTCAGGCACCCACGCTCTACAATAATTAGTCAGGCCTAAAAATTGCATCATTTGTTTTTTTGTCGTTGGCTTAGGTGCATTAAGTACTGTCTGCTTTCTGTCTGAGTGAATTCGTCTCCCCTCATGATCCAGACTGTGACCCAAAAAGATCACTTCCCTTTGCACAAATTGCAGTTTCTCTCTGGAGACCTTGTTCCCTGTCCTGGCTAGATGAGTTAATAATTGAACTGTCACCCTGGTGCACTCATCCTTTGTGGGTGAGGCCACTAGAATGTCATCTACGTAAACAAGGATTTGAGACGATGTTGGTATATCTAGAGTAGATAAGCAGTTAGCCATTTCTCGTGAGAAGATTGTAGGACTATCTACGTATCCTTGAGGAAGTCTAGTAAAGGTGTATTTTGTCCCCTCATGTGTGAATCCAAACCACCCTTGTGACCCCTCCTCGACAGGAATCGAGTGAAATGCGTTACTGAGATCTACGACGCTAAACCATGCCATATTTGGTCTGAGGCTATTCATAAGTGTGTGTGGGTCTGGGACAGTAGGTGCGGTGCTCTCCACGGCTTCATTTACAGCTCTTAAATCCTGTATCATTCTCCATGATTTGTTATCTGCCTTTCTTACAGGAAAAATAGGAGAGTTACATGATGCATTTGGACACTTACGTAATATACCAGCTTTAACCATTTCACTAATTACTGGCTTAATGCCTATCTTAGCATCTTCTTTTAAGGCGTACTGTTTCTTGTTTGGCCTATAGTTAGTTTTTGGCCTAATTCGTACTGGTTGAGCAGTAACCATTCGTCCCACGTCACTTTTCCCTTTTGACCACACACAGTTTGGGACCTCCTCCAGGGCCTTAATGGCCTCTTCACTCAAAAAACATCAGGCTTGATTATAGTCTTCTAGATGGGCTCGTGGGGTCATAACTATAGTAAACCCTAAATGTCGTCGTCTGAGCCCCCCACTATGCTGCCACCCTCCTGTGTCGTCCGTCCAGTCAGTTGTACGGTCCCCCAGTACTGCTAGCTGACCTAACCTTTTCCATGAGGTTCCTAGGCCTCGTGCTATAGATACATGGGGTATTTGTGAACTTCTCATTAATGCACTAGTTTCTGCAGGGACCCCTACACTCACCACCACACTCCCATCTGAGTCCTCATATAATGTTTTGAACACTACTCTCTGTGGTCCTAAACGGTTCACCATGTTATCATATTCTTTGTCAGGCCCGGGGGTTTTCTTGTATCTCATAGTCATGTGTAAGTCTTGTGGGGCCATTAAGGTCTGTCCGTCACGTGGTGTAATCATGCTCAGTAGCTGCTGTGCTGTGTTAGTCAGGTCTTGTCGGGGCATATCTAAAGTCCAGTAGTAGCGAGGCTCACCTATGGCCTGTGAAACAAATATTTGATCTTCTATTTTCTGCCCCGGCCCCACTGATCTCATGCCCCCCGTGACTGGTACAAGACTTAATTTTAACTTTTCCATGCCATCTCGTCCTAGGAGGTTCACTGGACAATTTTTAATGTAGACAAAAGGCAGGCTAGTGGTGATACCTGTTGCATCATCCCTGACTGTGAGAGGTTTAGAAACTGGTCTTTGATCTAAATGACCATTGGCTGATTTAACAAATATGGTGCTAGTCTGGGGCCACATGTTAGAGACTTCTTCTTTTAAGACTGATGAATCTGCTCCACTGTCACACAAAAAGTTAATTTTTACACCATTAATTGTCAACACACGGGTGGGTTTAATATTTAGGTTCCTAATAGTTAAAAAGACCTCGGACAAATCTACATGATGTATTCTCTCTGTGCTTTCTGTGTCTTCTACGTCTAGTCACTCTTGGGACCAATCTGAGTTCTTAGGTGCTGAGGGGTGCTGTCTGTCATCCTTTCGCTCATACTGCTTTCCTCCCTCTCTTGTCAGTGGCTGATCTGACCTACAGTTCCTAGCCATGTGTCCCTCTTCCCCGCACCGGTAACACAAAAACTTCCTGTTCTCACTTCTACCTCCACGGCCTCTGCCTCTTCCCCGGCCCCCAAAACCCCCTCTGCCTCTCTCTCCTCCTATGAAGTATACCTCTCCATCTCCCCCCTCTGCGGCCACAAATGCTGATATCTTTTTCTTTTTCTTCTCATTGATGTGACTGGCTGCGTGCTCTGCATAATTCATACACTCCTGTACTGAACCTGTTCGGTAATGGACATTATGCTTTTTGATAAATTCTGCTATGCCTGGCCCAAAACCATTCATGAGGGCCAATTTAAGCTGTTGTTGGTAAGGGGACGCTTCCTGAGCGTCGTATGGGATCCCACTATTGGCTCTGAAACACTCTTCTAGCTTAACCCTGTAGTTTTGCACACTTTCCTTCTCATCCTGTCTACATCCTGCTATCTTGGTGTAATCTGGACGCTGTGCAAATACTCTGCGGATGTCGACATAAACAGCGTCGGTTTGATTCACTAAGTCCTGTACTCCTACCACCAGGGCGGCTGGGGGAACTGCTGCATTAACCCCTGTGAACGCTCCCTTCACTCTTCCCCACTCATGCCCAAAAATGTTCAAGAATGTTCTAAGGATCTCAAGCCCATTCAACTTGAATGCAAGCACTAGCGCTGCGTGATCAATGCAAAACTGTGTTGCGTCCTGTTTGTATGGGGTGAGCCCTTCACATGCTTTTCTACAGTCTTCAGCTGTCCATGGGCGATATACAGATATGGTTTGTGCTGCATCTGGTGCTCCTTCACCTATAGCTACGCCAAAATGAGGATTTGCCACTTCAATCATAGGGAATATCTGCCCCCCTGCTAACCCTTCCGCCCCCATACTTAACATGCTAAGATCGGGGTACAGTGATTTTGTTTGTGATCGGGTTACGGGTGGACTAAACTGCCCACTCTTCTCTGCTTTAGCCAATTCTTTCTCTATTTTTTCCCTAGCACGGGTCTCTCTTTCTTTTCTGTCGCTGTCCTCTTTTCTTTTAATTTCTCTCTCTCTCTCATCATTCTCTTCCTCCAACTGTCTTTCTCTCTCTCTGCGTGTGACAGCTTCTCCCTCCAACTGTCTCTCTCTCTCTCTGCGCGCTACGCACGCTCCTGTCTCGTCATCCAAACTCACTTTCTGCCAACTTTTCTTCGCTGCTGTGCTTACTGACACTGCAACAGTACTTGAGTTTTTTCCTTCTGCTCTCTTTTTTGCCTGTACTAACCACAATGCAGCTACTTTTAGCTGTTCCTCCAAATCTTTTCTCTCTTTTCCTTTCTTTCCTGCTGTTGCGGCTCTCAAATTTTCCATCAACTTTCCACAGCCGACAAGAGTTAATTTTCCTGTGAAACCATATTCTTTGCACCATTGCTTGAAATACTTAGTGCTGCCCGCACTATGGCTTTCCATGTATTTAACATCCCCACTAAGGGCAGACTTACTTTTCCCAGTTCCCATTTTTTATTCAAAAGATATGTTGTTTTAATTAATATTCTTAATTCACCATTCTCGTGTACTTCAATTGGCCACAGAGTTTGTATCAATACTGCGGTTCGTGGCTATACCATACAATCGTCTGGTCACAATAACAAGGAGGAAATCAGTACATGAGCACAAAAGTAACACCAAGCTCTAGGAGACATGTAACAACTATCACATCCTCACAGGTAGACATTTGTAAATCACTCAATTAAAGAAATGAGATAACGATTGCAAGAGCAACAACAATTATAATGAGAAGTGTAACCAAGGCTACATTAATACAAAACATTTGTAAATTACTCAATCAACACACTTCTATTCTGTATTTAACAGAAACCTCCTCAGGGCGGAGAAACCACTACTCTTTCTCCTTCAAGGTGGAGTAAACCTGTCAAAAACCTCCTTAATCGGTGGAGTAACCGTTCCTTACCGTTTGTCTTTAGGTCAATGGTTGGGTCTGGATGCCGTCAATCGTCTATGAAGAGAAAAGGGTTGGACATCTAAGGCACCGGCCTGGTCACGAATTCACGTCCCAGGACTTTGACAGGATCGGCTCAATCCCGGCTGTCGACAGACTTTCGGCGTGTCTTCCCCTTGTTCTTCTCCAACGACGATATTGGCATCCGGCAACGAAGGACCAATTATGTGTGGTATTTTATTGATGAAACACCTCACTTTGTTCAGTCAGACGACAACACATGAATCAAAGACAGACGGACTCAATGGCGCTCATCAATTTTACGTGCTGCACGGAGAGATCAGTCTAGCCTTCTCCTAGACCCAAAAACCTTCTGACCTCTCTTCTCCGTGCGACACCTTTAATTCATCATGTGGTTTCATAACATATCATAAAGAGGAACTAACAGGTTCCTGTTTGCTCAGTGTCTAATAAAGTAATACATATGCCCAGAAGACGCAGCTGATTTAATCTGCACATAGGTCAAAATACAATATGTTTAAGGAAGCGAGTACTTGTGTTAGAAGGCCCTTTCTCGGGCAAGCACATGTCATGATTAATACAAGTAAAAACACAATGTGAGTTACATACAAATAGAAAATATAAACTTTGATCCCTATCACATCCCCTGAATGCATGAAAGAAGCAAAGACCTGATGACTTTGATTCAATAGCTGATGCAATTTCATGAACGGGGATCCATCTGAGATCCTTCCCTCCTTCCAAAGGCAATCCACAGCTAATTCAAGCCAAGTCTTTGAACAAGTGAAACTGTTATGTCAACAATGTCAGTATCTGAGGCAGAGCTGCAGAGGATAGCATCTGACACATCATGATTCGCAGCTCAGATACTGACGTTGCTGTCATAGCAGTTGCACTTGTTCATATTAAGTAAGTCTGAGACTTATTGTCAGTATCAGCTGAGAATGCAGGGGTCTTATAGACCCCCTGGTATTGCTGAGGTGGAGCGCCACACTCACCGTACCTACTCATACACTGATCCTGACCGAACCCATGACCATGTGATCCGAAGGTGAAAGCTCTACCGACTGAGCTACCCAGACACAAAGACTTGGCTTGAAAAAGCTGTCGAAGGACCTCAGATGGATCCCCCTTCATGAAAATGCATCAGCTATTGGATCAAAGTCATCAGGTCTTTGCTTCTTTCATGCGTTCAGCAGATGCCATACAGTTTTGTCCTTCCACGGAAAGAGAAAAAGGTCAGCACCTGTTTGAGAAAATATCCCTATATATATATAAGTTTTTGTATTTATTGGTGAACATATTGAAAAGTCTGTTGCCCTAGGTCATTAAAAAGCTACCAAATCTGTGTATGGTAATTAATACAAATACATGTGCTACAAGCTCATGTGAATGTACATTTATGCAATTTATCGGCAGCCATATTGGAAAATATGCCGCCATATTGGAACCTAATATTATTATTTTTATCTTACTTGGTAGAAATACCTTCAGAACATATTCTCCTATATTAAAATAAGGGGGAAATCAAAGATTTACAGCCCCAGCAAAGTGATATAGTCCAAAATGTTGGTCCAGTTGCAGCCATTTTGAAAACTGGTGGTGGCCATCTTGAAATCTTAGGATTTTTGCGTGGCCAAAGGTTGATTATCAATTAGGGTCATATGAAGGACATCTGTGCCAAATTTCACGCTTGTATCACCAAGTGCACTATGGTATCAAATTCCCGCCTTACTATTTTAGTATAATGGCATAACTCCCTAGTGTGACTTAGGCCAAAATAGACAATCTTTTGGCCTAAGTCACATTTTTGTGACTTAGGCCAAATGACAGATTTAAAAAAAAAATTACTTAGGCCATTAGTTTAGCAAGGTGACGATGCAGAGTGTGTTGGAGAAAAAAGGGGTAAAAAGCCAAAATAAAACATAAAATATGTTTTGTCCACAGAGGTTGACTTTGTGAATAAACACACGCCTGCCCTGATTCAGAGAGTGACCATGGTGGAACCCATCCTGGACCTACTGGTTCACAAGGGGGTCATGAAGAATGAGGACTACGCTGACGTGAGAGCCGAGAGAACCAGTCACAAGAAGATGAGGGAACTCTTTGTGCTCCTAGAGGCCCGTGGGAACAAAGCCAAACTCATCTTCTACAAAGGTCTCGAGGAACATGAGGCATTTCTTCTTGATGATCTGAAGTCTGCACAATAATTGTCATTTAACCCATTAAGACCATGCAGGAACGCATCTGTGTGTCATTTTTAGATTTATTTGGCTATTCAAAAATAGCAGATATACAAGCTCATAGCATGGCACCGAGAGTGCCGCGCTATGAGCTTGTAGATCTGCTATTTTTGAAAAATCGTGAAAATGTGTGCATATCTTTGAATATATATATTTTTCAAAGGGAACATTTTTGACTCAAATCTTTGCTTCTGGGGGATTCTACAAATGTCTTCTAAATCCTAACAGTTTTTTGAAAAAACTTACAGTATGTTGCTATAATATCAGTGGTTCTCAAAAAAAATTCATGTCAAGGACCCCCAAAATGATATGTATTTGTCTGCGGACCCCCATCTCAAAATATTTTGTTCCAGGGACCCCCAGAAGCAAAGATTTGAGTTAAAATGTATACGTATATATTCAAAGATTTGCAAACATTTTCACGATTTAAAAGAAAAATTGCAGATCTACAAGCTCGTAGCGCCGCACTATGAGCTTGTAGATCTGCTATTTTGGAATAGCCAAATAAATCTAAAAATTACACACAGATGCGTTCCCGGTCTTAAAGGGTTAATTTAGTTTTAACCTATTAAGACCTGAGGCCGATTCTACAAAATGTCTTCTAAATCCTAACAGTTTTCTGAAAAAACTATGTTGTTTATATATAGTTGCTGTCGGGTAGAAACCTTAAACCTTAAAATTAACACTATACGACGTGATCATTCTGCAGCGTCACACAAAAGCATCAAAAGTAGCAGATCCACAAGCTTGAAACACGCCACGAAGTGACGCGTTTTGAGCTTGTAGATCTGCTGCTTTTGCTACTTTTGAATTTGAATCCTGAAAAGTAACCGTTTTGGACATACTGTATGAGGTTTCCACCTGACAGAGACGATATATAGCTCAAATCTAAAATGACACAGACACTTTCCTGGTTTTAATGGGTTAATACCTAATTCCAATGCAATGTTTGTCTAAGTCTTAAAGGAAAAGAATATGCTTTTTTGTTGTTGTCTTTTTACCAGGATTTTCATTATCCGGCATTATCATCATGGGGATGTAGTTCTTTTTATGTTATATGTTATGTTTATTACTTTGTTCTTCTTTTTTTGTTTGTGGTGACTTTACATGAGGTGAAAGAAGACATGTATTTCTGATTAAGTCATATTAGTCTTATTTAATAAAATGTTTCCTTTTCATAATATTTGAATATATGTGTACTGTAATATTTAATAATTGATGAAGCTGTACTTCATCAACATCAAATGTTTCAGCCACACATGGTCTTCATAAGGGTGTAACAGTGACTTAGGAGTGGAACAAGCTGACACACACATCTGTCACCTATAGGGGGCAGCACACTGTAATCCCTAAATCAGTCCACCAATCCTAAACATCAACAGAGATAGTAACATATGCCAATGTTTACCTCTGCAACAAACCACACTTAAATCTATAATATTGAAACAAGGTCTATAGAGTCATTATACAGTCACCTAGAGCTCGTAAATCCACCGGCACCGTTTTGGATTAATTATCTTCTATCTATAATGGGACACAATCAATGCTGAAAGTAGTGGTGGAAGAGGTACTCACATTTTGTACTAAAGAAAAAGTACCAATACCACAATTTGGAAATACTCTGCTACAAGTAAAAGTCTGGTAGTCAAAATGTACTTGAGTAAAAGTACAAAAGTATTCCCATTAAAACATTAGTTAACATTTAGTTAACTACTGAAAGTAAAAGTTCACAAGTTTCCAAATGTATAAAAATGCTTTGAAAATAGCAGATCTACAAGCTCACAACGCGTCGCTTTGCGACGGTTTGTGAGCCTGTAGATCGACTATTTTCAAATAGCCTAAGTATAAATAGGGCTGAAGTTGTTCATGTCGGTACCTAATTAGTAACTAAAGTTTGTAGAACAAAAAATTGTAGTGGAGAAAAAGTATAATATTTGCCTCTGAGATGTAGTGGAGTAGAAGTAAAAGTATTGAAAATTGGAATTACTAAAGTAAAGTAAAAGAAATCCTCAAAAGTACACTTAAGTACAGTACTTACAGTAAATATACTTAGTTATTTTAGACCACGGAAAGGAAGAACAAATCTGCACGCCATCTTTGACTCTCCCTGTAAACTTTATTTAAGTGGAGTATTGTACAACGTTCCAACCTCTGCCGTCTTCATCAGGTATACAATCTATGCTGAAAATTAAACAGAAACAAGCAGAACATATTTAAAAAGTTTTTTCACTGCTAAATCACAAATACCAGTTTTATTATCACATTTATGTTCTGCTAAGCAGTCTAATAAACCATGCACGCTTAATACTGAAAAAGGCTCAGCAGCGACTGTACTGGCTCCGCTGCCTGAAGAAGCTCGGAGTAGGACATCGCATCCTCAGGCTGTATTACAACAGTTCTGTTGAAGGCATCCTAACAGGCTGTGTCACGGCCT
Organism: Gymnoscopelus braueri; assembly: GCF_963280865.1. Lineage (NCBI taxonomy): Eukaryota > Metazoa > Chordata > Actinopteri > Myctophiformes > Myctophidae > Gymnoscopelus > Gymnoscopelus braueri. The sequence goes on from NC_137608.1 coordinate 867,204, forward strand.
GGTACGGGAACTGCACTGCCCGAGAAAAGATCAGCCTACAGCGAGTAGTGCGATCGGCAGAGCGGATAATGGGAATCGAGCTCCCAGCGCTCCAGGAACTGTACAAAAAGCGGTGCGTGGTCAAAGCCAAGCGCATCATCAAGGACAAGCACCACCCAAGTCAGAGACTGTTCAAACCCCTACAACGACCGCGACCGGGCAAGGGGCTCTACCGCAGTATCAAGAGTTCCACCACCAGGTACTGGTGCAGTTTTAATCCGGCTGCTGTCAGAATGCTGAATGGGGCATAAGCCTGAATGAGGCATATAGGCCTTGTTCAGCAGCCTGACAACAGGCGGTGCAGACTTTTCTGGCTCTGCCTGAACACACCTGTGGATTATACCAGGGACAATGACTTGGACTTAGCCCCCCCTCGGACACACCTGTGGACTACACCAGGTACAAATGACTTTTTGTTGCACTCCCTCATGGAGCTACTTGCGGATTATACCAGGGTCAGTCCACCCTAGGTGGACACGCACTGACCTTTTGCACCTTAATCCCATGTATAACGCACTGACTTTTTTTTGTCTTTTTTATTGTGCTCTTTTCTTATCTAAGCACCTTAACGTCCATATGTATATCATGCACAGTATAAGTATAACATGCACAGTATACAATACATTGCTGCTATGCTCAGGCACCTTAGTTTTTTTTTTTTATTATTTTTTTTATTATCTCAGGTACTTTGTAAATATGTAGATAACTTGTCTGGCCTTCTGTTGCTCTCTTGTTTTGATCTCCTTCCCACTTGCCCCCCACCCCCTCTTCTTCTCCCCCCCCCCCCCTCTTCTTTCTATGGAAACTAACGTTGCGATGGGAACGATGTACAAAAACGAATTTCACCCACTTTTTTACCTTGTAAACCTGTGACAATAAAACTGATTCTGATTCTGATTCTGAAAAAATACGTTCTTCGTAAAAAGCATCACATTTAGAACAGGACAATATAAACAGCATTTGTACGTTTACAATGAAATTACAATGATCAGTTGCATATGGTCACTGTTGGGTGGAAACCATGTTTGTACAAAACGGTTCCTTCTTTTATTGGTATTATTATAATACTAATACCTTCATGTTACCTTCATGTTACCATTATTCCATTCCAGTCTTTTTTTATACGATCTATACAGTTTATGAAATGTTTAGAGTGGAGGTAACTCTGCTTCTGCACGGCGTTCAATCTATACCAGTTAATATCTCCTCCAAAGGTGCCCAGACTTATCAGGTGCTTCTGGTTACCATTACTATCACCAGGTTTTCCTGGTCTAATCACTGCTTGATCAGACAGCTGGAAATTGCATGTATTTATCTGCCCTCTAGGATAGAAAACCTGCAGAGCTATAAGGGACCCCCTTGGATCAGAATTGGAGAGCACTGTACAATGACCCAAATTACAAAAAGCAAGCTCATAAATAAGAATCAAATCACTTTAAGCCAAGTATGAGGCAGTCAGGAACATGAACATGAACGCATGATCCTAATTAAAAATAATAATTAGAAGAATGCACAGTACAAATGGTACTCTTAAAAAAAACGAATGTAAATGGCCTCAAGCTGACAGTTATAGGCTAACACAATGTACATCACATTCTGACTCCACTCTAATTTAGTTTTTAAGAGAAATATTAAGCCTTTTTTATTTTCATGCTATCATCCAATAATTCTACAAAGCTCTGTGTGTCTGTCTGTCTGTGTGTCTGTGCGTGCGTCCTCATAATCTCTTCTGCCCGGTTCTGGAGCAATTGCTCTGCATTTGCACTCAGCCATTGACCATTATCATGTGCACGGAACACCGAAGCCCGCTTTTCGCTTTCCCCAAATGTCAGCTGTTTATTAGCGTTTTTGTGTTCGCTGGCTCCCAGGTTGCCAAATCATGTGCGTGAAACAAGCACCAGTGTTGCCACATCCGTGAAACAAGCAGACCATCCACGACACGCGGACCATAACGCACCCCGACGGGTATGGTCTAGTTTGTTCTAATGTGAAATACTGTATGCCTCACCTCCTCCTTGCAAATGTACAGATTGTTTGGTGTCAACATATTGTGTTCCACAGTTTGGGAGCCAGGAGCTTTGTAGGCCAACATCAGTGTGTTGTACTCTGTGCGGGCAGCAACTGGGAGCCAATGTAGGGAGCGGAGAAGGGGGGAGACGAGAACATTTTGGCTGGTTGAATACAGATTGAGGGTCTATGTGAAGAAACCACGGATCAACTGACTGAATTGGTCTAGACAACTGAACACAGACCGACTGCATTACTTTCACGAAAACATGTCAATTCTGGAATAATGTGTTTCAGTGTTAATATAAACAGAAGGATGTTTTGAATACATGTGTAATTATTATAGTTGGCTGAGGTGTGGCTGTGGCCACATTTTTGAGCCTCTGTCCCCCAAAATATATGTGCACGGCACACACAAAAAGATGAGAAACAAATTAATTGGAGTAGATCAAACTCAATGTGCTGTGCTCTAGTAACTACAGTGGTTCTCAAACTTTTTCAGGTCAAGGACCCCCAAAAGGGTATGTATTTGGCCACGGACCCCCATCTCAAATATTTTGTTCCAGGGACCCCCAAAAGCAAAGATTTGAGGTACAAATGTTCGCTCACAAAAATATATATATTCAAAGGTTTGCGCAAATGTTCACTTTTTTCTAAAATAGCAGATCTACAAGCTCATAGCGCGGCACTCGGTGCCGCGCTATGAGCTTGTATATCTGCTATTTTCTGCTAGGTATAAATAAGTATAAAAGGTTAAAATTATTGTGATGCTAAATTGACACATTTTGCTGGGGACCCTCTGGAATACCCCCAAGGACCCCTGGGGGTCCCCGGACCCCACTTTGAGAACCAATGCTCTAGGAATATCTCAACTCCAAAAAGAAATAACAACAAGAGAGACAAATGAAATGAAAGGTGTGACTGAACTGCTCAACAGAATCTGATTGACACCAGCATGTGTCATGGTGAATAATTGTATTATTGATGTAATTTACAGCTAAATATTGCTAAGAATGTTTTTGAAAAGCGAGAAATAGACAATGCAGTAACGGAAAATGTATTCTATTTTATGAACACTTCCTGTTGTTTTCCAAGGTGACCACTTCACACTGGACACACCTGGCATAAATTAATGGAATACTTTCACTACCGTAAGCAATGGAACCCATCGTTTTGTTGTTACTTTTGGGTCTTATACGTGTACACTAGCCTGGCCTGGCTACTAACATTGGAGATTGGAAGCAAGCATCCATTATGCATACACACACACACACACACACACACACACACACACACACACACACACACACACACACACACACACACACACACACACACGCACACACACACACGCGCACACACACACACACACACACACACACACACACACACACACACACACACACACACACACACACACACACACACACACACACACACACACACACACACACACAGTAATTAGTTGCATGTTGCAAGGAGTTGCATGGGGAAGCATTGGTGTGGAGTGGCCTTTACAGACACAAACAAAAGATCAATTTGGACATCTGGTGGTCCCTGGACCCCACATTGAGGAGCAGTGTCTTACAACACAGAGGTCACTTTGGGCAATGCACAGGAGACATTATGTAATAATAGCAACATGTCTTCAAAACAGGAAGCATGTCAGTGAAAGAGGAAGCAGCTGAGCTGCTTTCGCATTCAGATTTGCAGAGTGGGAATGATTCATTCATATAGTATGACACGTTGGAATAATTAAATTAAACAATCAGATTCAATTATTGACTTTAATGTTGACGGCATGCAAAACAGTTGCAGGTTTTTTTCTTTGCTTTTTACAAGTTTTGAGTTAAAGTTCAAAGCAAGTGAAGTAGTGTCACAAGGGACTTAAAGATGACATTCAAGCCACAATCATCCATCAGTTAAATCAGTTGTTCTCAAACATTTTCATGTCAAGGGCCCCCCAATTTACATATATTAGCCCACAGACCCCCTTCTGAAAATATAAGCCGCAAGGACGCCAATAAGAGAAGATTTTTTACAACTACAGTGATTCTGAACTATTTTATCTCGGCTACATTTAAAATGAGGGCCAGCCCCTCAACTGTACTCCAAGCTGAAATAAAGGTTATGATGATGATGTCGGAGAAAATCTGAAATAGCGTCTTTAAAACTCTTGGCCAAAATGTCTATATTACAGTTTTTCATGATAATACTAATTTCTTCAAATCTTCACCCATTTTTTCAAAACACAAACACAAAACCAAATCTTCAAACCACTTTCATATCTGGACACCACGGTGTAATCTGACATGATCCCAAACCACCACATGCTGCAGGATGCACTGCTGTTGACACTCAACAACTTAATAAAATATCTACCTATACCCCTTAGGGATAGTTAAATGAACATTATGGTAGTGCATTAAAATGGTGTTACTTTTATTTGTACATTCGTATATTGTCACTTGTAATGTTTCTGTTTTTGGTACCTGCCTATAAGGATTACAGAGAAAAAGCATTATTGCTAAACTCTGGCATGTTTACATCTTACATTTTTATACTGATGGACTGATTAACTCATCATTTCCTTCTCACTGCCAGACTTATTTCTGGCCGCGTTTGCCCACTGCCAGCGATTTTCTTACCTTTTTCAAGTAGTCACAGAATATTTATCTCCATTATGATCGATCCCCTGATGATTGCTAATAACTGAGGGTTATACTGTGTGGTTTCACAAATGTCAACGAGGTCATCGCGACCTCGTTGACATTAATTGTCTGCCTCTGAAAATAGCATGTCTGGGCCAAAAATACATAGTAAAAAAAAAAAAGTACACAGGAGCCGAGATACAGCCTTTTTAAGTAATAAGTTAAACAAGAAGTGAATGGAGCAGCAAATCTTCGGATCACAATATCTTGGGTTCTGAAAAAAATTTTCCCAAAAAAATAAAAAAGATATATATATATATTATTATTATTTATTTATTTTTAAACTCGTGATAACTCGTTCTTGGCAGCCAGGGCATTCAGACAAATACTCGTGATAACTCGTTCTTGGTAGCCAGAGAGTTGTCCACATCAAATGAATGGATCAATCAATCAATCAATCAATCAATCAATCAATCAATCAATCAATCAATCAATCCTTGAGGGGATAACGGCATGGACCGACTTGTTTACATCCCAGGGGCCTGTTGTTAAACAATCTGCCTATGCCAGTATGCAGTTCCCCTGTCTACAAGTTTCAACGCAACTGAACAAACCAACACATAATGTATGCTGCGCTTATCAGGCATAGCAGTCATAAAGAAACTGGAAAAGAAGGGGGGCTAACAGTAACAGCTGCTACCACGAGACTACTTTACTGGAGCTCTTCCAATTTTCAATCATTTTACTTCTCCACTACATCTCAATGGCAAATATTGTACTTTTAGTCTACTATATTATTTGAAGACTTTAGTTTCTAATTACTTTGTAGATTTTGATTATTTTTTACAAAATCACTTCAGACCTAGGCCTATAGACCTATATATACTTTGGCAATTTGAAAATAGCTGATCTACAACGCTCACAATGTGTCACAAAGTGACGTGTTGTGAGCTTGTAGATCTGCTATTTTCAAAGGATTTTTATACTTGTGAAGTGGGACCTTCTGCATTATGAGTACTTTTACTTTTGGTGCTTTAAGTACATTTTGATGCCAATACTTTTGTATACAAGTACATTTTGAATACCTAACTTGTACTTGTAACAGAGTATTTCTACAATCAGAGATGGGAAAAGTACTGACATTCTGTACGGAAGTAGAATTACAATTACTTGTGTAAAAAACTACTTTGGTAAAAGTCGAAGTACTCATTCAAATAATGACTCAAGTAAAAGTAAAAAAGTACAGGCTCTGAAATGTAATTTAAGAATAAAAGTAAAAATATGTTTTACCGGATGTTTCTGTGCGAAGCCAACTGTAACATAATTTGAAGGCTATTATATTGAAATAGTAGAGGTCCTAGGAGGGGTCCACGCGCGACTGCTTTTTTTTCTAGTTTTGATTTTTGGCATCCATAGGACCTCTAATATAGGGATTTTGATGATCCCAAGAAAAAAAGTGGTCTAAAGTGTGTTTTTTTCAATGTTTTATTACCCCTATGAGACCTGCGGGATGGCTGGCTGGAACGCCGGCGAGACTGTCTTTCGGAGACTGTGGAACGCTCAAATTTAGACGTAAAGTAGCCCAAAGATAGAGATACCATTTGATTCCAGACAACCTCAGGTTTCCAAGGAGACCAACCTTGTCATGCTACCTTGTCGGGAAGGGGGCTAAATACAGTGGTTGTACCTTGATAATGTCAGTGGTGGTACCCCTCTGGTGCCCCTGTGGTACCACCTGTTTTTGTGGTACCGCTTTTTTCTATGTGGTGCCACTAGATGGCGGTAGACAGCAACTAATGCCCAGACATAGGCATGTTGTGTCTATTTGAGACAGGGCTGCTTTCAGTCAACAGAAAGAAGCTGCAATTGAAGCTGAACTTGTTGAGAAGTGAAACAAATAATTGTATGGGTTATATTATCAAGATGTATTTTGGTAAATTGCACTCAGTGGGCTATTAAATATAACCCTCAGGAATGAAACATTTAAAAAAAATCATGTGTTAGATCAGCCATTTAAAGTTATTTCAATGGGTACATTGAGTGAGCTGTAATCTTTAAATTTCATAGATATTGAAAAGTAGTAAAATATAACTTTCCGTGGAAACAAGTTCCCAGGACAGGAAGAAACTCAATACAATAACATGAACAATTAGAAGTTGTAATCACTTTTTGGCACTTGTAAACCTGCATTTTATGGATGTATGCATATTGCCACTTTAAAGATAGGCCTACAGTATTTAAATTGGTAAACAGGATTACTATACTTAAAGAACTAAAATTAAAAGTACTAAAAAAAATTAAAGTAGCCGATCTAGCTTGTAGATTGGCTATTTTCAAATGGCCGTGGTATAAAATATGGCTAAAGTGGTTAATATATATGTTTTATAATATAACAATTTATATCTGCTAAGTCTAAAGCTTTCAAATAATTGTAGTGGAGTAAAAGTACAATATATGCCTCTGCTGATGTAGTGGAGTAGAAGTAAAAGTGCAGTAATACTCCATTAAAGTAAAATAATACCTCAACATTTTCCCAAGGTTCTTGACATCCCAAGCAGGGATCGTACCCAGACCTCCAAATTCAGAGAACAAATCACTAACCACTACACTACCAATACAGTTAACATGATGCCTGTATGAGATCACACCTTACTACACACAGAATGGGGCATATCACTTCCAGTTGAAACAGTGAAATGTTACTTGAGTAAAAGTACAAAGGTATTGGCATCAAAATATACTTAAAGTACCAAAAGTAAAAGTACTAAAATGTTTGAAAGTAGCTAGCTTGTAGATTGGCTATTTCCAAATGGCCGTGGTATAAAATATGGCTAAAGTGGTTAATATATATGTTTAATAATATAACAATTTATTTCTGCAAAGTATCTAAAGCTTTCAAATAATTGTAGTGGAGTAAAAGTACAATATTTGCCTCTGCTGATGTAGTGGAGTAGAAGTAAAAGTGCAGTAATACTCCATTAAAGTAAAACAAAACCTCAACATTTTCCCCAAGGTTCTAAGCAACCCAAGTAGGGATCGTACCCAGGCCTCCAAATTCAGAGAACAATACACTAACCACTATACTACTGGTACAGTTGATATAATGGCTATATGAGATCACAAGACACTACACACAGAATGGGGCATCTCACTTCCAGCTGAAACAGTGAAATGTTACTTGAGTAAAAGTACAAAGGCATCAAAATATACTTAAAGTACCAAAAGTAAAAGTACTAAAATCTTTGAAAGTAGCCGATCTTTGCCACTTTAAAGATAGGCCTATAGTGTTTAAACTGGTACACAGCATTGCTTTAGTTTTTGGATTGGAAGAGAGAGAGGGAGATTTGAGGTAAGGGGGAGGGGATCTTGAAGTGAATTTTGATCTACCAAGCCTAAACAGGTTATGCTAATGCACACATCCTGTCGAAGGAATCCCCTTCAGTTACAAGTTACTTGCTAAAAATGTAGTCAGTAACTTAATCCTGATTACTCCATTTAAAAAGTAACTACTAGCTACTTTCAGTTACTTTTGGATTACTTTTAAGCAAAACTATATTTAATTAGATAATAGTAACAAGTTTTACCATTGATAGACAAGAATGTTGAGCCCATGAAATTAAGATAAGCACAACAGAAATATGGTTAAGGTCATTTAATTGTTAAGAATTTGACCTCTCAGAACAGTTACATTACTGTAGAGTCATTGTGTCAACTAATAACAGATCATAAGAAAATGCATCTTGACCTACAGTACCATTTTGATTGTTTGATAACCAACAACAACAATTCTATTTACTTGATCTAGCCTATGTATAGCCTTAGGGAATATAGGCTGTAAACTAAAGGCATTTAGTGTATTTTTATTAAAGAATATGCATTTTATTAGGTTTTATTCATTTTTTGTAAAGGTCAAATAAAATTAGGATTTCTATTTAAAGAGTAGCCTACGGTATAAATATGATTGTATAGAGCTGAGTTCTTTGTAGATTATAATGAGTCTTTACTGTCTAGTCAATGTTTTAAACGCATGCCATGTCTATCTAAATGAGTGTCAGCCAGGAATGTCAAAAAGAGATTTTATTTGCCACTTTGACCACACATGGATGGAGTTTAGATCCCATAGGGACGGTTGTGTTATTTAAAATGAGCTAGTTGTTGGTTGTCAAACAATCAAAATGGTACTGTAGGTCAAGATGCATTTTCTTATGATCTGTTATTAGTTGACACAATGACTCTACACAGTAATGTAACTGTACAGAGAGGTCAAATTATTAACAATTAAATGACTTGCACTTTGTTTTCATTACATCTCTCTGTCTTCAGTACTAACTGGGCATCGACTGCCTTTTTAAGGTCAACCCCAAATGCATCTAATTCTCTCTGATGGGATGTTTGTAAGTCTGATGAATCTTTCTGATGCTTCTCTGTCAACGTCACCAGTTGAGTCCCGTTCTTTCATTAGAACTTTCATAACTTTTGATGAATGTATAGCAAAGCTGATTCAGAATGATTAAGCAAAAATTCAGAATCAGTTTTCATTTCTGTCTCCACACAGCCGATGACAACAGCAGTTGTAGCAATGCAACGTGTTGTGAGCATTTTCACTATTCTGAGCTTGTTGAATATTGCCCCTGACTACCCTTACAAATAATACAACTGACTCCAAGTCTTAGGAATTCATTATTGGGTGATTACAGACAGAGTTTAGAGCACTTTTACGGCCGTGCAGATCGTGACTACACAAACTAAAGTAACTAACACAAACACTGAAACTAATTTAAAAACTCAACTAAAACTAAGCCTTTTCACAAACTAAAAACTAAACTAGCAAATCCACTTAAAAATCTAATGAAAACAAACTGCAATTGAACACATGTAGTAAAAAATAAAAGTGTGCTTGTGAGTGTGTGGGGGGAGGGCACAACTCCTGGGCTCCTGAGTCCATTGTGGTGACCTAGAGACAAACAAAAGACCCTGGCCCAGGTGTTAAACCAGTTAATTTGCATGTCATTGCATGTCGTTGACAGACAGACTGATAGCAGAGATTTTCTGTGGATCCCCAGTAATTCTTCAGATGAAAACTCTCTCATTCTCTCTCTGTTTTTCCAACCATGCCATTTTTTTTGATTGATTGATTGAATACTTTATTTATAAGTTTGCAGACAAAAAGCACATGAAAGTACAGTTCAAATCCAAGGTCGACTAAATAGGAAGCTGGCTGCTAAATAGGAATAAGAAAGCCATATGGCTTGTTTAAATTGGGGTCCTTAGTTAGTTAGTACATTATACTCTCCTGTGTTCATTTAACTCTGTTTCACATTCTAAAACAATATAATTGTGCCGGACAGTAGTTTATAATGCATTTTATTGAAATTTTACTTTTAGTTGACTACTATAGTTACTAGTTACTGCTCTCAGACAGTAGCAGCTTTGGGAACTGCAAGCTTTTTATCTCTGACTTTCCAAGGAGTAGTGCACAGAACATAGAGAAAGTGACACGTCCTGACCCCATACACTTATTACTGCACCAGTAGTGTAATGGAGTAGAGAGTGGCCTTACTATTTGCAGAGCAGGGTTCAATTCCAGTTTGAGGCGCACAGAATTTAGTGAATAATGTTGAGGTGTTTTTTTTATTTTACTGGAGTATTACTGTAGTTTTACTTCCACTCCACTACATCTGCAGAGGCAAATATTGTAATTTACTCCACTACAATTATTTGAAAACTTTAGTTACTAGTGACTTTGCAGATATACATGATTATATTATAAAACATATACATTAACCACTTTAGCCCTATTTTATACCACAGCCATTTGAAAATAGCCGATCTACAAGCTTGTAGATCGGCTACTTTCAAATATTTTAGTACTTTTACTTTTGGTACTTTAAGTATATTTTGATGCCAATACTTTTGTACTTTTACTCAAGTAACATTTTGAACACAGGCCTTTTAGTTGTAATAGAGTATTTTTATATTGTGGTATTGCTACTTTTACTTAAGTAAAATGTCTGTGTACTTCTTCCACCATGAAACACAGTTGTGTTTAAAGAAACAATTGCTTTTGAATTCATCCTAAGGACTGCATTATTTTCTATGTTTACAAAAAATAAAAATAACAATCACTTTGAAATGCATTCACCCTTCCCCTGTTGCTAATAATGTACTGTAGGGTTCATGGACTCACATGCGCCACATCGTGGCCGATCAGCCACACTACACCTAAAAAAAAGGTGTCAAATGTGGCACCACCAAGTAGTGGTGGTGCCTCTGTGGTACCACAGAGGCACTCAGATGGTATTACTGCCGTTATCAAGTGCTAACCACTGTAGGTACTAATGATTCAAAGTTAAGACAACATTTTGGCAAGGGAAACCTACAAGCCTCCCCCTGTACAAACGTGTCAAATTTATGCCAATCTCATGCAGTTTTGGGCAAGAACCATGCAGTTATTTGCATTAAGTCACGCATTAATCAAGCTTTAAACTGAGCAGATTGGACCTTCCGTTCCAGAGATAATGGCCAAAACATATTGAAAACTTTTGCCGATTTTCGATCGCGGATTCTCGATTTAGTTTTGGCCATTGTCGCCCGTTTTTCTTTAATAACTCGGGCTAGTAAGGTCGTACGGCAACAAACTAGATACCTGAGTAAAGTTCACTTTGAGCAGCATCCAACACATCCACTGCCATGTCCGTCAGCCTAAAGGTCCTTACACACCGGGGCGATTTTTTTCATGCGAATAATACGTTTTTTCTGTTTCGCGGAGCGAAAAAAGCGTCTTTTAATTATTCGGAACGAGTCCGAATTTTGCGTATATTTGCATATTCACCAGTGTGTAACCGCCTTTACTGTTAGATCGCTAGGGGCAGTTGATCTCTCTTTCTCTCTCGTGTCATGTCAGCTGTCAATCACTCAACTCAATGAAAGCCAATGGAAGCTGATTTGGGCTAAAAGAAATCAGCCCATTTTGACATATTTAGTGTTTTTCTTGTAACTATTTGATGCTCTAGGTTCCACCAGCATGTAAAATAATATATTCTAAAACATTTTAATAACATTTAATAAGATTTTAATAAAAACAAATATATTTTTTAAAGATTTAAAACATATATATTTTAATAATAATTTCTCATTTTTATTCAATAATATAGGGATGGCTTAGCCCCACTAGCCCATTGATACCAGCCGCCCCTGTATCTTACACTATTATATTTGCTACTATTGTTATTGTTACTACTTGTATCTCTTTCTGTCTCTCCTCTGTCTCTCCCTCTCTCTCTCTTCTTTCCCCCCGACACGGTCGAGGCAGAAGGCCCCCACCCTAGAGCCTAGGGTCTGCCTGACGTTTCTTCCAGTTAAGGGGGAGTTTTTCGTTGCCACTGTCGCAAAATTGCTTGCTCAGGGTGGGACTGTCGGGTCTCTTCTCTACATGTAAAGTGTCTTGAGACAACTTGTTGTGATTTGACACTTTAATGAAATTGAATTGAATGAATTTAAAAAATATATACTGCATCTCAACCAGGGCCGGACTGGGACCAAAATTCAGCCCTGGCATTTTGGTCCGGACCGGCCCACCCCCCCCCCCGGACCGTTTTGTCAACGGGGTGGGGGGGGGGGGGGAGCGTTGCGTTTCACTGTTTCAGCCCAGCCCTGCACATGAACTCTGCAGCCGCACTGAGGCCCCTGCTGGAAAGCATCCCAGCCCAAACATTAACGTAACTAATAATTGGGCCACGAGACCCTGAAATGACCGTAATAATCCTAAAACCGGAACGAAAATATTTAATTAAAAAAATATTGGCCAAATATTGGCCACCATTTGCCCGGTACGCCAAATGGCCAGTCCACCCCTGATCTCAACTCAACACAACTTAAACTGTATTTATAAAGCAAATTTAACATGACCAGTGCTGTACAGATTAAAACAAAACATAACGATGCAATATAAATAGACATTAGCATAAAATACCAATGAAGTAGAAATAAAAACAAAACATTAGCACCAGTAAAGGAAAAACATGGGCTGCCAGGCTCAGCTGTCGCTAAAGACCAGGCAGAATAAATTAGTCTTCAATAAAGATTGAAAAATATCAATTGACTGGGCAGCTCCGATAGAGACACACGGCCGGAAGCGGAAGGCCTACAAATCCACGCCCACTTTTGACACTCGGGGTCCGTTAGAACGATGAACTGCAGCTCTCTTCAGAGTGTAAAATGAAACCAAATGGACCCTTTCATTTCACAGTTAAATTATTGTTAAACATATGCATTACTTACTTTACAAGAAGTTTACACAATTAGAGACATGTACTGTAGAATAATTGTTATTTTGATCAACGTTTGCCTGTTATCCCTCTACCACACCAATACAGCATGGCTGGAATTGTGGACAAAGTCGTATCCAACAATAACAACAATATTCAAGTTTTAGGTCTGAAAGGCTAAATCTCAACAAATGGTGGTCAGTGGCTCTATGTGCTGACTAAATAATGGTCCTTGATATGAAAAGGGTTGAAATAAACCACTGAGATTGAGCATCGTAATTACTACAGTCAGGCCTAGATTCATCCATAGGCTACTGTAGCCTACATGGCCTAATTTGTTCACAAAATAATGCTTTGTGAATCATATAGAAGCCTAATTCAGACCGGATATGTTCACAAAATAACTAAGCCTATATGCTTGAACCCGAGCTATGAGCTTGCAGATCTGCTATTTTTGAATAGCCCAAAGTATAAAATAATGGTTATAGCTAATATCTAAAATGACACAGATGTGTTCCAGGATTGAATGGGTTAAACAGCACTCACCTGGGACAGATACAGCTGCAACTTTGGATTGTACTGTCTGCAAGACATACAACAGTGTTCAAATTCATTTAAAATGCAAACATGTGAGCTAATGGCCTATAGTCACAATTACTGACACTGTCACAGTCATAGCTAAAAGCAAGAATAAAGGACATTTGTGGGCCAAAAGTGAAAATTGACTCCTATACCCTAGTGTTCTGTGCAGAATCAGAATCAGATTCAGGTTTTTCTTTCGTCACATCACAGGTTTACAGAGTAAAAAAAGTGGGTGAAATTAGTTTTCGTGCATAGTTCCCATCGTAACGTTATTTCCATAGAATGAAGAAGGGAGGGAGGGGGGGGGAAGTGGAAAGGGAGATCAAACAAGAGGACAAAGAAAAACCAAACGAGTTATCTACATATTTACACTACCTACCTGAGATATATAAAATGGTGCGTGAGCATAGCAGCAATGTATACTGTGCATGATATACTTATGGACGTTAGTTAAGGTGCTTAGGGGAAAAAAAGGCATGAACTAGGTATAGGCCCAAATAATTTATCCTATCCTATTTGACATTAATCCTTGGTTCTGTAGGTCAGATTTGTAATCAATAGAATTTGTCTACACAAAGTCATCGACTGCTCGGTTCTGTATCCAAAACTTTAAATTATGCCTATTTCATTTAATGAATGTTGTTCAAGTAGTCTGAACAGACAGTCATAGCAGACACACACATGTTGCCTCTGTCTAATTCATTCATAAACTATGATAATGTGTGTATAATCAGATCAGATAATGTTACTGACTGTAAAATTAAGTTACAAAAAGGAAGCATAGGATGTAGGACTAGTTTAATTAGGCCTATATCTACTGTAGGCTAATCATAAGGGTTTGTTCCTCTGCAGTTTGCACCCTTTATCGATTTTGCCATGTTAAATTCATTAAGACATAAGTAGATTGGAGTGTCTTGTTGTCGGTATCGGCCGAGAACGAGGCTGTCAATCCCCTTTTCAATGTGCTAGACCCCTGGGAGATGGATTATATAAATGCAATCTATAGTGTTTCAGCATTAAAGGAGAGATCCGGACATTTTAAGTGTTATCTTTGATGTGTCGTTAGTCACTCACCGACGTAGAAAGTGGCGTTGAGTTTTTCCAGCGATTCCCCTGTCATAATTTTTTCGACCCCCTCCGTTGGCATAATGGGAGCGCGTGCCTGAGTGAAATTCGTCTATTATAACCGATGCAAAGTTATTTTTTTCTCTACAACTGCTCATTGTAGAGTCTCATGATACTCAAACATGCACTGAAAGTCCATGAGAAGCTAACGCTAATGCCGAACGAGCTAACGCTAGTTGCTTGTTTCTCTACCTGGCAACACCGAGTTGCCAGGTTCTGGGAGAGAAACAAGCAACCAGCGTTAGCTCGTTCGGAGGGGGTCGAAAAAATTACGACAGGGGAATCGCTGGAAAAACTCAACGCCACTTTCTACGTCGGTGAGTGACTAACACATCAAAGATAACACTTAAAATGTCCGGATCTCTCCTTTAACTTGTAAATTATCTACCCTCTCTTCACCTATACCTAAAACTGCTTCTGTATATCTTTCCTGCCAACCTTCCCCAGGACATTCACCATTATCTGATCTACATTATCGGGGAATGTCTGCAGAATCACATCTGCCGTGTCCATCCTGTCTTTGTTCTGCAGGAGGCCTCTTCCAATCGGGTCTTGGCCATCAAGGTTAGCAGGATCTCGCAGGTGCCTCTTCCAGCTCTTCCAGAATTTTACGCTCCATGTCTGAAAAAAATAAATGAAAAAAAGCAGAACATGTACAGTAATGTACATTTCCGTATTTTTGTATTGTTCTAAAAGCTCTTTGGATTAATTAAACTGATTCACATATAGAGACACAGGTCAGTGAAAGCAAATCCATATAGACCAATTATTTGTTTACCAACATTGAGACTGAACGCACAGGTGATTGTTTCATGCAATCAATTCCCAACATAGGGTGCGTTCGGAAATACAGCAATGAGCGCAGTCAGCGCACTGGCCAATACAAACTAATAGGCGAGTGCACTCCGGTGCGCAATTTCCAAACGCACACTCGGTGCTGGACCTGCACGCGCAATACTGGTTCTTATCGCTTGCAACCAGTGTGACGTCGTCTGTTAAGGGGTCTATAGATTAACCACGGTTACAGATGTAGAATGATACCCTCAAAACCAAATTATTTTGATAGAAACTCACGACATCTTGCCACCCTACACCTCTCAAAAAGAGTCTTCCTGTTTCATCATTTAACCATATTAGACAGATTTGTAGCTCTGAAGAGGACGCACTTTGATGATCAAAGACCCAATAAGTAAATACCCATCACTCATCTCCCTCAAAATGACTCCATGCAAGTCTTACCTGTGTTTCAGTGGCTGCAGTCTGAACAGCTCTGTGCAGGTACGGTCATATGATCCAGTATATATGGTACAATAGTATTTAGTGGAAACAGGACTGGACACAGTCCCTGTCAATAAAAGACAGCATATTCTCAGTTGAGACTGTGATTGGTTCAGGTATTCATGGTGTCGAGATAATAACCTGCATGTTTTTTGGTGGGGTCCCCAGATGACAGTACGGTGACAATTTAAGGACTTTTAAGACCTTTTAATACCTACAAAAAATTACTGCATCAAAAGTAATCAACAAACCATACTATAAAAACTGGTCAAACAAACATTGGCCAAATTGACAAATAATATAAGAAAGAGGCACAAATTGTGACGCCTCGCAACGCTATTCGGCTATTTGCACAATATTTATCTGTGGAACCGAGTCAAACTAAATGCAACGCCTCAACTCCTACACTTCCTGGTCAGGATGGGAGGTCCCCAGTTCAAATATGATTATGTTGGGGGTCTGTAAAGGTTGAGAAGCGGTAGCGATGTCGCCTCACAGCTAGAAGGTCCTGGGTTCGATTCCCGCAGGTGACGCTGTGGACGCTGTGGGCGCTGGGGGCGTGTTCTCTCCTCCGCGTCATCAGTGCCCATACCCTAGGTGGGGTTGGCGAAAGGGCCTTTATGTGAGATTATTAGATTTTTTTCATTTTGAAATTGTTTTTAATGTATGAAAAGTTTTCCTTAACGCTATGTTACTTTTCAGCCGTTGCCCAAACACCCCCAGTAGCTCAGCGGCCGCAGCCTCTCGTCTGTAGTAAAAAATTAAAAATACACTTTCGCTAATCACCAAAACAAAGACGATTTTAAGATGTTGAAAGCCTACTTTCCTTAGTGGGAACACTCAGAGCCCCCCAAATCCCGTCTGAAATACACTTTTGGCCAGAAAAGACAATATTCCACTGGATGGAAAATGTTTTAGTTACTCCACTGCGCCCCCTACAGATTTGGTCAATGGAATTCTCCTTTTGAAAAAAACTATTAGTCTGAGCTATGGGGGGTCTGTGGGCAACGGCTGAAAAGTAACATAGTGTTAAGGAGAACTACTCCTTCTAACGCTATGGACCCAAGCTATGGAACATCCACCTCTGTATTGTCCCTCATTGCTGTTCCCCACAGGCCCCATGGTCAGAAGTAAACAACAGTCTAGTACTATCTTGTCTGTGTCATTACAAATATATTAAGCTACAAGAAACACATCCAGAATGAAAAGTAGTTTGTCAAAGCGCAGACCCAATATTTGTGGTAACTGGTGTGCTAGGAGAAGTGCCACTAACAAACACACAATCCACCCATTATGAACTGTATAGTAAACAGTGGTTACTGTTTACAGCACCTGGGGAGCATTTAGGGGTTAAGTGGACACTTCAACACAGACTGAGCCTGGGGGGACTGGGGGACTCAGACCGGGGGGAAATTCTTTGTCTAATCTGTTAATCTGTCTGTTATTTAAGCAGTGCCTGTCACAAGGCCTGAGAAGTTTGTAGTCTTTCTGAACCAGCTGACATGTTGAACGTTTAGAAGGATTTCCGAAGGCTCCAAATCTTGAGGGCTCTTCTTTTGAATATGAATTATTAAAGAACATGTTATGGCACATTTCTCTGATCTCTCAGTATTATTCTTATTCTACAGAATGCTTTTATGTCAACTTTCTGCTGGATGTTTTGCAAGACTTCACCTCCATGATTATAACAATGGGAGATAGAATGGTAGAAAAAATGACCCATTACTTGAGTCAAAGCATAGCCTATAGCAGGGGTCTTCAATGTTTTTTCAGGCCAAGGACCCCATAGCTGAGAGAGAGATGAAGCAGGGACCCCCCCTACATATTGTATAACATCTTGTTGCAGATTGAACTTTCTCATAGATTTCATAGATAGCTTCATAGACATGTTTGACAGCACTGTCATTAGCGTTGTGTTGGATTCATGTTAATGTGTATTTTCAGACCCTCAACACTTAGAAAACTTGAAAATAGCTGATCTACATCTTGTAGATCTGCTATTTTCGGCTAATGTTCCCCTCAGAATAGGGAAGCTATGATTCAAGTAGGCCTAGTTAATGTAAAAAAAGAGTTCATATCACTTAAAGATTTGGCGGCCCCCCTGTAGTAACTCTGAGGACCCCCTAGGGGTCCCGGACCCCCTGGGGCCTATAGATACTCCAAGTCAAATATTTCACTGTAGTCCTATGGGACCTTCTAGATCAGCAATTCCCAACCTGTAGGCTGGGGTCCACTGGTTGGCTATGAGTATATTAAAATTGGGAGCCCCACATAATTAGCGAAACACTAAAGACTTTATTGATAACATAACATTAATATAACAAAAAATTCACAGTATTTTTCCTTTTTTTTCATTGTGATACGGATAAGGAGGAACTTGTGTATACAAGGAAGGGGGCGTGTCTGATCAAATGAATATCACATCTCTAAATACTAAATCAAGCAACTTAAAAACCATCTGGGGTGCTCACAAAAGCCTGAGTAGACGTTGAAATGACGGCAAACATGTTTGATGGTGAAATATCCCTTTAACATGGCAGCCGTACGCCATCTTAAGTGGTCAGATGGGTGGGCTGCGGGCGCGGACACTTTTGAGATTCCCAAGTGAGCCCTGCTCCATAAAAGGTTGAACTAATGTTGTAACTCACTGAAACCAACAACAACTGAATCAACAGACTTTCCTGTAGAACCACTGTGCAACTCAAAGCTATACACATCCTGTCTGTCTGTCTGTCTGTCTGTCTGTCTGTCTGTCTGTCTGTTTCACCCATATGTCTGTCTGTCTGTCTCACCCGTCTGTCTCACCCGTCTGACCAACTGAATCAACAGACTTTCCTGTAGAACCACTGTGCAACTCAAAGCTATATACATATCCTGTCTGTCTGTCTGTCTGTCTGTCTGTCTGTCTGTCTGTCTGTCTGTCTGTCTGTCTGTCTGTCTGTCTGTCTGTCTGTCTGTCTGTCTGTCTGTCTGTCTGTCTGTCTGTCTGTCTGTCTGTCTGTCTGTCTGTCTAGTCTGTCTGTCTGTCTGTCTGTCTGTCTGTCTGTCTGCCTGCCTGCACACACACACACACACACACACACACACACACACACACACACACACACACACACACACACACACACACACACACACACACACACACACACACACACACACACACACACACACACACACACACACACACACAATTCAATTCAATTCAATTCAATTCAATTCAAAGGGCTTTATTGGCATGAGAAAACATACGTTTACATTGCCAAAGCAGAAAGCATAATACAACAATACAGCAATACAATCAAAACAAAAAATATGTACATTTGAAAGTCAGAATCTTCAATAGATCAATTTCTGTGTACCAAGATCACTGGGTGCAGGTATAGTGCCGGAATATACACAATGATTTGGTTGTGTTCCGTTTGATATCCTTTTCCTATCACAGCAACTCACGAATCTTGCTGCTGTGTTTGCACATTGTTGTACTTCGCCCAGCAGATATGGGAGTTTTTTGTCATTGGTCATGTTTTCAAAATCTCCGTGTGTGGTTGTAATCTGTGGGAAGTATGTGTCTCTGATGTCTTGGTACAATGGACAGACGGTTAGGAAGTGTAGCTCGGTTTCCACTTCATTTTGTGTGCAGTGGGTGCATAGTCTGTCTTCTCTCGGGATACAGGTCTGCCTGTGACGACCTTTCTCGATCGCAAGACTGTGCTCACTGAGTCTGTACCTAGTTAAGATTTTTCTTTGTTTTGGGTCAGTCACGGTGCTCAGGTATTCTGCCACTGCGTATTCTCTGTTTAGGGCCAGATAGCATTCTAGTTTACTCTGCTTTTGTGTTGCTTCTTTCCAGTGTGTCAGGTAGTTTTCCTTTTGCTGTTTTATAATTTGGTTTAGTCCAATGGGTTTTCTATCTCGTGGCTCTGTTTGTGTTTGTGCCCGGAGTTCCAGGGCCAGCTGGCTGAGGGGGCATCTCTCTAGGGTTTCGCTGTGTGTGAGTGCCTTGTTATGGAGTGCATCTAGGTCGCTTTCTTTTAGGTGGTTGTAGAACTTAAGTGCTCTCTTTTTTATTTTGATAATTAGTGGGTATCGTCCTAATTCTGCCCTGCATGCATTATTTGGTGTTTTTCGCTGGGTACGGAGAATGGATTTGCAGAATTCTGTGTGTAGGGTCTCGGTTTGGTGTTTATCCCATTTTTCAAGGTCATGGTTTGCTAATGGTCCCCAGATCTCACAACCATAGAGGGAAATTGGTTCTATCACAGAGTCCAGTATTTTAAGCCAGGTTTTAATTGGGATGTCTATTTTGATGTTTCTTTTGATAGCATATAATGCCCTTCTTGCCTTGTCTCTCAGGTCCTTTACAGCTTGGTTGTAGTTCCCTGTGCTGCTGATGTTTAGGCCAAGGTAGGTATAGTTTTTTGTTTGTTCTAGTGGGATTGTATTTAGGAAAAATTTATGGTTTTGGCGGCTGGATCTTTTTTGAAATATCATGATTTTAGTTTTAGTTAGGTTCACTGTCAGGGCCCATGTCTGGGAGAATTTGTGTAGGAGATCAAGTTGCTGCTGTAGTCCTTCCTTGGTTGGAGACAGCAGCAGCAGGTCATCTGCAAAAAGTAAGCATTTGATTTCTGTGTTTGCCAAGGGGATGCCTGGAGCTGTGGACTGTTCTAACGTTTTTGCTAATTCGTTGATATATATGTTGAAGAGTGTTGGACTCAGGCTGCATCCCTGTCTAACTCCTCGGCTTTGGGGGAAAAAGTCTGTGTGCTTTTCGCCTATTTTAACTGCACACACACACACACACACACACACACACACACACACACACACACACACACACACACACAGGGGCGTCACAGGGGGGGTGTAAGTGGGACTGAGTTACTAGGCCCCCCCCCCCCCCCCCAATTTTTTTTAATAATAATCATACAAATCATAGGGGGGCCCACAGTGAATCTTTGTCCCCAGGGCCCAGAATTTGGTGCTACGCCCCTGTGTGTGCGTGTGTGTGTGTGTGTGTGTGTGTCTGTGAACAGCTAATCTCTGGCACCGTTGGCCCAGCCGCTGCAAAACTGAGCACACACACTCCCTGGATGCCAAAGCCAAACCTCTGCCCTGATTTTTTCTAATTGGCCTGTTATAGCGCCACCTGGAGGCCGATTTGTGCAAAACACATTTTTGGACACTACTCCTACAGATTTTGGCCAAAAATCCTGCAAATCGGTAAATTTTCATATTTCATCCTGATTGGCAAAAATTGCCTTTCAAAGTTTGCAGGAGTACTCCGTTTCGAACAAAATGCCTCAAATCATGAACACAGCAATTTCCGTGAAATTTTGCACACACAACTATGTCTGCCATTAGGCAGAGGAAGAAATGCCATTTGAAAATGTTCAAATCGGCCTCATGGTGGCGCTGTAACAGGCCGATTCGTGTTTTTACCTATAACTACACCGATCAGTGTAAAACTTTGTAAGCACACTCTCTAGAGGCCAAGGAAAAACCTTTGTCCTGCATTTTTCACATTTGCCTTTTATAGCGCCACCAGGAGGCAGACTTATGTAAAACACATTTTTGATATTAAGCCTTCAGATTTGATCCAAATGTCAAGCAAATCGGTACACATGATCTCTATAGTCATGTGATCAAGACGGATCTGTTTGATTTTTCATATTCCATCCTGATTGGCTAACATTGACATGTAATGTTTGCAGGAGTGGCCCGTTTTGAACAAAATGCCGCAAATCATGAACGATTGCGGTGAAACTTTGAATGCATATTTGCACTACGTTGAGGAACAAATGCCACCCTTTTAACATTGGCCTGTTATAGCGCCACCAGCAGGTCAAATTTAGCAAAACACATTTTTAGAACAAAATGCCTCAAATCATACATGCAGTGTCCGATTGCCGTGCACGGCCTAGGAATAAATGGCACCCTTTTCACATTGGCCTATTATAGCGCCACCAGGAGGCCAAAATAACCTACCTGACCTGGCGGAGACCTGTGCTCCGAGGAGCACTTTTTCTAGTTTTTATATGCTATCATAGGACAGCAATGGAAACAACTTTTTGTGTTATCCTTTTAGCTCAAATGTCTGACTGTCACAATACATTGTCATTGCTAGTCAAAAGAACCGGGGCCTGGGGGTTGGTGGGAGAAATGGGCCCATGAGAAAATGGGCTGGGCCACGAGCCATAGAAATATATTCTATAGTGCGTGCGTGCGCGCGTACGTGTGAGCGCGCGTCTGTCCCTCTCTTTCTATCTCCCTCAGATCTCTCGCTGTCTCCTTCTCTTGTGAGTGTGTGTGTGTGTGTGTGTGTGTGTGTGTGTGTGTGTGTGTGTGTGTGTGTGTGTGTGTGTGTGTGTGTGTGTGTGTGTGTTTTGTCTCTGTGTAAAAAGTGGAGAAAATAACAGATGTACAAGCTAGTTGTCACAACGTGTCGTGACGTGTGTTCAAGATCCTGGTCTCAGGGCCATTTCAGCATTTATCGTTTTGGAAGAAACCAGGTCCCTAATAAGACATTGTTTACTGAGTGTGGATGGTTGAAAGGTTTTGTTTTTAATATAAAGTTGCATTGTTGTCAGGTGCCACGTTTATATCATAGTTGCCAGAAGGAACCTGATTCAGAAAATGTGAAGGATCGGGAGAAGGCAAATCTGTCTCCAAATAATCCCCTCAATGTCTGTTCCTACAGGCGAATAAAATGGAAACAACAGGTTATTCTGAAATCAGGTTCCTTTGGTTTTCTTCTGCTGAGACATATGTGATATGTTGTGGAACTGGCTAGCTGCCACCCCGGGCTAAAGGGGTTACAGGAAGGAGTGCCACTTCCTGTAACCCCTTTAGCCTAAAGCGGTCTTTATTCATCAAAGTCCTGTTCAGAGCTACAAGTCTGTCTAATAAGTAATGAAACAGGAAGACTCTTTTTGAGAGGTGTAGGGTGGTAAGATGTCATGAGTTTATATTCTAGAGCATTTGCAAAATAAGTTGCTTCTAAGGGTAGTACCTTCCTTCAGTTATTGTGTGTATGTTCCATCTAATCTAACACACATTCGTCTACATATGTACAGTAAGTGGTTCATCTCTATGGATTTGCTTTCACTGACCTGTGTCTCTATATGTGAATCAGTTTAATTAATTGAAAGAGCTTTTAGATACAAAATACTATTAATATTGAAATGTACATTAATGCACATGGTCTGTTTTTACCAGACATGGACCACCTCAATAGAATTCTGGACGAGCTGGAGGATGAGGAGTTCAAGAAGTTCCAGAGGCACCTGCGAGATCCTGCAAACCTTGACGGCCAGGACCAGATTGGAAGAGCCCTCCTGCAGAACAAGGACACGGCCGATGTGATTATACAGACATACCCCGATAACGTAGATAAGATCATGGCGAATGTCCTGGGGAAGGTTGTCAGGAAAGATCTACAGAAGCCGTTTCTAATTAAAGGTACAGTAGGTGAAGAGAGGGTACATGTAGATGCTATCTGTTTAGCATTAACTTGTAAACATAATATGTTTACAAAACAGATTGCATTCCTATAATCCATCTCCCTGGGGTCTAGCACAAGGGTTCCCAAACTTTTCAGGCCGCGACCCCCCAAAATAATCATATTTGAACTGGGGACCCCACACCCTGACAAGCACTTGGAATTGTAGACATTACATTTAGTTTGACTCGGTTCCAAAGATACACATTGTGAAAATAGCCGAACTACAAGCTCACAACGCCTCACACTGCGAGGCGTTGTGAGCTTGTAGATCGGCTATTCTCACAATGTTTGCCTCTGTCTTACGTAATATTTGACAATTTGGCCAATTTGGTATTAGATTGGCATTAAATTGTAACTTTAGAAATGTGCAGATACCCTGTATACACTTATACTGGTTTGTTTACAGTTGACTGAGGAAACAATGGACATTAAGCTACAGTAATCATCTGGGGACCCCCCAAAATAATTTGGGGACCCCCTTGGGGTGCTAGACCACTGGTCTAGCACATTGAAAAGGGGATTGACACCCTCGTTCTCGACCGATACCGACAACAAGGCACTCCAATCTACTTATGCCTACTCTTAATGAAGTGATCAAATAACATGACAAAATCAATAAAGGGTGCAAACTGCAGATGAACACAACTTAATGTGCTTATAGACATAGGACTAATTGCACTAGTCATAAATCCAACTATGCTTCCTTTGTGTAACTGCATTTCACAATCAGTATCACTCTTCTGAAGTGTTCTGTTGACAATAACAAAGCGT
Source organism: Gymnoscopelus braueri (assembly GCF_963280865.1). Taxonomy (NCBI): domain Eukaryota; kingdom Metazoa; phylum Chordata; class Actinopteri; order Myctophiformes; family Myctophidae; genus Gymnoscopelus; species Gymnoscopelus braueri. Next base: position 891,428 of record NC_137608.1, read on the forward strand.
ATTAGCCATAAGACAGAGGTCACATGTTTTCCCACCAGCCTTTTGGGTTGGTGGGAGACATAGGCCCAACAGAAAATGGGCAGGGCCACGAGCCATAGAAATACATTATCTGCTTAAATGTGTAAGAAGCTAGTATGCCTGTACTGTTTTTTGCATTTTAAATTAATTTTAACATTGTTTTTCTTCTGGCAGCAACATCCAAAGGCACGGCTGCATCTGGCCCAGGTGAGAGCTGTCACTCTACAGTAAATAGAGACAATTCATTTAGACTTACACATACGCAGTAGCGTTGCCATTCAAATGGTTTTCATAGAAGTCTGCATTTTAGACTCCTTTGTATTTTGATGACTGTGACCAGGGTAATTCCTATAGGAAACAGACTTATTTACATGTCCTGAGGTGTATTGACACATCTCAAATTAAATTAATAAGATAACGCTCTAATCATCAATATATTATTATATTGGGAGTCTTATTATGTATTCTAATGATTATGAAACTGTAGGAACCAGCAACTAGGCTACTTTTTATATCTGTTCAAATTCCATGAATCTGAGATAGGTCTATACAAACAGTTGTTAATATTCCAGTAACCGATGGATGTAAAGAAAACTTGTTTAAATGTGTTTTGTCCACAGAGGTTGACTTTGTCAATAAACACAAGCGTGCCCTGATTCAGAGAGTGACCGCAGTGGAACCCATCCTGGATCTCCTGGCTGATGAGGGGGTCTTGAAGACTGAGGACTACGGCAAGCTCAGGGCTGAACGCGCCAGTCAGGGAAAGATGAGGGAACTCTTTATACTCCTGGATAGCCGTGGGGCTAAAGCCAAACGTGTTTTCTACCAAGGTCTTGAGGAAAAGGAGTCATGTCTTATCGAGGATCTTAACTCTTACCCTGCCAGAGTTTTTTCAGAACAGTCTGTAGCCTCTGCCAGGGTTTTGACCGATTTTGGTACCTTTTCGCATAGCCACAAAATATTTTTCTCAAGTATGATTGATCCCCAGAAAATTTCTAATCACAGATGAGATTCAGGTGTGGTTTCACAAATGTCAACGAGGTCAATTTGACCTTGTTGTCATGTGTTGTTTGATGTTTGAAAATAGCTCAAAACCAGTGGTTTCAAACCAAAAAACATTGTGAATTGTTTGTCCGTTTCAATTTTAACATTGAAGTGGATGGAGCAGCAAATCTTTGGAAATTGTTATCTCCTTATTCGTTTGGAATATCGAAAAGGTGTCAATCTTAAATAATTAGAGAATCTTTTTAGATTTTTTTTTTTTTTTTTCCAAGACGTTTTTAAACGTCTTTGGCAGGCAACAGCTAATTTCTCAAAGACGTTTATAAACGTCTTTGGCAGTTATTTAATGAGGGCTAGGAAATAGGTCTAGGAAATATATCGATATCATATCATTATCGTGAATTGAGATTAGATCAGGGGTGGGCAACTTTGATGATGGAGAGGGCCACTATATTTCCACACTCACTCCAGAGGGCCTCATTGCATATACTGTCGGGCAGACACCTCTTATCTCCGTATTTTAACTTTTTTCGTAAATGAATGCCGTACTTCTCCATGCTATGTCCCACAAAAGTAGCAAAAATAGCCGATCTATAAGCTCAAAACGCGTCGCAGTGCGACACGTTTTGAGCTTGTAGATCTGCTATTTTTGCTATTTTTGAATTGGAATCCTGTTATTTTTTCTCGTCATTTTTAAATTGGAATCCTGAAAAGTATGTATATATTTTTTTTATTATTCATTTAGTTATACTTATGTTAACTTTATGAACTTAAATACAAATACATTGGACATAAAAAAGACAATATAATTTGTATACTAGTCATTAAGCCACTAATATAGACTGAAGTAATTAAAGCGGGTCATGTTTGCATGTTTGGAATTGTAACAGCTGAAATCAATAATATATCAGTATTCTGATATTAACCTGCGGGCCGCATTAAGTGAAGGTTGGGGCCGCATGTGGCCCCCGGGCCGTCAGTTGCCCATGTATGGACTAGATCATCTGGGATTTGGGATGTAATGTTGTTATATGCCATAGGTGTTGTCTTTACCTGGTTTTAATCATTTAAGCCTTATTGTATACTTTAAGTGGTCACTAAGTGTCGCTAGTTTTTATATTATATATATATATATATATTATAGTCACAGTATGATATTATGAATATCTGTATTTGAGGTATTTGTATTGTATATTGTACTCGGGCCATGATGCCTTAGTGTCATTCTCATTGATCCTCTTTACTTTTACAAGAGCTCCACACTTTCATTCCAATGTTTTCCTAATTCCTACTAATAGCAATTTATTTTGCTATTTTTACCCAGGATTTTCATAAACTGCCATTTATGTTTTTATTGTGGTGATAAGTTTACATGCATTTGAGGTGATCTGAAGAGGTGAAATTGTCTTAATTCTTGTCGTCTTTAATACAATTCTTCCAGTTTTAATCTTTGAATATACTGTATATTATTCAATTGTTGATGTCACATGAAGGTGCACTTTGGAAAAATGGGGGGAATATATTTGGGTAACGTACCACTTTTTATGGGTCAATCTTTGTATGGGTAAATATAGCTTTTTATGGGTAAATATCCCTTTTCATGGGTAAATGTTTTTTTGGATCCTACATTTTGTCAGGAAATATAGGCATTCCTGTACAGTATGTAATTTTTTTAAGCCTGAGAATTAGTGAGTTTTTAGGTGGCCGTTTTCTTTCCTACTCTTCGGATAAGTTTGTACTTTTTCACCATCAGCTGAGGCTTCATAACCGTAAAGGTCCTTACACACCGGGGCGATTTTTTCGTGCGAATAATACGCTTTTTTTAAAAACCTTATAAAGTCAATGCAAGCGTACATGGCGCGAAAAAGCGGAAAAGCGAAGCGAAAAAGCGTCTTTTAATTATTCGGAACGAGTCCGAATTTTGCGTATATTCGCACATTCGCCGGTGTGTAACCGCCTTAAGAGTAAAATGGCTGGACTCATTTGTTATGTATTATATTTAGTTTTGGAACTTACACCTCTGGGGGGCACTGTCTACAAATGTCCTCCATTTCACTCGATCTCTATTTTTGAAACACAGTTCTTATATATTACGTGATTAAAAAAAGAAGGTCTATGACATTTTGGGGGTAAATCATCATGACCCAGGAGGTGTGGTTTCTGACAACAAAAAACAAGCCCCATAATGGCAATAGTATACAGTTAAAATATACACAACAAAAAAATGCTGAAGAAAAACAAAAAAAGAAGGTTATAATAGAAAGATGATGCATGTGTATGGTGTAAAAATGCATGTACAGTACAATGTATTGGAATGTGAGCCTTACTGCTGCCCAGTGTTGTGTCAGCCTTGCATTACTTGCATCACGTTTAAATGAAAGACACAGAGAACACTGACGCCCTCTACTGGAAGGAACAGAGCAATCTTTTCTTCCTGATGAGACTCAGGTCCTCTGATATATGTAGTGCAACATTATGTGTTCTATCAGTCTGTTGTTTTGTGTAACATTGTGCTGCAGATGTTCTATCAGTCTGTTGTTTTGTGTAACATTCTGCTGCAGATGTTGTTCTATCAGTCTGTTCTGTATAAAAAATTACAAGTTGGACTGATGGTGGATGAAAGCAGGTTATGGATTTGTGCAAAGTATGTAATATTTTGGACTACCCCCAATGTGTTCGAATGCAGCCTACTAATTTAACTCTGGGATAAACAGTCATTTTTACACTCTCAGAGTTAAATGAACACAATGCTGTGAGCACACACTTTGGCAAAACACATTGGCCCCCATTTTCAATGGAGCGTAAAAAAATGCTTATTTTTTTGCCTTCAATCTGGCCGTAGGCCAACGTTCAAGTGGCATTTATGAAGCGATCCTATACAGCCAATCCTAGCGTACATTTGGTCGGAGCTTTGATAAATCTGACGGCTGTCATTTAAATAACACGCCCTTAAATATTCTCGAAACACCCTGATTTTACGACATCAGAATCAGAACCAGAATACAACCAAACAAAGCATAGAAAGCCAATAAGAAAGCGTTTCCCCCGCTCGCCTCGCCTCGCTACCTGTCAAGTCACACGCACACGCACACTCTCTCTCACACACACACACACACACACACACACACACACACACACACACACACACACACACACACACACACACACACACACACACACACACACACACACACACACACACACACACACCTACTTGCAAGCCCAACTGCGTAACTGTACAGTTATGATACCAATCACATCGCCATGAATGGAATGCAGTGCGCCTTCCAGTTATTGGAAACAACGCAGGTTACTCTGAAATCAGGTTCCTTTGGTTTTCTTCTGTTGAGACATTGCATTTTTGACAATGTTGTCAAACCGGCTAGCTGCCTCACCTATCCACTCCTCCTGTAACCCCTTTTGCCTAAAGCGGTCTCTGTTCATCAAAGTCCTTTCTCATCAGAGCTACAAATCTGTTTAATATGGTTAAGTAATGAAACAGGAAGACTCTTTTTGAGAGGTGTAGGGTGGTAAGATGTCATGAGTTTCTATCAGGGCTAGTAGGGGTAGTACCTTCCTTCAGTTATTGTGTGTATGTTCCAATGCAGTGGTGTGTTCTACCGTGTTACGCTATATACATAGTGTGACCTGCAGAACATTTTTGAAGCCAAGCGTAGCCCTCTACTAACCATTTCATCCATTGAAAACGCACTAGCGTATCTCCACGACGACATCGTGCAGGGAATGATTATCGTATCCCTCCAGAAAAAAAAACTAGAACACACCACTGATAACATTCTACATCTGTAGCAGTGGTAAATCTATATGGATTTGCTTTCACTGACCTGTATCTCTATATGTGAATCAATTTAATTAGTCCAAAGAGCTTTTAGAACAAATAATATACATTAATGTGCATGATCTGTTTTTTTTACCAGACATGGACAGCATCAGTAAAACTCCGGAAGAGCTGGAGGACAACAAGACTGGCAGGGAAGATCTACAGAACCAGTTTCTCAACAAAGGTAGGTGAAGAGAGGTTAGATATGTTTACGCATTGATGTTAAAACACTATATATTGCATTCATATATAATCTATCTCCTGGGGGTCTAGCACATTGAAAAGGGGATAGATACCCTCGTTCTCAGCCGATATCGACAATGAGCCACTCCTACTTATGCCTTAATTATTGAATCCCATTCCAATGGTTTTCATAGCAGTCTGCATCATAGTCTCCTTTGCATTTTGGTATAAGCTGCTGTTGCTTAATATCAGTTAATTATGTACAGTACTTTTATCAAGAAGTGTTTCATATGCTGACTTTGACCCAGTTAGTTCTTATAGAAAACAGGGTTATTTACAAGAAGCACATTTTAAACATGTCTCAAATTCAGTTCATAAGATAACTCTCTATTTTGACATTCATACATTATTGGAAGTCTTGTTGTCTATTCCAATGATTGCAGGAACCAATAACTAGTAGGCTACTTTATAGATTTGATCAAATTCCAAAACATCTGAGACAGGCCTATACCTAAAAATAAAGATTTTTAAATGTGTTTTGTCCACAGAGGTTGACTTTGTCACAAGACACAAGTGTGCCCTGATTCGGAGAGTGACTGTGTTGGAACCCATCCTGGATCTACTGGTTGATGAGGGGGTTATGAAGAATGAGGACTAATCTCAGATGAGGGAACTCTTTGTACTCCTGGATAGCGGAAGGAAAATTAGGAAAATTAGTCATATCTTTTTTATGATCTGATTTCAGAGGCCTATGAAATATATCAATGTCATATCAGTATCATGAAATGAGACTAGATCTTCTGGGATTTGTGATATCGTAATGTGATATGGCATACGTGTTGTCTTTTCCTGGTTTTAATAAGGCTTATTTTATATTTTGGGTTGTCTCCAATTGTTGCTAGTTTTGAGAATGTATATTACACAGTCACAATATGATATTATCATCACAATATTGATATTGAGGTATTATGTCGTATTATTAGAACAAGAGAAGGAGGTGCCTTTTCGGGCCATGATGCCTTCAGTATCATTCTCATTGATCCTCTTTCTATTTCTAAGAGCTCCATACTTTAATTCCAATGTTTTCCTAATTCTTACAATTAGCAATATATTTTCAGTAACCAGCATTATCATAAGAGGAGGGATGTAGCTGTAGTGCACCCAGGATTTTCTTAAACTGCCATTTATGTTTTTAATGTGGTGATAAGTTTACATGCATTTGATGTGACCTTCAAGAAGCTAAATTGTCTTGATTCTTATCTTCTTTAATAAAATTATTTCCATTTATAATCTTTTTGTAAATATGGTGTATTATTCAATAGTTGATGTTTGATGAAGGTGGTGTGCAATAATTATGATGAAAGACCAAGGAAATTGTCTTAGAATTACGTAAAAAGCCTTTGATTTAGGGCCAGTTAATGTAAATGGAACGATTTTTTATTTTATTCATGTAGTGGAGTAGAATTAAATGTACTGAAAATTGGAAATACTCCAATAAAGTAAAAATACCTCAAAACTGTACTTAAGTACAGTACTTGAGTAAATGCACTTAGTTACTTTACACCACTGTAAATGACAGAAATACATTAGAGGATCAGCTAATGCAGCTTAAAGGTTTGGGGATGAAGCAAGAGAGGCGAGTGAGGTTGAGATGGTTTGGACATGTGCAGAGGAGAGATGAGGGCTACATTGGGGGAAGGATGCTGAAGATGGAGCTGCCAGGTGAGTGGAGAAGAGGAAGGCCAAATAGGAGGTTTATGGATGCGGTGAGAGAGACATGCAGGTGGCAGGAGTCACCGAGGAAGATTCAGAGAACAGAAGCAGATGGAAACAAATGATCTGCTGTGGCGACCCCCTGATGGGAATGAGCTAAAGAAGATATTTAATCATTATCCTTCTTGAAAAACGAAATATGGTACACTTCTGCACACCCTTAAAACTATAATGTAAATAACCACAAGGTGGCACTATAGGACAAAGAAAATCTGCAGCACATTCTGATGTTAACCAATTTGACCCTAGTGTAGTGTCCAGGCCTGGAATTTCATCATTTTAGGGGCAAGGACACTTGGCCTTTGGTGTTGTCCATTCTTTTAGGGCACAAAGGCCAAATGCCAGGGCAGGAAGGCCATTAAATAAAACAAGATTTTTAGTCCATTGAAATAATTAATTGAATTTAAGGGTTAAGGATGACACTGGTGTCTACATGACAAGAAAGAGACACTGGTGTCGACATACTGACAAGAAAGAGACAGAGGAGAAAGTGGTACAGTCAGCTGGGGCATTAAGGCCACTGTGGCCTCAGGGCATGCCATTTTTTTGAGGGGCACAAGGCCCAACTGAGGGGCAACGACGGCCATGGCCTTCATGGCCTCCCTGAAATTCCTGCCCTGGTAGTGTCCCCTAGTTTTTTTTTATTTGGCACGGGGAGACTAGCAGACTCTGTTCAGCTGACCTTAGGCAGGGCACATGATGTTAGAGTAGGTCAATTAAATATTCCGGGGCCTGACCGTGCGAGCTCTATGGGTGAGCACCAGAACCTGGAAATGGAAATACAACTACTGATCAGTGAGTGATTAGTCTAAACAACCAGTGCATTTTCGGAGCCTGTGTCATTTTGGCGCGAGTGTCAGGGACAGACAGTCGCAAGTCGTGACAAAACATAATGTTTAGAGAAGTTGTCCAAAAAACACATTATGTGAAATGGTAATTGTGACAAAATGTACCAGTGGAAGATAAAATAAAAACAATTTTGTACGTACGGTATGCAAACCAGCTCTCATTTAAACCTGCCTGGGCCTCATGGCAAAAACAATACACAATACTAAAATCTATACATTAAAAGGACAACAAGATGGAGAACATGCCAAGACCAGTATCTTAGAACATGTAACCATAGAATGAACTTCTTCAGTTCTCATGAACAACAACTAGTAAAGAATATGAGCATTCAGAACTGTAGTCCTGTCATAACTAGAGCATCACATGTGTATGAAGTGCTAGAATCACACAAGAAACTGAAGAGCAGTTATGTAGCTTTTTTTAATCATGATTATTATTATTGCCTCCGCCAAGCCGAAGGCTTGCCGTCCGTCCGTCCGTCCGTCCGTCCGTCCGTCCGTCCGTCCGTCCGTGTTAGTGTGTGTGTGTGTGTGTGTGTGGGTGGGTGGGGGGGGGGGGGGGGGGGGAATAATTGGTCTACAGGGGTGGAGGTGGGCGGGCAGCTAGTGGTAGTCTTATGTTTGAGAAGTTTCCTATTTACTGTTATTTCTAACTTCTGTGCACTTGAAGGCATATTGCCACCAAGGGACATCAGACTGTGAATGTGAGGGACTGTAGCGTATGGGACTGGTCCAGTGCATTGTGTGAATGTTGGGGACCAGGGGTCATCACCATGCTGGAATGTGATGGGCATTTTCATCAACATTCTATTTTTGCCATGGACATACAAAGTGAGCGGACAATAATATCACCAGAAACACACTAAAAGCTGATCCTAAATAAATACTAGTGGATTAAGGGTTCCTTGAAGGGGTTCCAAATCAAATGGATACAGTATCCATTTGATTTGGAATCCCTTCTGTCACAGGTCTGTAACTGTGACAGTGTACAATTGGAACCAAATATCGGTCCATTTGGTTGCAATTGTACACAGTAGAATTATGAGGGTCCTTGAGTTATCGGGGTCCTTGAAAATAAAATAGAAGTTTGAGAACTACTGTAATGGTGGGCTCCTAAAGCCACAGTGTCTCTTCCAATATACACATTTCAATAATTAGGTCTCGTGAAAAAAATAATAACATTATGATGTGTTAAAACAAAATAAAACATTTGCCACAGACATATTTGTCTGTGTACGCCGGACATGTTGATGACTCTTGTTGGGGACTGTAGGGACTTTGTGCATTGTGTGAATGTTATAAACTGTATGGGACTGTTCCAGTGCATTATGTGAATGTTATAAACTGTATGGGACTGTTCCAGTGCATTATGTGAATGTTATAAACTGGGACTGATCCAGTGCATTATGTGAATGTTATAAACTGTATGGGACTGTTCCAGTGCATTATGTGAATGTTATAAACTGTATGGGACTGTTTCAGTGCATTATGTGAATGTTATAAACTGTATGGGACTGTTCCAGTGCATTATGTGAATGTTATAAACTGTATGGGACTGTTCCAGTGCATTATTTGAATGTTATAAACTGTATGGGACTGTTCCAGTGCATTATGTGAATGTTATAAACTGTATGGGACTGTTCCAGTGCATTATGTGAATGTTATAAACTGTATGGGACTGTTCCAGTGCATTCTTTGAATGTTATAAACTGTATGGGACTGTTCCAGTGCATAATGTGAATGCTATAAACTGTATGGGACTGTTCCTGTGCATTATGTGACAGACTCTTGCAGTGCACAAATGCAGTAAAGTGTTGTAGGTGTGCTGCAGAAAGAACCTGCTATGCCCCCCCATGCAGCAAAGTCCTGAGTGTTGATTTAACTCTTACAAGTGATTTTTTTTATACTTTCAGAGGAGTGCAGCAGTCAATTAAACTAATCAATTTAATTGATAATTCATAAAACTAATTCTATTAAAATTAAATAAACCTATATTGCCTTTCTTTACGGGTCACAGACACATTTTTATGGGTCGTGAGTAAATATAGAGTCCAAAGGTCGCGAGTAAATATCCCAATACTGTTTCCTATTTTCTTATTTTTTCAAAAGATTATTGTTATCTTTCTTTTCTTCACAAGAATTAGATGCATTTAAAAAGTATTTCACTAGTTTGGGTCACGGGGAGACATAAAATGTATCTTTTGGCTCTCGGGAGAAAACGTTTGGGGAACCACTGGCCTATAGGGTGGATTGTGGACGGTGGACGCCACAAAAGTAACGTCCAAATTTGCAAGGCGCACCTGCATTGCTCCGATCTGCACCGAAGTCGCCATGGGTTTGGCGTGAGAATTGTCACACCAGGGGCGACGTTGTGCCCTCGATAGAATAATCACTAAGAAAATCATTGATATTTGCAGCCCTATGCTAGTCTAAGACAGCCGTCAATAAGTCAGTTCAATTAGAGAACCATCAATAGTCACAAGTCAACTGTCAGACGAGCCATGACTGGAGTCCCCTGCATATTCACCCTACAAACCAGCAAATGAACCTCCATCACCACAAGCACTGTATCATTCCCAGTCAGTGCTCATCATGTGCAGCTCATTAGCTGGACATAATGACACTGTTAGTTCTTCACACTCTCTGACCATGAAGCCATTTGACATCTCGTGGCCTTGGAGCATCATCACACATTTCTGGGAATCAGACAGGATGCAGTGTTGCCATGGGGGGGGGGGGGGGTTGGGCTTGTTTATAAAGTGCAGTTGCTTATTTTGGGCTTGCTTCCTAAATGTTGTTTAAACCAGTGGTTCTCAAACATTTTCAAATGAAGGACAAAGCCCAAATGAATATGTATTTGTCCACGGAACCCCCCCACCATCTGCAAATATTTTGCGCAAGGGACCCCTGTACCTAGATTGTGTTGTTAAAATGTTTCAAAGAATATTCAAAATGTTTCACTTTTTTTTAAAATAGCAAATCTACAAGCTCACAAGTGTGTGAGCTTGTAGATCGGCTATTTTCAAATATTCGATGCATATAGGTTTTAAGTGCTCACGTGGCCTAAAGTTGCTTCTTTTGGGCTTGTTTTCATAGACCTGGTTGCTTATTTATTTCTCAAAATCTGGCAACACTGACAGGATGGCAGGTTTGAGGAATACGTGTATTGTTTCATTTGGAACTCTGCCGACATGTTTAAATGTGTTCTCAACTCAACTACAATTTTAAGCAGGGACGTGCTGGCCACTGGGAAATTCGGGAAAATTCCAGAACGGCCGCACCATTTACGGGCCGCCAAACGGCCGGTGGGCCACCCAAAAGAAGATATTATAAAATAAAAATAAAAAAATAAAATAAATTAAAATCCCAGAGCTGAATTTTGGTCCCAGCACGCCCCTCAACCAAAGTGCTGTACAGGTTAAAACAAAACAAAACAATGCAATACAAACAGACATTAGCGTACAATAAAATAGACACGAACAAAACATTAGCACCAGTAGTAAGGGAAAACGTAGGTTGCCAGGCTCAGCTGTCGCTGAATGCCAGGGAGAAGAAATTAGATTTTAATAAAGATTTAATGTTGTTGTATCAATTTAACGCATATTACCCACTCACAGCTCACATATCAGCTATTTGCATTTTACATTTTTATTAAACTATGAGTACTTTTACTTTGATACTTTAAGTATGTTTATGCCAATACTTGTGTACGTTCTACAAAAGTCAATTAGTACAGGCCTTTTTCTTGTAAAATAGTATTTTTATATTGTGATAATGCTTCTTCCACCGTTGGTTGTGACCATAGAGTTATGAAGAGAGTGGACGGCCCCACCCACACCTATTCATTTCAATAAAAGTTGCTCACAAGCAAATGAAGCACCCGGAAGTACCTCTACTTCCTGGACTGGCCCCAACGTTGGAGCCAATAGAGCAGCGCTAGCGCGAGCACTAGCATTTCGGAAGGTTTCAGTAGCGTCCCAAATGAGGAAGTCCTGCAATACCAGATTTGGCCAACAGGCTTCTGAGGCTTCAATCATTCTCTGTGGTTCTGGGGGCTTGACTGTGACCCACAATGACATCCTGCACTAGCAGCAACCAAACCAGCAGAGTGGCATATCCTGGGCCATCCATGTCCCCAAAGCACTTTATTGGGGACACTCACAGCCTCCAGGACTTAAATATACTCTATATATGGTTTTTCACATTGGAAATTATTGACATTCCCTTTTGGGCTGTGTGCCATTGATTGGAGCTTAAGCTGACAGCCGGCCTTTGAACCAAAGACATGATTAATTAGAAAAGCAAATGCTTTTTGACATGGCTGAATGCACCTCAATATGAGAGAGAGAGAGAGAGGGGGGGAGAGGCCATGGTGACACGCACGCACGCACGCACGCACGCACGCACGCACGCACGCACGCACGCACACACACACACACACACACACGCACACACACACACACACACACTTTTGTATAACTATACTTGAGGACATCAAAACTTTAGGACAGCCGTGAAAATGGCCAAAAATAGTTGGAATCTACAAGATCTACAAGCTCACAACATGCCCTGCTCTGCCGCGCTGCGACACTTGTAGAAGGCCATTTTTTCTCCGCGCAACACCACTTTGCAACCCAGGATGAATCAGGCATAACTCTAACCCTAAATCTAAGCCAAAAGGCTGTTTCAGACGGGGAGGGAGTGACGAGGGCGTTCTCGCTCGGATCAGCGGGGATCGCGCCACGATCATTGTTGTTTGGTCCTCCTGTACGTAGCGGGGGAAAAAAAGCTGACCGCAATCCAGCTTTTGCCGCCCGCGGGCGTGTGCACGAAACGAGCACGAGCACGAGAATTTTACGGGACCGTGCCCGCTTGCCTCTCCGCCCCTCAACATCTCCGTTGTATACACCCTCCGTTAGACATTTTATTTACACCCATATTTACACTGATATTTACGACCAGCTTAGTGCATCGGGCCCATTGTTATTTTTTCTCCAATTCTTCTATTACATACATTTGGTCCTCACAAGTATAGTACTACACTTGCGTACGCGCGAGCACACACACACACACACACACACACACACACACACACACACACACACACACACACACACACACACACACACACACACACACACACACACACACACACACACACACACACACACACACACACACACACACACACACACACACACTGATTGACACACTTCAGAGGCCACCACTTTTTTTTTTCCTTCTGTCCTTCCAGGGCTGGAGGGAGGTAGGGGGGGGGGGGGCTGGCAGAACTAAAAGGGGTTGGTGGGGGGTGAAAAACATTAGCCTGCTCTGTGCACTGCTGAGTTTTGACAGCTCCTCGCTCCGGGGGGCTCCTGAATTTATGACCCATTACTGTCCCGCCCGGCCGGCCCGGCCTGGCCTGCGATCTAGTTGGTGCATTATGTTATGTGTCACCCACCATTAGCCCACCACCGCCTGACGCCCATTCAGAGGGCGCTCGCTCTCCTACAGGCACACTGGGCGAGCTAATAGGCCACGCGGAATGGGATCACTGCATTGTCTTTTTGTTTGTTTTTGTTTGTCTGCCTCTCTCTCTCTCTCTCTCTCTCTTTCTCTCCCTCGCTCTCTCTCTCTCTCTCTCTCTCTCTCTCTCTCTCTCTCTCTCTCTCTCTCTCTCTCTCTTTCTTTCTCTCTCTCTCTCCGTCTCTCCCTCTCTCTCTCTCCTGCATTGAGTTCAGTTGATGCCCGCAGTGTTTTGGCTGCACTAAAGGACAATGCCATGTAACCCCTAACGCCTCAATATAGCAGCCATTGTGCCTTACAGTAAAGCTGCAGCTGGCCTGCTTCCATTGTGTTCCAGTGTGTTGTTTAGGCCGGGTACTGTGGCCATTGAGGTTACTTCCATTGGGAGCATGCAGCCTGTATGATGGTCTAGGATGGCTCATGGGCTTTAGAAATGAGGTTGGGGTGAGCTGATGGCTGAATGGTTAAAGTCAGTGGTACTCCCATTTTTGACTGAGGGATATTTCACTTAGATTTTATTTAGATTTTATTTAGATTTTAAATTGTATTTGTATTTCGTATTTTTATTATAAAAAGGAATTGAAAAAGCACGGCCCCCTCACGTTTTAGAAGGACAATATGAGTCACCAGAACCAGGGATGTGTGTTTTCAATAAATCTAAAATTAAAAGTCCGAGTAAAAGTAACAAGTATAAAGTAAAAGTCCTGCATTGAAATGTACTGTAGAAATATGAATTATGTGTCATGTATATCATGTTATTGGACTATAATTATTGATCATTAACCACTTATGCCCTTTATGGCTATTTGAAAATAGCCACAGCTTATAGATCGGCTACTTTCGAATAGCTGAAGCTTAAAATAGGGTCAAAGTGGTTAAAACTTATTGTGATGCTATATTGACTACTTTTGCTGGGGACCCCTTGGAACTCCCTCAAGGACCCCTGGGTGTCCCCGGACCCGACGTTGATAACCACTGCTCTAAATTTGATTGATTGATTGAATACTTTATTAACAGCACAAAAAAAAGCACAGAGAGTACAGTTTAATACAAACACCAGGCTAAAAGGATTAAACCCAAAAACGAACTCATGGCTCGTTTCCATTGGGGTCCTGTGTATTCAATTAATTGAAGCGTTTAGTGACAGACAAATATACAATACTATGCAAAAACATCGTATAAACAAGTATACGTGCTATGTTCGCCGAACGTTCGACCCAAAACAGGCCTGCAAGGGTTCAAGTAGGTTAAGAAACTTTTTATTTCACCCCCCCTGTCACAAGATGTTACACCGATGATACCGTGACCTCTGAAAACAGTTTGACTTTCACGATTCGGTTGGCGTAGCGTGCCGAAGGATGCTCCGCCCCCCACCCCCCCTGCAGGCCTGCCCCGCCCACCCTCTTATTAAACCCTCATTAGACAGGATGACAGAGGTTAATAACCGTATTCATCCAGTGTGTTGTTTGTTGTTTACACATCTCTCAGGAAAAGTCGATGTATCGAAGGACCCCTTTGGATATGGTGGGGCGGGGGGGGGGGTTGACAAAACGCCGGCACAATAATCTTTGAGGCCTTGATGTTCCATTAACTGATCGATTCCCCCCCCCCCCCACCCCCGCCTGGCCTGGCCTGGGTAGCGGTGGGGGGGAGGGGGGGAGGGGTGGGGGGTTGCTCAGGGACTTTGAAAAGGTCAGTATCTGTTAGTTCATTGGTAGAGTGATTAGTCAATCAATAAGTGCTGGGGTTTGGGGCATGGAGGGGGGGAGGGGGGGCACAGGGAAATAAATGTGTGCAGCCATGTGTGCGTGTGTGTGTGTGTGTGTGTGTGTGTGTGTGCGTGTGCGTGTGTGTGCGTTCGTGCGTGCGTGCGTGCGTGTGTGTGTGTGTACTTGCACTACACTTACTGTATGTTGAACATACACTATCGGCTATATAAAAAAAATATTTTTTTAATTTAGGCTTAATGTTGCCTAGAATCCCTTTAATGACAGAATAGTGAGACAAATAAATGAAAACACAGCACATCTGCCAATATTTGCCCGAATGAGGTCTATATCTTACTCATCTCTCACTGTGTTCAAACTCAGTCAATTTAACAGCCATTTCTCAAACAAAACAAAAAATTCAGCGCTTCTGGTTTTGATTGATTCTTCATGTACTGTAGCCACCAGACCCCTCATATAGACTGTTGCCAGGGAAGCAGAGAATGACTGGCAGGTTGAGCTGCTAAAAGCCTTTGGAATATGGACTTTAGAGCGTGCACAGTGCTACAACTGTGGTCAGAAGGGACCTCAATACAACACTAAGGTCTCACATTCAATCCCACCTGCACTCACACATGTGTTGAAAGTGTCCTCAATGCCATGTCTTTGGTAGAACATGTGTAGCTACCGGAGCATTGTGAAGAGTCCAGATATTATAATTTTCATCTGTTGCTTCTGTCTTGCATGTTTCTTCAGGTGGCTCCAGACCAAACAGACTACTTCAGACTACTTCAGACTACTTCAGACTGCAACAGACTGGTATTCGGTTGGCAAAAGTTGGCATTTAAGTCTGTCAGCCGAGTGGCCATTCATGTGCTAATTCATTTATAACTTTCAGACCAATCTGGGAAATAAAAAGGAAAAACAGCGCCCTCTGCTGTTTTTGACTATTAGCTTGCCAGCATTGCCAGGTCTGCTTATTATAAGCGACTTTGGGCTTGTTTTCCTGCAAAGTCACTTGTACATAGGGATGTTCCCAGCGTTTTTTCTTCACTGACGTGCAGTGGTGTAAAGTAACTAGTACATTTACTCAAGTACTGTACTTAAGTACAATTTTGAGGTACTTTTACTTTACTGGAGTATTTCCAATTGTCTATACTTTTACTCCACAACAATTATTTGAAATGTTTAGTTACTAGTTACTTAGTTAACATTTTAGTACTTTTACTTTTGGTACTTTAAGTACATTTTTATACCAATACTTTAGTACTTTTACTCAAGTAAATGTTGAATTCTTTTACTCAAGTAAATAGATTCACAGAATGTATTTTACCCACAAGTTATTTTCATTCAAATGAAATGTGATTGAACTTGCATGTGACTTTAGTTGATTTTTCACTCTTTAAAATATAGTATTTCTTAATTATTAATAATTACAGCTTGTAGATTGGCTATTTTCACGTTGTTTCATGTTTTTGAATAATAATTAAAAAAGGAACATACAAGATTTCCACCCGACAGCCATAATACATAGCCAATATATGGTTCTGTATCAGTATATGAGTCCGTTTTTGCAGATTTCATTCTAGTTGGCTACTATGCCTGCATATGAATTTCATGGGCCTGGGTAAGTCACCATGGCTTGGCGGAGATATGCCCTGTTGCGCACACTCCGCACAGCAGCAGCAGGTGAAAGCAATTCACTTAAACGAGGGTTGTGTTGCGCACCAAAGCCCAGAGGAAAAACTGTGAAATCAGTTGCTGGGCGCAGCTGGGGCACCACGGCCACTGTGGCCGTGAAGGCATGTCATTATTCGAGGGGCACACGGCCAATGAGAGGGGCAAAGACGGCCATGGCCATCGTGGCCACCGTGAAATTCCTGCCCTGATTGCATTGATACTTTTACTCAAGTAAAACATTTGAGTACTTTTTCCACCACTGCTGACGTGTACACAACATTTTTGAAAACGGTTATTCGAATAATGAAAATTTAATACATTAATTAATTTATTGAAATTAGCACCCAGAAAATAGCCAAAACTGAGCACATTTCGATCTATAAGGCCAAATCTAATTTGAACAAAATATATTAAGAGTATATGAAAGCCAATTAAAATGTTTATACTATTGGAATCTTACACACCTGCTCCCAATAAATTACATCACCACAGCGCAAAAGTAGGTCAAATCAATCAATATCTCTCTCTGGGAGCGACAACGAGAAACAGTGAATGTAGGTTTTCATAGACATGGTCACTTGTTTCTCTCACATAATCTGGCAACACCGACAGCCTTTTGTTGTCACTTCGTCTCTGCTACATAGCTACTCCAGTCGGGCCCCGGTTGGCCAAAGGACTGAACATGTTCGGTCGGCTCTGGGTCGGCCGAAAAGGTCCCGACGGACCACCCGACGGACCCCTAACCGACTGGACGACTATATACGACGCTTCCCGACGCCAAGTCGGCCCAAAGTCTGGTCTGGAGCCAGCTTTACAGCGATTCTCTTCCTTTGTATCTGTAGTCTGTACCTTATGTCAGGATATGTCTCTCTGTACCTTATTTCTTTTACTTAGTTACTGTTACCTGTCTTGTCTCACCCAGCGGGATCTAATATGAGAGTGACGACACTAGCGTTGACTCCCATTGTAAGAATGGAATGCGGAAATGCTTTGTCTATCTCAATGAGACAGTTCCAATGTTTGGAACTATAGCCCATAGCGGCCCGCTTTGCGAAGAGATCAAAGCGTGTCATAACTCTCTTTCTCTATCGGTCTGGTCTCACCTCCCTGTGATTATTAGTTTTTTAGTCTCCTAGCCTATCCCTGTGTTGATTGTCAGTTGTGTTCACCTGTGTCTGGTTATCCCTGTGTCTATTTAAACCTCTCTGTGTTCCATATTTACGTGCCGTAGTTTCTAGTTGATATCATGGTGTGTTCCTGCCCTTGTATCTCCTGCTTTATTGCCAGCTTGTATAGTGAGTTTCTGTTAATAAACCATCATTGAACTTGATCTGCCTGTGTGGTTCTGCACTTGGGTCCAACACTCTTGTCTCATATCGTGACACCTCAACTTAACTGTGCTCCTCTGGCGACTGAATTGTGATTCAATTCACTCATTCATTCTTGTCCATCAGAGCGGTGAGGTCACAGCTTCTCTCTACTTTTGTATGATATTGATAGCCTAAACTTTGAATTTGTTGGCAGTTATTAATATTATTAATCATTATTAATGATGATAAAAAAACATCGGGCTCATCGGTCCGTAATACTCTCAACTATCAAACCTACCACTGGTTATATGTGCAGCGTCTAACTTGATGTTTGCCAATAAAGAATTTAGAATCTCAACCAGACAACTGGTGGTGCCTACCGTATTGGAAGATAGTGCTGAGGAGAAACGGTGAAATCAGCTGGGGCAGTGAAGGGGCATCAAGTCCACTGTGGCCGTAGAGCATGTAACTGTTCGAGGGGCAAATGGCCAAAGAGAGGGGCAACGAGGGCCATGGCCGTCGTGGCCGCTGTGAAATTCCTGCCCTGGTTCCAATGGATCCAAGTTATTATTTAGTTACAAGCTCTTTAATGCTTTTCATTGGTTCAATATTTCATTATTGGTTCAATATTTATTCATCACTTATTTTGGGCATGTCATTATAGGCAACATAAAAAATAAAATAAAAAAACATTTTCAAAAATAACTAAATTCGCCGATCTACAAGCTCACAACTTATCTGTGAACAGTATTGGACACTGTTGGACTGATCGGTGTCAAACTTTGCACGCACACTCCCAGTAGGCCAAGGAAACACATTTCAAATCGGCCTCATGCGGTGTCGCTATAACCGGTGCTTCACATTTGGTATATAACTCTTTAACTGTAGGTCGTACAATGAAAATGGATCAAGACGCAACCCCTCATATAGGCCACACTCATTTCTGCCTGACTAGATTTTACACCATTTTGCGTTTTCTTTAAAACATGTTTTTTTTTGCTGCTACGACTATAGATTTAGTCCACAACTTACACAAATCGGTACACATTATCTCTGGAGTCATAATCAAGACGGATGAGACAGATTTTTCAAATTCCATTCCATGCAGGAGGGGCCCATTTAGCAAATAATGCCAAACATCATGATCCACCCTAAATGTGAGGGGTCTCTGAAAAACTCACTTCCACCCATAGGGGGCGCCACACATGCTACCAATGGCACTGTTTGTTGCAGAAACATGATGTTTGTTCCCCAAATTAGGCACAACTGGTCTCGTAAGTATGTGATAATGACCGTCAAACAGGGTTTTGATACTCCATACCGTTTGCCGATAATTGCCTTCACAACATTGTGGGCAGGGCCTATTTCTTACCCGCCAAAAAAACACCATATCTCATGAACGCCAGATCCAATCATCCCCAAATTGGACCTGCATGTTGAGGGGCCTCTATAGACAGCACCCCCAAAAGCACTTTCTCTTCCACCCATGTGGACTGCAACAACTCTAAAACCTCCCCTGACTACACAAACGCGAACCCAACGAGAATCGTGGACAATATCATCCGTGTGGATGTCATTAACTGCTGTTGGCGTATAGAGCACCGAAGTCTGACGTAATTTACGCATCCTACCTGGGTCGCGGTTCCCCCCCCCCTTCTGAATTCCCATAGACGTGTTTAATATCGCGTCAAATAAGAACTGTGTTCCAAAAATAAACAAATGATCCCGGCGGTTTGACTCTCTGATGCATCAACTGACGGTGAGAAAACGCTAATGTTACTTCCGCCGAAATAGTAAAATTTTCGCCAGAAAAAGACTGTATCAAATATGAGTGACTCACTATCATAAACGATACAGAGCCTCCTCCCTGACAATATCGCCGAGACAGTTTGTTTATTTTTGGACCACAATTCTTTATTGTATTGTGACCAGGATTTGTGCGACGATTCTAAGATGACCCAATGTTATTCTCCATAGAGAAATTACTTCTACGACCCAGGGGATGAACGAGTGACGTCAGGACTTCATTATCTATACAGTAGAGTAACCCCACCTTGAGGTGTGCTACTGTACATTACATGACAATAACATACAATACCTGTTTCTTTGACGAAAACAGCCGATCTACAAGCTACGGCATGTTGTGAGTGTTGACACACTGTGAGCTTGTAGATCGGCTATTTTCGCTGAATGTTCACCCCAGAACAAGGACGCTCAAGTTTGTTATTAGCACACTAGAACATTTCGGCTAATACCTCCAAGCTGGCATGCACGTCAATGACCGATTGACACACAGAGACAATGGGATGGATTTTGTTGTTGTTTTGTTTTTGTCTCCTGAAGGCTGTTTCCATCAAGTCGTCTTTCTAAGACGTTTGTGTAGCGAAACAAACAGCAGTTATTGTAAGACGGGAGGAAATGAGGTGTGTTTGTTTGCTGCTGTCCCGTGGAGACTTGCTGACAGATTGTCCACGGTTGGAAGAGGAAGAAGTACTCAGATTTCTTTAAGTAGGCTACAAGTAGCAATAATACAATAGTAACAGAGTATGCTCTGTTAAGAGGCCTGTATTCAAAATATGACTTCAGTAAAAGTAGAAAAGTATTGGCAACAGATTATACAATGCCAAAGAGGAAGAACTCAAGTTTTTCCCAATGTGTTCAAGTTTTTTTTTAAAGCAAAATATAGCACATTAAATAGTGTAATAATAATAATAAATATAGCTGCAAGCAGCGATAAGCGGGGCCAGGGAATAGAGAGAGAGAGAGAGAGAGAGAGAGAGAGAGAGAGAGAGAGAAGAGAGAGAGAGAGAGAGAGAGAGAGAGAGAGAGAGAGAGAGAGAGAGACGGAATAGATTGAAGAGAAAGAGAGAGAAAGAAACGGAATAGATTGAAGAGAAAGAGAGAGAAGAGAGGACATTGGAAAAGGAAATAGATTGAAGAGAGAGAGAGAGAGAGAGACTTGGAAAAGGAATAGATTGAAGAGAGAGAGAGAGACATGGAAACGGAATAGATTGAAGAGAGAGAGAGCGAGGAGAGGACATGGAAACAGAAATAGATTGAAGAGAGAGAGAGAGACATGGAAACATAATAGACTGAAGAGAGAGAGAGATGGAAGCAGAACGGATATCTCAACCTATTGCCATTAACAGGAATCGAACCCTCAACCTTTGGATTAAAAGGCTGCAACACTACCTATAGTGCTATAGCTTTGTACAGATTGAGGTTGTCTGTTGAAGATAAAAGTGAAACCAGTGAAAGCAGCCGACCTACAAGCTCAGGAAACACGTTGCTAGCTGAAAAGTTGTGAGATTGTAGATCGGAGAGAGAGAGAGAGAGACATGGAAACGGAATAGATAAGGATAATTCCTTTAACAGTGTCCGTTCATGAAAGTCCTTGCGGTCTTGTTTCCAATGAGGGCCTTGTGAGCAATTAGGGGTTAAGAGTCTTGCTCAGGGACAAATTTCATTTGCTGGCCTGGCCTGGAATCGTACCTGGGGCAACTAGGGCCTCTGGCTCCCTAGGCTGGCTCACTAAACCACTCAGCTATGGCCGCCCCCTCAAAAGAGAGAGAGAGAGAGAGAGAGAGAGACATGGAAACGGAATTAGATTGAAGAGGGAGACATGGAAACGGAATAGATTGAAGAGAGAGAGAGAGAGAGAGAGAGAGATGAGAGAGAGAGAGAGAGAGAGAGAGACATGGAAAAGGAATAGATTGAAGAGAGAGAGACAATGGAAACATAATAGATTGAAGAGAGAGAAAGATGGAAGCAGAATGGATTGATTGGACGTCTCAACCTTTTGCCATTAACAGGAATCGATCCCTCAACCTTCGGATTGACAGGCTGCAACACTACCTATAGTGCTATAGCTTTGTCTAGGCTGAGGTTGTCTGTTGAAGATAAAATTGAACCAGTGAAAGCAGCCGATCTACAAGCTCAGAAACACGTTGCTATCTGAAAAGTTTTGAGATTGTAGATCAGCTATTTTCAGAATGAAGTATGTCATTACATTGAAAAGACATACTCTCAAATAAGCATTTCAGGTTATCTTTAACAATTGCACTTGCATTAATTGACACAAGTAAGACGCTGCGAACGCTGGAAGCGAACGCAGATTGACTGAGGCTGCTATATTTCAACCACACTGTAGTAGTGCACTCTGCCGCACTCTGCCGGCTGTATACAGGCAGTGCAGCTGCTGGCATTTTCAGCACGGAGTTTCGAGTCACATGGGGGCGCGAGCCAATGAGAGCGTGAACACACACGGGAAAGACCATAAATAAGGGACAGACACACACACACACACAACCCAAGCACGGTGATATAGTAAGCTCCACTTGGTCGGAGGCCTCCTTCCGCGTTCGCAACAATCATGTTGTGTGCAATGCAACTTAAATGAAGTCTGCATCAAGTGAGGCTTGAACTGGCAACTTTGAGGGTTTTAAGGCACACAATTAAGCGAGAAGCCATTGGAACAACAGACCTGACCTGGTGAATGAGAGAGAGAGAGAGAGAGAGAGAGAGAGAGAGAGAGAGAGAGAGAGAGAGAGAGAGAGAGAGAGAGAGAGAGAGAGAGAGAGAGGAGAGAGAGAGAGAGAGAGAGACATGGAAACGGAATAGAGAGAGAGAGAGCGAGAGAGCCATGGAAACGGAATAGATTGAAGAGAGAGAGAGAGAGACATGGAAACAGAATAGATTGAAGAGAGAGAGACACGGAAACATAATAGATTGAAGAGAGAGAGAGATGGAAGCAGAATGGATTGATTGGACATCTCAACCTATTGCCATTAACAGGAATCGAAACATCAACCTTCGAATTGACAGGCTGCAACACTACCTATAGTGCTATAGCTTTGTCCAGGCTGAGGTTGTCTGTTGAAGATAAAAGTGAACCAGTGAAAGCAGCCGATCTACAAGCTCAGAAAGAACGTTGCTATCTGAAAGGTTTTGAGATTGTAGATCGGCTATTTTCAGAATTAAGTATGTCATACATACTTCATACCCTCTCAAATAAGCATTTCAGGTTATCTTTATCAATTGCATATGTATTAATTGACACAATTACTGGTAGTGTCTGTTGATATTTATAAGTATTTCCGTCCATTATGAACCAAGCCTCTGTGTCCCGAACTACTCTAGATCACTGGTTCACAAACCATTTACCAATAAAGGCATTTTTGTGTCTCCTCGAACGAAAACTAGTGAAAGTAGCCGATCTACAAGCTCACAAAACGTTGCTATCTGAAAAGTTGTGAGATTGTAGATCGGCTATTTTCACAATGAAGTTTGTCATACATTGCAAAAACATACTCTCTCCAAGAAGCATTTCATGTTACCTTTAACAGTTGCACATGCATTAATTGAGAGAGAGAGACATGGAAACATAATAGATTGAAGAGAGAGAGAGATGGAAGCAGAATGGATTGATTGGACATCTCAACCTATTGCCATTAACAGGAATCGAACCCTCAACCTTCGGATTGACAGGCTGCAACACTACCTATAGTGCTATAGCTTTGACCAGGCTGAGGTTGTCTGTTGAAGATAAAACTGAACCAGTGAAAGCAGCCGATCTACAAGCTCAGAAACACGTTGCTATCTGAAAAGTTTTGAGATTGTAGATCGGCTATTTTCAGAATGAAGTATGTCATACATTGCAAAAACATACCTTCTCAGATAAGCATTTAATGTTATCTTTATCAATTGCATATGTATTCATTAATACAGTCTTGTTGTTTGCAATGCACTTCAAATGAAGTCTCCACCAAGTGAGGCTTGAACCGGCAACCTTGATGTTATGAAACATTCACTTAAGCGGGAAGCCATTGGACCAACAGACCTGATCCAGTGAAAACGGAGGTCAGACAGATGATACCATTTCACGCAAATAACTGAAAAATCCTGGGTTTAAGTGTTTTTCAAACTGCTCAAAATTGCGAACAATCTAAGGGCGGAGAGAGAGACATGGAAACGGAATAGATTGAAGAGAGAGAGACATGGAAACAATAGATTGAAGAGAGAGAAGGATGGAAGCAGAATGGATTGATTGGACGTGTCAACCTATTGCCATTAACAGGAATCGAACCCTCAACCTTCGGATTGACGGGCTGCAACATTACATATAGTGCTATAGCTTTGACCAGGCTGAGGTTGTCTGTTGAAGATAAAAGTGAACCAGTGAAAGCAGCCGATCTACAAACTCAGAAACACGTTGCTATCTGAAAAGTTTTGAGATTGTAGATCGGCTATTTTCAGAATGAAGTATGTCATACATTGCAAAAACATACCCTCTCAAATAAGTATTTCAGGTTATGTTTAACAATTGCACATGTATTAATTGACACAATCATGCTGTGTGCAATGCAACTTTAATGAAGTCCGCATCAAGTGAGGCTTGAACTGGCAACCTTCAGGTTGTGAGGCACACGTTTAAGGGAGAAGCCATTGGACCAACAGACAAGAACCTGTGAAAAAGGAGATCACACAGATGATACAGTTTCACGCAAATAGCTGAAAAATCCTGGGTTTAAGTGTTTTTCAAACTGCTCAAAATTGCGGACAATATAAGGGGGGAGCTTACTGGTCAACGTGAACATGTGTAAGCAGGTTTAATGGCTGTCGGCCAAACAAGGCATGACTTTTGCCTGTTTAAAGTTTGCACTTTCAAAAAAACCGCTATAGCGCCCCCCCTTTGACCAATTGGAGTAAGATTGGTTTCAGTAATATTTGGAATGACCCTCAACATTAACGCAAAGTTTCAAAGAAATGTGAGTCTGCATGTATGTGTTAGGGGCAGATGAATAATTGTCATAAAACTGCAATATTCATTGGCTCATTAAAGCTTCATTTTTTCACTTATGAAAATCTTTTGCATCAGTTTGTCGGCATAGGTCCAAAGTTCATGTGTAAAACGTTTCGTGCAGATTACTCAAAAATCCCAGGAGGAGATAGGTTTTAACTGTTTTTCATATAATTCAAAATGGTGGGAGATCTAAAGGTCAGAGGTCAAAAGTCAGAGGGTTAAAGTTGTGTAGTAGAGTAGACGCATGTGTGTATTGAAGTTTTATAGCTGTAGGTCAAACAGGGCATGAGTTGTACCTGTTCAAAGTTGGCATTTTCAATTGAGTGCTATAGCGCCACGTTTTGACGAAAGATTGTGAGATTTATTTCTTGATAGTTTTTCATGACCATCTACCATATGGCCGAGTTTCGTAAAAAGCGACAGCACGGTTCAGCCAGAACTGCGAAAAGTGGCAGAAACAGAATACGTACAATAATAAGACAGGTCCAGAGCTGAGCTCTGGCCCCGTAATAATAATAATCAAAATCTACAGTGTAACTTAACTAAAGCGGTCAAATAATTGTAGTGAAGTAAAAAGTACAAACATTTGCCTTATTTTAGTAAAGTGGAAGTTTACAAATGTTGCTCAAGTAATTTAAAAGCACCTCGAAATTGTACTTATGTGCTGTACTTCAGTAAATCAGTTACTTGTTACTTACCTACCACTGTTTGTTCATCAGCACTCAGCAGTGATGTTCAGCATTAAGGGGAGAGTGTGACAGTGTCACGTCTCTGTCAACAGGGGGCAGTAAAGAACCATAGCATTTCGTGCACAGAATGCAGTGTGCTATGTAGGTGAGGGAACAGACATGGTTGGAACATGTCCATCATATGATCACTGTACTGTATGTCTGAATGCTTTTAAACATTTCCCCTCCGAGGTATCTGTCTCTCTTTAGGGTCCCCTCTTTCGCACACACACACACACACACACACACACACACACACACACACACACACACACACACACACACACACACACACACACACACACACACACACACATGCACACAGACACATGCACGGACACACAAGCACGACATGTACGCACGCACACGTACGCACACACACGTATGCACACACACGCACGGAAAAACACACACACACACACACACACACACACACACACACACACACACACACACACACACACACACACACACACACTAACATGCGTGTTGCACACACTGCACTAATGTGTTTCTTATCCTGCGCCTTGGATAAAAGAAAACAGTTGATATCTGTGGAGAACAGGGAGTGATGTGGCAGGAATAGATAGCAGCTGACATGAATAAAATATACTATCAAGTTTTTGTTTCAACTCAAAATAATCTACTTTTAAGGTAACTCTAGGTTACGTGTGGTCTTACACACACACACACACACACACACACACACACACACACACACACACACACACACACACACACACACACACACACACACACACTCTCTCTCTCTCTCTCTCTTCCTCTCTCTCTCTCTCTCTCTCTCTCTCTCTCTCTCTCTCTCTCTCTCTCTCTCTCTCTCTCTCTCTCTCTCTCTCTCTCTCTCTGCGTGCACTTTGTGTATTGCCTCTCCAATCCAATCCAATCCACTTTATTTCTATATCACATTTTTCAACACAGGGTTACCAAAGTGCTGTGCAAGAAATCTAAAAATAAATACACTAAATAAGGCTAAGAAACCAAAAAAAGAAGAAACATAATAAAGAAACATAGAACACTATACAAAATACAAAACACAAAACACAAGTGTCAACAGCCCAGTGTTTCCAGGCAGAACCACAGAACTCTAAAGCGGAATCAAAAGCCAAGATATGAAAGTGAGAGATTTTAGGGGATATTTAAATGTTTCAACAAAGGGGGCCATTTTGAAATGGGGGGGGGGGATAGCCCATTCCATAACGTAGCTGAGGGTCGGTGTTAATCCCAGACGGTTGGATATCGATGATGGAGACATCAAGGCTCGGAGTGGGAAGGAAAGGGGATGAGAGGACGTCCGTGACATACAGTCAGTGGTGTAAAGTAACTAAGTACATGTACTCAAGTAGTGTACTTAGTAATGTATTTTCACTTTACTGGAATATTTCCAATATTCAGTACTTTTACTTTTACTCCAGAGGCAAATATTGTACTTTTACTCCACTACATATATTATACCTAGGCTATTTGAAAATAACCGATCTACAAGCTCACAACGTGTCACGACGCGTTGTGAGCTTGTAGATCTGCTATTTTCAAACATTTTAGTACTTTTACTTTTGGTACTTTAAGTACATTTTGTTACCAATGCTTTTGTACTTTTGTACTTTTACTCATGTACATTTTTTTTTATTATTTCTATATTGCAGTATTGATACTTAGTAATAGTAAAATATTTAATAGAACGCATTTATGCGCGATTGGCAGGAAATGAGTTGGGTTAATGTAATGTACAAAGTAGTCTGTGACTATCACTGTACAATCTAGAGTGTATATGTTTGACGGATTTTACAGTGTAAAATCCAGGACAAAAATTTGATATCAAAATTCCATAATGGGTGGCAGATGGGTCGACGTCACAAACGTAACATCCGGACCTGCGAGGCGCACCGTTGCTCCAATCCGCACACACACTGTCCAGGGGTCTGCCATGACAGTAGTCGCACGGATAAACATACATACTGCACTACGGCAGTGTTTTAACACTTCAAATGGCCCTGATCAGCACACTAGATTTCCAGGCTGCTACTGGTCACTCCTACTGAAGCCAGAGAGAGAGAGAGAGAGAGACAGAGACAGAGAGAGAGAGAGAGAGAGAGAGAGAGAGAGAGAGAGAGAGAGAGAGAGAGAGAGGGAATTGGGAGAGAGAAAAAGAGAACAGCGCAACATGGTGTGAGCTTGTAGATATGCTATTTTTGGTGTGCGACACTGTGCAACAAGGTGTAAGTCAGCTGGAACCTCCTCCAACATATCAGCCAATAGGCTATGCACAGCAGCCATATTGGAAAGAAATTGGGCCTGTTCCTTACTTCCTTCGCAGGTTTTACCAATGATACCCTGCTCTGTTCCATTTCATGCAGCACCTGGTTCTCAAGCATTTTAATTTCAAGGACCTCCATAACTCTGAGAGTGTACAAATGGAACCAATTTTTACCAAATGGGTCCATTTGGTTCCATTTGTACACTCTCAGAGTTACACACCTTTTTAAGGGGCCATTTGGAACCCCCTCAAGGAACCCTGAGGGTCCCTGGACCACACTTTGAGACCCACTGGTGTAGCAGAGTGTTTCCAGTGAGAGAAAATGCACAATATCAGCACCCTGACTCTGTTTGACCAGAATGGAACAGAGCCTTCATTAGTATCATTGGTAACACCTGTGAAGGAAGTAAGAAGAGGCCCAATTTCTCTCCAAAATGGTTGCTGTGCATAGAGCCTATAGTGGAAATACCATTCATCACAACTTCACCTTTCTCCTTTCACTGTAAGTGTCAGAAGACACTAGCACAGTGGTTCTGAATCTGAAGCGTTTCATTTCGAGGACCCCCATAACTCTGAAAGCGTACCTTTTACCTGTGTTACTGTACCTATCCACAGCAACCAGAAACCAGAAGCAGAGCAAGTCTGAGAGCGAACAAACAGAACCAAATGGACCCGGCGTTAGGGTCCAATTGGTTCCATTTGTACACTCTCATCACCAAAATAAAAGTTTGATGTGAAATAATCACATCAAACTTTTATTTTGGTGATGCCTCCATTGACATTGTCTTGGAAAATAATTACGCCACTTCATCGCATCAATATAATTACACTCTGCATGTACTCATAACGCAAACAACAGTTTAATGGAATAAGCTTGTGTCTGTCCTGCAGTTAACGTCTCACCACAGACAAAACCTTTCTGTCCTCCACTTTGCTACCTCTCTGTTTTGAGATGATCAACATTCTTTATTAGGAATAACCCCTTAAGATGTAGCATCTCGTTTTTGAGGGTGTAAAAGGGTTGACGCAATGATATAATGTATACACATGTAGGAACAAAAAGATGAAAACCTTAGAAAACAAAACAGAAACAACTACACCAACCAAATTAACCAAACAATATCAAATATGACAAAACAAGTAAGCAAACAAGAGAGATGACAAGATACTAATAAAAACAAAACAACACAAAACGAGTATTACACTCCAGGCACAATACAATTTAAGCATTAAGCAGACGCTCTTAATCCAGAGCGATTTAAGGCAGGTACACATTGCAGGACCTTAAAGTGCTCGGGGGTCATCTGATCGTTAAGCATAACACACTGCAGGAGTTTATTTCTTGAAATCGGCTGTCATAATATCGTTGTGGTCTTCACAACAGGATTGATCCCCGACAAGGGCTGACACACTGTAGGATAGTTCACCAGAATGCTATCTCCAGAGTCAGACCCAATACATACATTTGAGTTTATTCCAATTCATTTTAATCGACGTATCCCGTGATATGCCTCTCTCCCTCTCCCCCCTCTCTCGCTTTTTTTCTCTCTCTCTCTCTCTCCCTCTCTCTCTCTCTCTCTCTCTCGCACGTGAAGTGCGCAGAAGCCGTCAGTGACAGCGTTGCCATGTCCGCTTATTATAAGCGACTTTGGGCTTGTTTTTCTGTAGAGTTGCTTGTAAATATTGGTTGTTGCGGGGTGCATTTTTTGGGCTTATTTGTGTAGTTGCTTATTTGGCCTTGTTTCCTAATGTTGTTTAAACCAGTGGTTTAAACAACACATAATATGTATTTGTCCGCAGACCCCCCTTCTGTAAATATGTTGTGCCATCATAGACCCCCATACAAGATTTGTGTGGATTTGGAAGATATTCCATACATTTTCTCAAGATTTTTATTTGAAAATAGCTGCGACGCGTTGTGAGCTTGTAGATCGGCTATTTTCAAATATCCAATGTATTTGTAAATAGGTTTAAAGTGCTCAAGTGGCCTTTTCTTGGGCTTGTTTTCATAGACCTGGTTGCTTATTTCTCTCGCAACATCTGGCAACGCTGTTCATAACACCGTGCACATGCTGCACACACACACACACACACACACACACACACACACACACACACAGAGCTCGCTCTTGCTCTCACTCTCTGTCTGTCTGTCTCTCTCTCTCTCTCTGTACAATTCCTCTAAAATAAACAGCCCACCAGGCTCGCTCACTCTCTCATTTTGTTTTATAATGTTAACTTAATACAGGACTGGACGGTAATATTGCGGTAGGGACTGTTTGTTGTGGTCAGATCCAGCGACGCTCCCCTGGCCACGGTGGCTGTAATGTGCTCTCATTGGCTGTAGCGTGGATCTCCTCGCAGACCCTTTCATAATGTATGATACTGTCCGATCTCCTGTCTGGGACAGAGCTGAATATCTAACATGGTAGTTATCTGAAAATGGTCGGAAAGCCGTCGCAGAGCGGATAATCGCGGCCACATCGTCTCGCGGAACCTTTCACACAGAGCGAGCATTATCTCGCAGATCAAAGGCCGATCTGCGTCAGATCGGGAGGTTTTGTCGGCGAGCGCCAAAAAATGTCGGCGACAGCAATCTCGGACCAAATCTCCTGCAGTGTGTACGAGCCCGATTTACAGTAAGCGATGACAGCACAAGGTAATACATCAAATGCATAGAAATAGTAATCTAGGATCATAGGTAAACCAATAACCTATCATCATTCTAACAGTAGAATATCCAAAACATCTATAATCTGTACATTGATACTATACACACTATAGGATGCCAAGTCAACAATGACCTGGCATCTTTCAACATAACATGCTATCTAAGGGCGGCTTCAGACTGGGTTCGTTTGAATCAAACCGTTCCCGAGTACGCTTGGCTGGCCAGCATTCACACTGGCCAAGACTCGAGACCATTTCATTTAACAGTAATGGTAAATATGTGCCTCATGGGGGCGCTGTGGACTATGGGGCTTTGGGAGAGCGAATGTCATTCACAGAAGAAAAGTCACTCTAGAGTGAATAATAAAGTTTGACTGTGTTCCTGACGTTGTCTTGAGTTATAATAACAACAGATCAACAATACACAACCAAAGCAGTGTGTGCACTGGTCTTTGAAACCTCGAAATGTAACGTTGTCTGTTAATATGATATTGGCGTCACGGACGCATCCTTGGTGTGACGTCACGGACTAATCCTTGGTGTATTTATCCTTATAAATACGTTCGCCACACATGTGTTTTTTGTTTATTATTTTTCACGGCTCGCGCTACTCAAACACTAGCGGGATTATTATTTCTTGTCAACATTCAAGTAGATCTATGAGAAGGTATAACCCAGCTAAAATAATGTGTCATTATAAGAAATATATAAATGATATATGATTAGCAGTCCACTTCCTTCTCTTGGAACGGATGGATTCACACTGCCGCGTTCCGTTCCCGACTCCGCAGCAATCGGACCCGAGACTACCTCCCAAGGTGGTTTCGGGTACGGTACGGTGATGCGTTACGGGGAACGGTTCGCTACGTTCACACTACCACAACATCTGCCATGTGGTCCGGGGTGCGCACCCGGGACCATAGTGTGAAACCGCTCTTAGTTACATTTTAGCCTTTGGCCTGTAAGGTCGTCGAGGCTAGGGCAAGTGCTACAGACTAAGGTGGAGGGAGTGAGTCTGCAGTTCTAACTGCAATGTGGAGTTTGTTCCACAGTTTGGGAGCCAGAAGGGAGAAGAGTCTGGGACGTGCGGAGCGTTGTCCCGGATGTTTTAGCGAAGGTTCTGACAGCTTCCCTGTGTTAGCTGATCATAGTGAAAAAAGAATGGGTCATTAATGCGTAAGCTGTATGTGTGTTGACTCTCTCTTCTGACATAGATAGTTCATTGCGATGATGTCCGAACTACAATCAAGATGGCGGCACATCTAGGGCCCTATCTAGTGCAGCTTCTTATCCCTTTTGCCTAAACTTAGTAGGCATTGAAAAACATTTTAAAATAGTGCAATGGTGCACCGTCTCAACACAAGGGTAGGAAAACCACCTCCAACCACTGCATACAGTATGTACAATGTACTAACACCATACTCTACCATAGTTATATTGTATTAACATACTCTACCATACTAGTTATATTGTATTAACATACCACGCACACATGCACGCACGCACACACACGTGCAGGCGCACGCACGCACACACTCACACACACACACACACACACACACACACACACACGCGCAAACACACTGTTGTCCTAATTCCCTGGCTGGCACAGAGGGGATGTGGGGGTCCGTGCTGAGGGTAGAGCAGGGGCCACCATGCTGAACCCTGAAAGCAGATCAGATGTGTAACCCCAGGGTGGGGGGTAGTGGTCTGGACCCTCGCCATATGGGAGGGGGAAGAGAAGTTAAGAGTCCAGTTCCACACACACAGCTGCTGTAGTATTACCCCTGTCACACACACACACACACACGCACACGCACACGCACACACACACACACACACACACACACACACACACACATACACACACATCCACAACATATACAATAGCCTCCTCCTCTGCTCCCAAAATGGCTATACTTTTTTCCATGCCCAGAAGATTTTTTTTACTTAAGTAAAAGTAAAGCAATACCGTAGAAATACTGTCACAAGTAAAATGCAAGTATTTGGAACTTAACTTGAGTATAACGTATTGAAAAATGGAAATACTCAAGTTAAGTAAACCTCTAAATTGTACTTAACCCATTAAAACCAGGAAAGCATCTGTGTCATTTTAGATTTTAGCTATATATATATATATATAGCAACATACGTTTTTCAGAAAACTCTTAGGATTTAGAACAGTGGTTTAGAACAGTAGTTCTCAAAAATAGCAGATATACAAGCTCACAGCGTGTCACTTTGTACATCTGCTGTTTTTAAAGATTTTAGAAAAATCTTGAAAGTGTTTGAAAGATTTTGAATAATTTGGAATTTTGTAACACAAATCCTCTCTGGGTCCCTGGCACAAAACATTTTCAGAAGGGGGTCCGCGGCCAAATACTTTTGACTTACTTGACTTAAGCCATTTGCTCCTCCAGGGTGCATAGGCCGTTGACAAATGTCCTCCATTTTACTCGTTTTTTAACGGTTCTTTATAGGTCTCCCCAGTTGAGCCCACTCTCTGATATTTCTGACTCGACACTTCTTCTCCAACTGTTCCTGGGGCGACCTCGTTTCCTTTTCCCTTGGGGGTTCCATTTCAGGGCTTTTCGGGTGATGTTTCTAGCAGGCTTTCTGAGGGTATGGCCAATCCAACTCCACTTTCTCTTTCGGATTTGTAATTCAATGGGATCTTGGTCTTTTCCACAGGTCCACATTGCTTACTTTGTCCCTCCACCAGATGTGTAGGATTCTCCTGAGACAGGTGTTAATGAATGTTTGCAGCCTGTGTGTTGTGTTTTTTGTTGTTCTCCAAGTCTCAGATCCATACAGCATCACCTGTTTCACACTGGAGTTAAAGATACGCATTTTGGTGTTGATGGAGATGTTCTTTGAGCTCCAGATCTTCTTGAGCATGTTAAACACCACTCTAGCCTTCTTGATTCTGCTGCTTATGTCAGCATCTGTCCCTCCGGTGGTGTCCACAACACTGCCAAGGTAGGTAAAAGCTTCTACCTCCTCTAGGGCAGTGTCGTTCATAAGTATAGGGTTGATGGTTTTGGCGTGGATCTTTATCACCTGTGTCTTTGCTATATTGGGAGTGAGACCGAGTTTTATTGCAGTTTGTGAGAGTCTGTCTGTCTTCTCTTGCATTTGTGTTTGTGTACGTGAAAGGAGAACTATGTCATCTGCAAAATAGAGATCATCCAGCTGCTCCCACATTGTCCACTGAATTCCATTTCTCCTCCCCTCAGTTGTTTTCCTCATGACCCAGTCAATTGCCAGGTGGAAGAGGAATGGTGAAAGTAGTCATCCCTGCTTGACGCCCGTCTTGACATCGAAGCTCTGAGAAAGCTGGCCTGCATGCATGACTTTGCATGAGGTTCCGTTGTATGAGTTCTTAACGAGGTTTATGATCTTGGTGGGGATTCCATAGTTGTCCATTAGTTGCCATAGTGTTGCCCTATCTAAACTATCAAAAGCTTTCTCAAAGTCAAACCGCGGCCAAATAGCTACATATCATTTTGGGGGTCCTTGGCACCAAAACAGTTTGAGAACTACTGATTTAGAAGGCGTTTGTAGAATCGGCCTCAGGTCTTAATGGTATTTGACACGCGGCCTGCTAAATGGCCAGGTTGCGGTGGTGGATTAGCATGCTGAGCATTTGCCCTGCGCCGTTGGTGCGGTGGATATAAGACAATCTCCTCCACCCTGTATAACCCAAATCCCTCCGCTCTCATATCGTTCCCGTAAGGAGCAGTATTATGGGATGCCAGGGGTCACTGCAGCATGGAGAATTAGTCAAGCAGATGTTATGAGCTGGGGGAAAAAAACAAGAAGGAATTAACACTGCTACTGAAATCTCAACCACAATCCCTGTGATACTCCATGTTTTTTAAGAAGGCACGCAACATAGTGTTGCTGTCGGGTAGAAACCTAATATCTCCATATTTCATGTTTTTGTTTTGTTTATCTCTTTTGTGAATTAATTACGTACTTCGGCATACTACAGTGGCACACACAAGTTGAGCTTGCAGATCAGCAATGTTTGCTATTTTTTAATACATTTTAAAGTGAAAGTGAAAGATGTATAAGTGTGTGTGTGTGTGTGTGTGTGTGTGGGGGGGGGGTTATAAACATTGAACCAACATTTATTTGAACTGATGTCCCCTTTGTACAAGAAAATACATATTTCAGGAGCCTTTCTGTGGCACAGTGACTGCCTATTAGGGGTTATAACTGAAATTAAGAAATACATATATAAATTAATGAATGAATGTACTTCTTAAACAAAATATCCCCTGAGGCAAATTACAATAACCACATCATCTCAGGGTTGTGGCCTCTGGGACGTGATCAGATTGTGTACATGCAGCACTTGCATGTTTCAAAATATGACACTTGCAATTCGTAAGTGCTGAAGAAACAATATTAAAAGTAATGCATTGGAAGAAGTACCCTGAGTTTTAATACAAATGTGTTGGCATCTTAATGCACTTAAAGTACCAAAAGTAAGTTTTCAAAATGTATCAAAATCTTTTGAATAGCAGATCTACAACCTCACATCACATCTCGATGTAACATATTGTGAGAGTGTGGATCTGCTATTTTCAAATAGCCAAAGTATAAAATTAAGTGATTAACCGTAAACCGATGGATTGTGCACTTTGGGGAGGGAACGAGACTTTGCCCCAGGTGAAGGAGTTTAAGTATCTCGGGAGCAAAGAGTCTATTTCCTTCGCCGCCTGAGATCTTTTGGTGCTAGTAGACAGATTCTTCTTTTGTTTTTCACTTCTGTTATTATGAGTGTTCTTCAGTACTGTAGTACCACCTGGTATGGATGTCTGTCTGTAGCCTTAAAGTCACAACTGCTGCAGCAACTGAACATTTGTTCAAAGATTGTTGGACAACCACTTCAGAGGCTCTATACATCTACGTATAATGACAGTATGATAAGGTTGGCAAGGAATATCACTTCAAACACAAGCCATGCTTTGTATGGAGAATATAGGTTGCTGCCTTCAGGAAGGAGATACAGTGTTCCTACATACAATAAGGTCAAACTGAAGAGGTCCTTTGTCCATCAGACGACATTGAGGCTTAATCAGGAGTTGTAGGCTTGGGGTAGGCTGAGAGGTGGACATTGCTCTTGTCTTTGTATGTCTTTATGTATGTATTTTGTTTTGTTTTCTTTTGTCATGTCAAATGTGTGTACTGTTTATTGTTGCATACATGGCTGCTGGGTCGCAAGACAAATTTCAGTGTGAACTGACAATAAAGTATTATCGTATCGTATATCGTATCGTATGTCTTGTTCACGAGTGAGGGGAGGACGGAGCAGGAGATCGGCCGGAGCAGCAGGAGTGGTATTGCAGTCGCTGTACCGCACTGTGGTGACGAAAAGAGAGCTGAGCCAGAAGGAAAAGCTCTCGGCCTACCGAGAAATCTTCGTTCCTACTCTCACCTATGGTCATGAAGTGTGGGTCATGACCCAAAGAATAAGATCGCGGATACAAGCGGCCAAAATGAGTTTTCTCAGACGGGTTGCCGGCCTCTCCCTTAGAGATAGGGTGAGAAGTTCAGGCATCGTGAGCGACTCGAAGAACCACTGCTCCTTCACTTTGACTTAAAGTATCATCCGGCAAATTATTTTGTTTTCTAAAAGTGGATCTTACACATAAGGTGGGTCTTCCCACTGCAGAGAGTAGGCTGTTGGGTGGATGTGATGTGGACCCCCACAGACTGGGGGATGGATTGAGTTGGACAGATAAAGATGTGTGAGAGAGAGAGAGAGAGAGAGAGAGAGAGAGAGAGAGAGAGAGAGAGAGAGAGAGAGAGAGAGAGAGAGCAGATTATTGGGTGGGTCTTAGAGCCATGCAAACCTCTCACATAATCTGAAATTCATCCTGCTTGTTGCAAGAAGAATACTTCAGTGATCAATGCACGCATGCACACGCGCACGCACGCACGCACGCACGCACGCACGCACG
Source organism: Gymnoscopelus braueri (assembly GCF_963280865.1). Classification (NCBI taxonomy): domain Eukaryota; kingdom Metazoa; phylum Chordata; class Actinopteri; order Myctophiformes; family Myctophidae; genus Gymnoscopelus; species Gymnoscopelus braueri. Next base: position 927,762 of record NC_137608.1, read on the forward strand.
CAAAAACACCATCGAAAAAATAAACATGATATAAAAAAGAATACATGATAATAGTAATTAAAAATATAAGGCCCTTCAAATTCTCCGTCTGAAATTGAAAACAATATGATATTCAGCCCAAATGCTCCACAGATTGCTTTAGCGTGGGGGCACAGACTTACAGACAGACAGACAGAGGTAATCTCCTAAAAAGCACTCTGCTTTATTTGGTTACAGGTGATGTAACAGAGCTGGACACCAATTGGATTCCTAGCTGTGAAGAAAAACAGCAAATCTCTGTAAAAGCGACCCAGCTATACCACAAACAAACCAAACATGCACGCACGCACGCACACACACGCGCGACACACACAGAGAGAGAGAGAGAGATTTGTATTACTATACTTGTGAGGACATCAACATTTTAAGACAGTGAGTTTGTGAAAGCCATTCTTTTTTATTAGCATAAGCCTAAAGCCTAAAAATAGATCAGCTATTTTTTGCCGCACGACACCAGCGCACAACTAAGTGTAAATCAGGTATAACTCTATTTCTATCATCTCTAAACCCAAACTGAATATTTTCCTAATTTTAAGTCTAATATAAAAACCACACACGCCAAAGATTTTCCCAATATGAAACCTGCACACACTCATAAACTAGTCATAACAGCAAAGACTTAGTCTAAAAACAGACAGAGGCTTGAGATCAAATAAAACATGTAACATGTGCATCTGCTGCCAGAGAGTGAAAGCAGATTACATTTAAGCCTAAATGGAGCTTTTACTTTCCTTTTTTTTCCCCTTCTTCTTTTTTTTCTCTAAATCCTAGCAAGGCCCTAATCTAATCTTATCCGTCTCAATCCAATTTTTAATGCTGGCTACACACAGGATTAAAGTGTAGCAGCTCTTTTGCTTTGTAGGCCATTTGAGCAGCATCTGCTGCCTTTGTTGCCAGATTCTGCAAGAGAAACGAGTCGGACGGGTCTACAAAAAACAAGCCCAAAAGTAACTAGTTGAATCACGTTAACCCATCGGTTATTTGAAAATGTATTAATTTAAAATCAAACTTTAAAAAAAAAAGAAAAAAGAAAGAAACATTTTAAATAAACACATTTTGTATGGGGGTCCCTGGCACAAAATATTTTCAGATGGAGGGTCTGCGGACAAATACATATTAATTTGGGGGGCCTTGACATGAAAATGTTTGAGAATGACTGGTTTAAACAACGTTAGGAAGCAAGCCCCAAAAAAGCAGCTATAGTTCAGAAACAAGCCCAAAAATACAACCCAAAACTACCAATATTTACAAGCAACTAATACAGGATAAAAAATAAAAAAAAATCCGCTCAATATAAGCAGACATGGCAACACTGTCTGCTGCTGCTGCTGCTGCTGCTGCTGCTGAGGAGATGTAAGCTTTCACAGGAAGAGGAGGAGACTAATCTTCACTGGAAGGTCTAAGGTCAGTCTGGGTTTGGATGCTGACACTGACACCTGCTCACAAACAGTATGTGTATGTTATATCGTCGCTATGCTGGGCACAAATCTTGCGTCTCCATATTTTATTTTTGGTAAATGAATTACTTACTTCATTGTCGTACAAGAATGTCGCAAACAAAAATAAAATAAAAATATCCAATCTACGAGCTCACAAGGTGTCACAATGTTGTAGATAGATAGTTTTCTGTGAAAATCTCCCTCTTGGTCGTCCTCAGACGAGCCCTCTATCGTCACCTCCAGTCACCCCGGTTCTCCATACATCTGTCCAGCTCGTCTGTACTTTGCGCTCCTGCATCTCTCTTGAGTATACGTCCACGCAAGTTAACTCTTTCACTCTTTCACAAGGATGACTTTTACGACCTTTTTCCGGAAGGTCCAGACTGCCAAACACGACTTTTTCTTTTTCAGTGGTTTTCCACCAGATGGCGCTGTTCTCTTACACACAAGTGACCATTTTCTTCCTCAAGTCACACAGATCCAGGAGGTCACGTGATCAAAATATCTACACCCCCTGCATTTTTGACAAGACGAGCTATATTCAACGGCCTGTAACAAGTGACCGGGGGGTCGCGATGACTTATTTTTTTGTCTCGCGGAAGCACAATGGAACCCTCCGTGTTTAGCAACCATCGCGGGATCGATCATATTGAATAATATATATATATATATATATATATATATATATATATATATATATATATATATATAATATATTCTGTGACTAGGTGAAAAGCTAAGGAATACCAAAACTCGCTGACAATGGGCGATTGAGTAAATGTACTTAGTTACTTTACACCACTGCCCAGTCCTTCGGGGGTTCCAGCCAAATTGAGAGTTAGGAACCAAATTGACCCTCATGTGTCTGTAACTCAGAGAGTGTACAAATGGAACCAAATGATGATACTACAATGAACATTGCGGATTCCGGAGATCACAAGGGTATCAAATGGGGGTTTGTCGCCTAATGCATAATTATCAAACTGGGGGTCTTTGAAGTCAAAAGGTTTGAGAACCACTGCTTTAGACCACCCAGTAAAACAATAAGCTCCTCACTGCTCAGACAACATTTAAACCAAAATTACTTATTCAGCTCTTTTGGCTATGCTGTAAGACAAAAAAAAAAGAAAGAAGAACAACAACCTTCAACCATGTGACATTCAACACTGTATCAAGTATTAACCCATTCAATCCGGGAACACATTTATTTGGCTATTCAAAAATAGCAGATATACAAGCTCAAAGTGCCATGCTATGAGCTTCTAGATCTGCTATTTTTGAAAAATCATGAAAATGTGTGCAAAAATATTATTTTTTACGCAGACATTTTTATCTCAAATATTTGCTTCCGGGGGGTCTCTGGAACTAAATATTTTACAAATGTTCGCTTTAAATATATATATATATTCCAAGATTTGCAAAAATGTTCACGATCTTTCAAAAATGGCAGATCTACAAGCTCGGTGCCACGCTATGCTTGTAAGCTTGTATAAGCTTGTATATCTGCTATTTTTTTATAGCCAAATAAATCTTATAATGACACAAATGATGCTTTGTCGGTCTTCAAGGGTTAAAGGAGTAGTTCACCCCAAAAATGACTTATTTTCTATCAATTACACACCCCATGAAGCATTGAATTCATAGAGATGTTTTTGTTTTTGTCGCATTCCTGAGCCAATAATTTGATGATAATAATAAAGACCCTATGTATCCGGTAGGAGACACAAAGGAGACTCTTTGTGTCTCCTACCGGAGAGACCGCCGGTTATCAAATTATTGGCTTAGGAATGCGATAAAAACAAAAAAATCTCCATGAATTCAAGGCTTCATGGGGTGTACAATTGATAGAAAATCATTTTTGGGGGGAACTACTCCTTTAAAGACTGTGTCATGCATAGCTCATGCATAAAGTGTGGTTTTTTAACATGACGCCATATGGCCTCATGTGGTGTGAGCCGCAGCATGCACCATTGCCTCTCCGTGCAGCGTTTTGCAAAGCAGCCGTCTCTCAACCCAGGTGACACTGGAGGTGTTTATATAAGCTGTTTGACGGATGATAAAACGCCATGCGGCCACAGATAGCGGGCTGTTTGTCAGGATGCTATTAAGTGAGTGGGCTGCAACAGCCACCTTTTCACTAAAAGGCTTATCATTCTCCTTCTCGCTGCATTTGCACTCCCTCTATAGTATAGAACCCACGGTGTTGATTTAACTCTGAGAGCGTGCAAAAATGGAACCGGTTGGTTTCGTTTGTTGCCCCTTATTAGAATTACAACCCTGTAAGGGTCCGTTTGTGTGGTTTGTGCACTCACAGAGAATAACAGCTCTTCTCGACTAAAGACATGGGGAAGAAAGTGCAACAAGTTATGTGGACACATGGGCAGTTGTTGTGGACAGGCATTCTGTCATTTAAAAAAACGGTGGTACCAATTCTGAATCAGGGCCCACTTGAAATACTTGAAAAGTGTTTGCAGCCCACTTAACCTTAGTCTTTAACTGCCAGAGTTAATTTTGTTGACTAAAGGCCTTTGCAGACAGGGTGCGATTTTCCGCACGGAAAAAACGGACAATTATAATTTTTTAAATGAACACATGGTTCTCAATGACCTCATGCACACCCCGTGCGGCGATGCGATGCGGCGATGCGAAGCGGCGATGCAAAGATGATTTTAAACTCTCCCCTGTGAAAACAGAAGATGTGTTTAAAAAATTGAGTGCTCTTCATCAACACAGAGCCACAGGCCTCGACAATATCCCCGCCAAATTTCTAAAAGACTCAGCCGCCTCCATTGCTCCAATCATTACCCACATAATAAACCTCTCCATCATACAGGGACGGGTCCCTAACGATTTCAAAAAAGCAAGGGTGACCCCTCTGTACAAAAAAGGAAACAAATTAGACCCTGGCAACTACCGCCCTATTTCTATTCTTAGCTCCATCTCGAAAGTCATGGAAAAAATAGTCTATGAACAGGTCGATAAGTATCTTGCCGAGAAAAATCTAATCTACAAATTCCAATCTGGTTTCAGAACAAACCACTCCACTGACACATGCCTTCTCTATTTGAACAACTCTATCAAACAAGATGTCGACAAGGGCAAATATTGCGGCATGGTCATACTGGACCTCCAGAAGGCCTTTGACACCGTTAATCACCCAATTATGATCAATAAGCTCAAAGCAATAGGTTTTGATGATACGTCAGTGAACTGGATGAGATCCTACCTGGAAGGGAGGGAGCAAGTGGTGGAAGTAAACGGCACCCAGTCCCCCCCTCCCTGTGACTTGTGGTGTTCCTCAAGGAAGTATACTAGGACCTTTACTGTTCCTGATATATGTGAATGATATGTCATCAGCCTGCGACTGCAAACTGTTCCTGTTCGCAGATGACTCGGCCCTGCTAGTCTCGGACAGGGACAGGCTGCAGGTTGAGAAAACTCTCAGCTCTGAACTCAACAAGATCTGCATCTGGCTCTCTGACAACAAACTTTCACTACACCTGGGTAAAACTGAAACCATCCTCTTTGGGTCCAGTCCTAACCTTAGCAAGGCAGAGAGTTTCACGATCAAAGTGGGTGATGATGTCATCAAAAGAAAGGATGAAATTACCTACCTGGGCTCCATCTTGGAGGCAAACCTCTCTGGTAACAAAAACGCCGAAAAAGTGATCAAAAATGTCAACCAAACAACACGCTATTTGTGGAGGATTGATCGTCTAGTCAGTAAGAATACTCTGAAGATTCTTGCAGGGGCCCTCATTCAAGGTCATTATGATTATGCATGCACTTCATGGTATCACAACACCTCCAAGGCCTTAAAAACAAGGCTCCAAACATCCCAAAACAAACTTGTAAGGCTACTTCTTGGCCTCAATCACAAAACCCATCTAACCCCTGCTCATTTTGCTAGGATTGGATGGCTTAGGGTTGAGGACAGAGTACAGCAACTTGCTATGGGCCTGGTCTTCGAGATACACCACAACATTGGGATCCCCCTGTATTTGTCAAAATACTTCCAAAATGTTAATGAAGTCCATGATCATAACACCAGAGGCAGCTCCACAAATCATGTTCAACCCAGATTTGGCTCAACTAAGGGAATGAACTTGTTCTCATGCTATTAATCAAAAATGTGGAATGCCCAAAAGGAGTAAAGGAGTGTAAAACCCTACTCACTTTCAAAACTGCCTTAAAGATACACCTTCAGGAGGCTGCAATTCGAAAATGGCCCCTGTCTAAGTCTTAACCTACCCCCCCCCCCTACTTTCATTTTCTTCTTTTGTATATTTTTTTGTTCTCTCTTCATACCAGTAACCTGAAAGCTGATTGTATGACATTCTGTATAGTAGTGTGTATATCTGTCTGTCTCTTATATGTCATCATGATTTGTGTGCATGGGGTTCTCATCTTAAACAAGCTGCGTGCTTAACTGAGTCTTCCAGTTTAGTAGACCTTGTATTGTGAATTTGTACTTCCATGTACTGTGATTCTCATGTCTTATGTACTGTGATTCTCATGTCTTACTAAATAAAAGTACATCAATCAATCAATCATGCGTTTTTTTTTTTTCAATCGAACCCAGTTCGATTCGTGCGTCTTTTCGCATGTGGTAAAAACTGATTGACTAATCGCACCCTGTGTGCAAAGGCCTTAAAGGAGCATTTCACCCCTGGAAGAAACTGCAATCACTCAATCGTAATAGTATTTGTAGTAGATAACAGTAGCACAATTTAAAATTTGCACCCTATGGCCAGAAAAATAATGAAATCTGCATTACTACAATGACCATAATGCTTTGGTGCACTGCACCTCCTTGTGGCAGGGGAGGTTGCATGTGGGTGTGATCTCCAACAATAACATCCAAACAGCATGCCAGTGTTGCCATGTCTGCTTATTATAAGCGGCTTCTTTCTAAAATGTAGTTGATATTTGGGCTTGTTTCCAAATGTTTTGATTGTTGTTTAAACCAGTGGTTCTCAAACATGTTCATGTATTTTTCCACAGACCCCCATCTGAAATTATAATTTGTGCCAGGGAGCCCCTAACAAATATGTGTCAAAAATATTCCACATTTTGCACTTTTTCCCCCCCAAGATTTTTTTGTAAATAGCAGATCTACAAGCTCACAATGGGTCGCGAAGCGTTGTGAGCTTGTAGATCGGCAATTTTCAAATATATAATATCCCATGTCTAGGTAAAGTGCTCTTGGCCTAGTTATCTTCTTTTGGGCTTGTTTTCATAGACCTGGCTGCTTATTTCTCTCACAATATCTGGCAACACTGGCTGTACCTCGCACACGTTCATCTAGTTACATATATGTCCAAGGATTCGTTAGTGATGTCATATCACTGACAAATCCTTTGTATCTTTATGCAGTTCTACTTCCGTGTCGCATAGTATTGACATCACTGTCGAATCCTTGGTATTATGATCCTAGCCTTTCGAGACGGTGTTTGTTTACCAGCGCTGCCACTCCACGCTGTATTTTTTTTTCAAGCTTGCGCTTATGAAACACTACACAGGATTATTATTTCATGTCAACATTCAAGTACAACTATCAGAAGATAACTCAGGTAAAGTAATGCCTCACTCTGCAAGGGGGGTTGCCCGCTGGCCGCAGCTAATGGGAGTGGCCGAGTGGGGAAAGAAGGTTGAACAAAGTGTTACGGACACCCCTTGGGGATGTCTTTGGAGCTGGTCTGACTGAGACGCGCCGAGACATGTAGTGCGGAAAGGAATGAGACCTATCTCTCGTGACGTAAATAACGTCACGATGTACTCGAAGATTACTAGATATCTAAAAACACAGATTATACACACAAAAAAAACCAGGATCTTGTTTCTTGAGTCCTAAACTTCATTAAAATAAGTTTTCAGTGAAGTGTCCCTTTAAGACTAAAAGACTAAAAGAATAAGATTTTGATATAAGTCTAAACTATTTCAGAAGACTAAAATAGGACTAAAACTAATTAGTGTGTTATTCAAAAGACTAAGGCTAAATCAGAGAGATTTTTATTTATTTAAAAAAAACTACTTTATTTTCTATTAAATCATGACATTTTTAAAGGGACACTTCGCCGATTTTGCATAAAACCCCTATTTTTATGTAGTCTAGGACCCATAAACATGATCCTGGTGTGTTTTTTGTGTTGTATCTGTGTTTATAGATTTTTGATCCGTGAGACATCCCCCAAAGCGTCAAATGACGTTTTCAGGGGGTTCTCACCTTATGTCCGCACTACATGGTGTCTCAGTGAGACCAACCCCACACACACCCCAAGGGGTGTCTCCCAAAGAGTGGGATCAACCTTCTTTCTCCCTGCTCAGTTGTACAATAGCGTCGGTAAACACTCCGTGGGAGGAATACTAACACAACATATATTTATTTGAACCATAAAACACATAAGAGCAGCTCCACCGCAGAGGAATTCAACAGGCTGTATGCTGAAATCATGCTGGACACAGCTTGGATTAATTACTTTATAGAGTAAGTAATGATTGCTGTAAAGTTTACAGCACTTTGTGAGCTTGTAGGTCTGTTGGCAATATTAGTATAAATTAGGCTTCACGTCGGATGATATCTATTTAATCTACAAGTGTAATCTAATGTGTTCTTTTCAACAGGACAGAATGTTGTGTCGCCAGCCTGCGGAAATGGAGTAACGTTCGGCTGATGAAGACCCCTGGGACTCGCCGCCCTTATGAGATACAACCATATTATTTTTCTAAATAAAACGATTACATTTACACCCTGCTTGCTCTACTCATTGATCACGGTACATTCTACATTGTATAAGCATTCATAATGACAAAATGTGAACCCCAATTCTATAAGGGTTCTTTTGAACTGTTTCATGATAGGGGATGGTCTTTCATTTGGCAGAATGGTACATAATTACATGACTTAGGCTATATGACAAGAGTATTTGAACATTAGCATGTCATCTATTCTAAAGTAATGCACGTCATGTTTTCCATGTTTCCATGTTTTCTCTAAGTTTAGTCCAAATAATATAACTGACAGTGAAACATTATGCTCTCAGAAATAAGGAGTCACACACACATGACAATGAAACGTTTTGTTTTATTATTATATTGTTGACTATGCCGCTTCTCCATGGATGTCCCGACTCCCAAGTAGAAGATGGACGTCACGTCACCAGCACCGGACTTTCTACATGGTGGGATGGAATGTTGAAAAAATATGACACACACGTTTAGTGTTACTATGCTAATTTATACATGATATATTTAGTTTGCTAAAAGATACAATCAAATCAATACAGAACAATACAACAGCAGCAAAGACTGATAGTTTCACCTTGCTGGCGCAACAGAGACACGGTGATGATGGGACTGTTTACATCCTGGTAGATATAGCAAACTTGCAATGGGTACTGGTCCAACTGTACTGGTTCAACAAGGGGCAGATTTCACGTGGTCCAAGAAAGAACATGGCTTCGATGTCGTGTTTTGTGATCCAAAGGTAGACAAAAAAGTCGGAACATAACATTCATGAAGAATTCAACATTCAGTGTTGCCAGATCTTGTGAGAGAAATAAGCAACCAGGTCTATGAAAACAAGCCCAAAAGAAAATACATAGGCCAAGAGCACTTTAAACCTAGACATGGGCTGTTTGAAAATTGCCGATCTACAAGCTCACAACGCGTAACGATGTGACGCATTGTGAGCTTGTAGATCTGCTATTTTCAAAAAAATCTTGATGGGAAAAAAGTACAAAATGTGGAATATGTTTTAAACAGTTTAACAACACATTTTTGGTAGGGTCTCCCTGGCAAATATGTTGGCGCGCAGTGCACAGATGAGGGTCCTTGGAAAAGTACATGAACATGTTTGAGAACCACTGGTTTAAACAACAATCAAAACATTTGGAAACAAGTCCAAATATCAACTACATTTTAGAAACCAGCCGCTTATAATAAGCAGACATGGCAACACTGCAGAACACTGGAAAGCATGCGAACAGCCTTCTACCTGGCTGTTGAAGGCAGAAGGGAAGCCTCGCCCTGAAGGGGTGAGGCTTCCCCTATTGGGCGGGCGCGCGGGCGGGGACTTCTTTTCTCTACAATAGAAGAGTTAGGACGTCACATTGTAATCCAGCCCAAATACCCAATCTCAACACTGGTCTCAGTGGTGCACCTCGCTAATCATTGGACTACTGATCCACTACCTCTGTGAGTCTGAGTTCGACTCTTGCTTGGGACAATACTTATAAAGTATAGTTTTGGACCATGTCGGAGGCGCGCCGACTCAGCAGACCTTGAGGCCGAGGAGTCGCGCCCGAGTGCCTCCAGGCCCGAGTGCCTCCAGGCCCGAGTGCCCGCGATGACCGGCCGATGGTCTGCTAGTCGACTAAGCGCCGTCCGAGTTATGCACCGATAGGCACAGAATCGTAAATGATGTTGTGGGGACTGCGTTTGCCCCAACTGCCACTCACTGCACTAACTTAGCCCGCCAGCCCCGCCCCCTTCTGCCTTCAACAGCCAGGTAGAAGGCTGTTCGCGGAAAGCATGCTTGTTAGTGTGGTTGCCCGAATGGGCAACCAGACTATAGTACTCTATACACTTTATTATTAGTGTGGTTGCCCGAATGTCCAATTTCACAAAAATCGGTACAGATGATCTCTGGACCCATGCGATAAACATCTCCAAGCGGAATTTTGATAGTCATTACCGTTCGTCCGTAAATGGCTTCCAAAGTTAGCGGAAGGGGTCCGTTTTACAAAAAACACCCAAAATCACGAACAGAACGTCCGGTCCATCCCAAATTTGAATCACATGTCAAGGGTGGTTCACTCAACGAATCTCCATAAGTATTTCCACTTTGATCCATAGGGGGCGCCACATATGCGCAAAATGTAACCGCTTGACGCAAAAACATGATTTTTGGGGGATCAGTTCTCTCAAAATGAAATACAAGTGATCTCAGTAGTGACATGACGATGTCATTGGCCTGCTACATTTGAGGGAGGGGCCTGTTTCTTTCGTGGGAGGGGCCTATTTCCTCAAATCAAAACGGCACGCGTCACGAACGCGGGATCCGATCTGCACCGAATTCGAATCGCACGTCGCGCGGCCTCCGACGGTAATCCTCCCGGCGTATTCCTCACGTCCCGGCGGCCGCCTGTGACCCGCGACCGGCGTCGGCGCAACCACACTTTGCAATTTCCCAGAATTGCGACGCGTCTAGTTGTTGTTGTTATAGATCACACCCCCAAGCAGACTCTCCTCCCCTCAAGGAGGGGCAGTGCACCAAAGCGTTATGGTCATTGTAGTAATGCAGCAGTCCAGTCAAACCCTAGTCAAACACACAGACTTCATAATTCTTCTGGCCATAGGGTGCAGATTTTTACTTTTGCTACTGTTATCTACTACAAATATTATTAACATTGAGTGACTGTAAGTTCTTCCAGGGGTGAAATGCTCCTTTAAGCATGGCACATAACAGTTACAACCTAAAGCAATACATAATTAAAAACCAACTGTCCATCCACAACAGAACACAGAGCCTCATTGTAGCACCACTGAAGAGAAAAAACTCAGTATCATTCATGAGTGAATAGAGCCCAAAGTCAACTCTGATTCTGGCCTTTACCAATGCTTTAAACAAGGGCAGCAGCCCCTCCCCTGAACCATTCAACACTTGACTTTTCCTGCTTTTGTAAATGGCCAGTTTGGCCTGTCCCACAACAAAGTTCAAAACCTGCCATTTATTGGCATTTTCTTTCTTGTAACCAGCACCAAGAATAAAAGACATTTTGCACCACTCCTCATTGCAATTAAAAAAAAGTGTCTCTAAAATTTCAAACAATTCATGTAATCTGTAACATTCCATGAAACAATCAAAAATTGTTTCCGGCTCATCACAGAAAGGGCACTTATTGGACACTGAAGGATTTATCCTGGAAACAAAACTGTTAACTCCCAGTGCTCCCTTCAAAATCCTCCACTGTAGATCCCCTGACCTCTTGTTTAGGGGTGGCTTATACAACACCCTCCACACTGATTTGCAATCGTCTTCCATCTTTAGCGTCTCTCTCCATACAGTGTCGGCTTTCCCACTCAGCTGTTTTTTGTTCAGAGCTTTTACACAGTGTTTGTACATAGCTTTACCCCTCAACATATACAGGTCTGTAGTTGCCTCATTTTGAGGTCTAAAAAAACCCCCCATCAAGCCAGTTTGATCCACTTCAAGTCCCAACTCAGGGAACGGATCTCCTTCATCAGGGTGCTCCGTACCACTAAAGTAGTCCTGCAACATCTCCAGTTCCTCTTTACTCAGTCTCTTAATCCATTCATTAAGGATGTCTCTGGTGTGTCGCCTCGACCTTAGACCCAGAAGAGAGGCCACTGCCTCTGTGTTGTTAAATCCTGGACCTGCTATATCCACAACATGTTTCAGTTTTACTGTCCTAGCCGCCACCAAGCGCTGAGTGAGCCCAGGTCTGCTTCCATCCTGCACATCCAGTCGGGCCCCATGTGTTAAAGGCTCCTCAAGGAGCCAGTTCAACGAAGCTGCAGGTTCCAGCCTGTTCCATGTACAGTAAAGAGAGACCAAGCCCTAAACAGTCCCCGATAAAAAGGAGGCAATTCACACAATCTTACACATTTACAGTCTGTCAAAAACAAAGATGCATCTAGCCCCAAACCTGCTATTCTCCTTAAGATTTTGGTCATTACTGACTTCCAAACCACATCATTGCTTCCCGTGAGGTACTCTTGTATGTACTGTAACCTGAAAGCTGCTGTTCTGCTTTCTAGGTGAATTAACCCCTGACCTCCTTCTTCCTTGGACAGATAATGATAATGATAATGAATTTATTTATATAGCGCTTTTCCAAACAAGGTTACAAAGTGCTTTACATGTAAAAGGGCAGCATAATAACCACACAGGTTAAAACAACATACATAGAAGCAACACATAATCAATAGGTCACATGATTACAACAATTAATAATGAAGAAAGAGCAATTAAAAGCTGATAATATGAAACCCAAAAGCACAAGGCAAAACAGCTAGGAAAAGGCCTTAACATAAAGGTAGGTTTTTAGAAGTGATTTAAAAGAAGACACGGATCTTGCTAGCCTCAGCTCTATGGGCAGGGCATTCCAAAGCGTGGGCGCCCGGAATGCGAAAGCCCGATCGCCCCGGGTGACGAGATTAGAATTCGGGACTGTAAGGAGAGCCTTACCTGTGGATCTAAGGCTGCGCCCAGGTACATAGGGGGCCAGCAAGTCTTTGATGTAGCTGGGGGCCAATCCCTGCCGGGCTTTAAAAGTTATCAGTAAAATCTTAAAATCTATTCTGAATCTAACAGGTAACCAGTGAAGTGCAGCTAGGATAGGTGTAATGTGATCACGTTTCTTAGTGTTTGTTAGTAGTCTTGCAGCTGAATTCTGTACCAGTTGGAGGCGGGAAATGGCTTTTTTACAGAGGCCAGAGTATAGAGAGTTACAGAAGTCCAAACGTGATGAAATGAATGCGTGAATTACCTTTTCAAGGTCTGCTGGTGATAAAAAGGGTTTAATTCTGGCAATGTTTCGTAACTGGAAATAACATGTCTGAACAACACGTGTGACTTGTGGGTTAAAAGAAAGGTCTGAGTAAAAAATCACACCCAGGTTGCGGGCTGTATGCTTGACATTGGATGATAAGCTACTAAGCTCTGACTGGAGTGACAATGTGGAGTTAGGGGGACCAAAAATAATTATTTCCGTTTTTGTCTGATTTAACTGGAGGAAGTTTTTTGCCATCCATTCCTTAATCTCAGAGAGGCAAGACAGTAAGTTGCTCATATTGCCTGCAGTACCGGGTTTTAGTGGTATATAAAGCTGCGTGTCATCTGCGTAACTGTGGAAATGAATATGGTATTTATGAATGATATTTCCAAGGGGGAGCATGTATATTGAGAACAAAAGGGGACCCAGAATTGATCCCTGCGGGACTCCACAGGTAAAGGGGACCCGGGAGGAAGAAGCTTCCCCGATCACCACAGAGAAGCTTCTATCAGAGAGGTAGGAGCGGAACCAGTCCAGAGCTGTTCCCTCGATGCCAACCCATTTTTCGAGGCGGTCTATTAAAATTACGTGGTCGACAGTATCAAAAGCGGAGCTAAGGTCCAGGAGCATTAAAATAGAACAGTCACCGGAATCTGCATTAAATAATAAGTCATTTGTCACTTTTAAAAGGGCAGTCTCGGTGCTGTGACCTGCCCGGAAGCCTGACTGCAGCTCCTCAAAAACACTGTTAAAATTCATAAAAGAAATTAATTGAACAGACACTATCTTTTCTAAAATTTTCGATAAAAAGGAGAGTTTTGAAATAGGTCTAAAATTACTTAGAACCAGGGGGTCCAATGATGGCTTTTTCAGCAGTGGTTGGACCAGAGCGCTTTTGAGGCTGGAGGGAAAGGAACCAGAGGACAAGGAACGGTTCAAAATGGCCAAAATGTTTGGGCCAATAGTGTGAAGGACCTCCTTCATGAATCTGGTGGGGATAACGTCTAACGGGCAGGAGGAGGTTTTCATATGGGAAATCGTGTCCTCCAGGGTTGCCAGTGAGATAGGATTAAAATGAATAAAATGAGATGATAAAACTGGATAATCTGAGTGCTCTCTGGATACAGCAGAAAGCTGCATCCTGATCCCCTCTATCTTGTCCACAAAGTGGAGAAGGAACTTTTCACACATCTCTGAGGTGGCCTCAATAGGTACACTGGGAGATGGGTTGATGGCAGCCTCGATAGCTTGAAACAGCACTCTGGGGTTGTGGGGTTGCAATAAGTTTCGAAAAGTAAGAATTTCGGGCATTCTTTACGGCTGTTTGGTAGGCAGACATCAGATTTCTTAAAAACAGGTGAGAGGAGGTGAGTTTATCCTTTTTCCACTTTCTTTCTGCTCTTCTGCATTGCTTCTTAATTTCCCTAGTATGGTCATTGAGCCAATGCAGGGCGTTTGGTTTTGCATATTTACTTTTAAAGGGTGCTATGGAATCAAGGATTTCAGAGCAGGTTTTATTAAAAACACCAACTAGTTCGTCGACTGATTGCTGAGTGCCAGCCGGAATGTTGGAGGGGACAGCTAAAAAGGCCTGACGGAATTGGAGACTAGAGTTAGTTTTAAAAGCCCGAGAGCGGGAAGAAGAGCGGGGCTTGGGTGCAGGGGAAGGGAACAATGTCTGAAACAGGACAGCTTTGTGGTCCGAGACAGCAAATTCAATTATCTCCATGTTATTGAGTGAGACACCGGTGGAGAGCACAAGATCAAGAGTGTGACCCCGTGAGTGAGTAGGGCCACTGACAGACTGTACTAGATTAAAAGATTCATACAAGGTTATAAAAGCCCTGACTATGACAGATGAAGATGGACAGCAGATGAGAATGTTAAAATCCCCAGCCACAATCACCCTGTCATATTGGGCTATAATAAGCGATAATAAATCTGAGAATTCTTCCAAAAACCCTGAGGACAATTTTGGAGGCCTGTAAATAATCACACATAAAAGGGGAGACTTCCCATTAAGAACAAAACTGAGAATCTCAAATGTGGAAAAATTGCCAAAGTCAACCATGGAGCATTTAAAATTGTCTCTATAGATTACTGCAAGGCCGCCACCGCGTCCTGATGGTCTGGGCAAATTAAAACAGGTAAAGTCAGGGGGGGAAGCTTCTGTAAGAGATGCCGTGACACCAGGGCCCATCCAAGACTCGGTCATCATAAATATATCTATTTTGTTTGACATTATAAAATCCTGACAAATGAAAGATTTGTTTTTTAGAGCTCTGACATTTAAAGTAATACTAGGTAACGTTTTGAACAAAACTAAAGTTAAATTGTATATCTTTTGCGAGTGGCAAAAGTTTCACAACACCCACTCCGTGAATTTCACCCCCGGAAGCCTTTTATTTATATATTTTCTATTGAACGTGTACGGGGGGGACTTTCCCGGGAAAATGACGTTCCTGGCCAACGTCATGACGTCGTGGCCGACGTCCTCAGGAACTACCGCAACGGTTTCCTGTTTGGCCAGGAACTACCGCGCTATTAACAAAAAGGAACCTCACGCTGATTTTAAGATAATGTAGGATTGGGAGATCGAAAAAGAACAGAAAAAGAAAGCACAGCTCATGGTAACTAATGCTCCACTGGCTAAGAGAAACGATCCGTAGATAGTATAAAACAATTAAAAGATCGCTTTTTGAAACGCTTCCGGCTTCCGGTGAAAACGAATGGAATTCTGGGTAATCGAGGACTAGGGAAATTGTATGCAGTGACGGTAGTGACCAGCAGAGGTTGCTAAAAATCGTTATTTGTGATTTTGCATTGTACAACTTTAACAGGCAGAGTACGGCAGGTGATGAGATGTGTGGAGTGGGGGTAACTGGATTCTTGTGAATAGGTCTGATTAAGTTAAGATTATTAGCTTTATGAGCAAATGGAGTGCTTAGACAGGGCCTATTCCCAATGATAACTGAAATGAGGTTGGTGTGACTGGCTGAAAGGCTCACATTAGGGGAAAGTATATGTAATGGACAGGGACGTTTTGGGGAGTCAGGAATATAACACACAGCGGCAGGACCCACCAAGTTGGGGCTAAAAACTGTGGTAGGTGAGATCTGATTCGGATCATGCCGCGGCTCATATCAGGGATTAAAAGCTATGAAATTAATAAAATTCTCCTGCAGCACTTTAGTTCCCTTGCTGTTTAAGTGTACACCATCATTTTTATACAGGTTAGACATGCGCCAGAAATAATCAAAGTTCGAAACAAAATCGTGTCCCAAAGCATTGCAGAAGTTTTTAAGCCACAGGTGGAAACTATAAAGCCTACTGAAATGTTCCGGTTTGTTGGAGAGAGTTGGAAAAGGGTCCGACACAATACAGCGTTTTCCTAGGCTTTCTATTGTGGTGCAGAGAGATTCCATGTCAGCCCTCATCTGCATAGATTGTTTACTCATGACGTCATTAGTACACACGCGTGAGATTATGGTGTTAATGGTAGGATGCAGCTCAACAAGAGTTGGAACAAGCTTTATTAGATCTACTATCTTTCCCCCAGAAAGGCAGTAGGTAATAGCACCAGGGAGAGTTAAGTGCCTAACTAAGGAGTCGCCTATTATAAGAATGCCTGGGTTGCTGTTATGTTTGTTGATGCCATAACAAACCAGCCTGCTGGAAAACTGAGCTAATATGCTAGCCCGGCTAGCATTAGCACTGGACGCGCTAATATCTGCATTGGAGGTGCTTGCAATAGTATTGGCCATGGAGGAGATTGGGGGGTCTAATAGAGCAACATCGGCAAAAGTGGAAGTAACAGGATCAATGGTGGAGTTGGGGATTATCGGTGGAATGTCAGGCACAGGCTGTTGGGGGGACATACGAGGACGCTTGTCCCCAGGCGGAGCCGGCGGTGACTGCGAAGCGCCCGTGGGAAGAGTGGGACTCGCGGGGCGCTTTTTACCGACTGACCGCTGAGATGCGGGTGTGGAACTTTTCCTATGACCCGTTCCTCGGAATGAGTCCACCCGGTGATTCAGAGATGGAATCGGCGAGAGGACAGACCCCTGTGGAAGTTTGGCCAGAGGGGAGAAGGCATTGGAGATTTGAAAAGTGGTATCCAAACTCGCGTCAAAGAGGGGGACAGGCGAGGATCCGTTGACTGGGGCAGGCTGGGCGGTAGTCGCAGCGGCGGATGATGACTGCAGGCTACCCCCAGGTTCGATGCTGGCCAAGCGGTAGCACAGGGCTGTCTTCCGCTGCAGGAGTCCTTCGATCTGGTGCTCGATTGAACGCAGTTCCCCCTCCAACTCAGCGACCTCCATTAGTGGTGTCATTTGCTGTTAAAAACAAGGGCTGCAGAACAGCTGGATAGCGGGGAGCGAAACTTACTGGCCCGGGCTCCTTTCGGAGCCCGTTGCGTTGAGTCAGCGACGTTCAGTTTCCAGCCCGGAAAAGTAGGAGAGAAGGAGAGAATCTTACCATGGAGGGCCCCAGAAGGGCCCGCTGCGGTTGTATCGTCTCAGGTAAGTTCTTCTAGCCCGAGTTGGCTATCCTTGTAGAGGAGTGATCTTCCTACACTTTGCCAACTTCCCCTCCACCTTTTCCACCACTCCTTCCCAATTATTTTCTTCAGTCTGTTTATCCCCTAATTAAACCCCCAGATACTTTAAACCTCCCCTCCTCCACGTTAACCCTCCTGGTAACTTAAGTAAACCTGCAGACCACCTCCCTACTGCTAAAGCCTCGCTTTTGGCCCAGTTTACCTTTGCAGATGAGATTTTACCAAAAGTATTGACTATATTCCCTAACCTTGTCACCTCATCTTGGTTCTTTATAATGACAATAATGTCATCTGCATATGCCGATAACATAAAGCGTGTGCTAACATCAGGTATACTCAAACCATCAATTTTGGATCGAATATTATGCAACATAGGTTTAATTGACAAAGAGTAGAGCATACCTGACATTGCACACCCTTGCCTAATTCCCTGTGTTGCTTTAAACGGTTTGCACAAACCCCCATTACATTTCAGTACACTTTCAATGTCCTCATACATCATCTTAATCCTGGCGATAAAACCATCACTGAGGCCGTACCTCTGCAGAATTTTCCAGAGGTAACAGTGCTCAGCCCGGTCGAACGCCTTCTCCTGGTCCAACGAAACCAGACCAGCATCTAAGCCCAAAGAACTGGAGACGTCCAAAAGGTCTCGAATTAGTGACACATTGTCAACAATGGACCTGCCGGGCACGCAGTACGTTTGGGTCCGGTGAATGACCTGGTCCATCACCTTCTTCAGCCTATTGGCCAGGACTTTGGACAGCAGCTTGTACTCTGTGCACAACAGAGAGACCGGCCGCCAGTTCTTTATTTCCTGCAGGTCACCCTTTTTTGGCAACAGAGTCAGAACTGCCCTCCTGCAGCTCTGAGGCAGAAAGGAGTCTTTAAAACATTCGTTGAAAACGTCCAGAATATCCACTTTCAGTATATCCCAAAAAGCTTTATAAAATTCAGGTGGTAGACCATCAATGCCGGGGGCCTTACCCCCCTGCATACTCTGCAGTGCTGCATGTAGCTCCTCTATAGTCAGAAGACCCTCCAGCTCTTTGTTGGTCTCTTCAGAGACTCTGGGCAGTCCATTGCAGAACAAGTCAAAAGCCTCCTCATCCTCACTGTACTCACTGCTATACAGGTGAGAATAGAAATCCACAGCTCTCTACCGGATGTCACCGGCTTCAGTGAGCAGTTGCCCTTTTGCAGAGCGCAGAGCATGAATGAATCTGCTCTGTCCCTTCCATTTCTCCAGGCTGAAAAATAACTTTGACGGTGAATCCATTAGGGCTTCGCTCTAGAAGCGGGACCGAACCAGCGCCCCCTGCGCTTTAGAGCCCAGCAGGTCTGCCAGTACGGCTTTTTTGTACTTGAGGTCATCAATACTGCCTTGACTTTCGGTGGCTGCTGCAGCATTCTGCAGCCCCACTATTTCAATCTCCAGATCATTCATGGATCTGGTGATGTTACGAGAGACATTGAAAGTGTACTGTTGACAAAAAATCTTAATTTCCACCTTTCCACATTCCCACCATTGTTTCAATGAACTGAACTCTCTCTTTCTTGATTGAAAACCATTCCAAAGAAAAGTAAAACACTCTCTAAAGTGCTCATCTAACAAAAGGGCAGTGTTGAAGTGCCAGTATGCAGATTTGTGCTTAACATTTGCGATAAAAATATTACACAAAACCATTGAATGGTCTGAAAAACCCACAGGCAGTATACTGCACTTTTTGAAAGTACTGAAATGATGCTTAAAACAGTACAGTCTGTCTAACCTGGCCATAGACAAAACATTGTCTCTGCTCTGGACCCTAAGTGAATTGTCTTTGCTTGTCATGCATTTCCCTCCACACGTCAGTTAAAGCGTGAGTTTCGACTAGCCGCGTCATGGCTCGTTTTGAAGGACCATGAGGCTCAACATGATTCCTGTCAATACAATAATTTTCTGTACAGTTGAAGTCTCCGGCCAAAAACAAAAACTCTTCAGGCCCACACTGACTCAAAACAATAATGAGTTCACTTAAAAACTGAACTCTAACAGGTCCCAGGTTAGGAGCATACACATTAATACATGCCATTGTAAAAAGTTCATATTTGGCCCTGACCACTATTTAGTCTGCCCTTTACTATTTCCTCAACCTCATAGGACTTGGGCAAAAAATCTTTGGAAAAGAGAAGTGCCACTCCACCACTGTTATTGTGGAGATGACTTAGGACAACCTCCCCCTCCCACTCCCTCTTCCAGTCAACCTCATTCAAAGAGTCACTGTGCGTTTCTTGAACTAAAGTAACATTAATGTTTTTTAATTTGACCATTTCAAAAAAACGAATTCTCTTCCTCACATCCCTGGCCCCATTTAAATTAAGTGTGGCAACCCCAGGGCCGGATACAGAAATTCTTAATTGGGGGGGCATTAGGAAATGTTGGGGGGGGGGGGCGGCTTCCTCGGCGCCGCGCGAAGCGCGGCGACTAAATTTTTTTTTGCGTTTTTTTTGCGTTTTTTCCGGCTGTTTGTGTAATACTGCTTCCTATTGTTTAGGAGTAGTACTGCATGTGTGTGTGTGACTGTGTGTGTGGAAAATCAGGGCAGAGGATTATTTGAATTGTGCAATGATACATGATGGAATATGATTAAGGATTATTTTGATTATGGTAAGCTCACATTTCATATCATGACATAAATGTAACTTTCACAAGCACCCCCAGCCAAAAAAAAAAAAAAAAAAAAAAAAGATTTTTTTTGGGGGGGCAGTCAGGGCATTTGGCCCCCATTGCCCATGCCTAGATCCGGCCCTGGGCAACCCTGAAATCACTCATGACTTTTGATGTGAAAAAAACAACTAAAAATGAACCCCACAGAAGACAACCAGCCTTACAATGCATCTGTACTTTCATTGCTTTTCTTTAGTTTCGTTACCATTTTTCTCAGTCTACACACCTCCTGAGAGGTATAGCCACCGTCTCCTTTTTCCTTCATTTGAGATCTGACAGACCTTAAAAACAAACCTTCATCCTCAAAATGATCTCCAACTTTTACACCTTTCATGTTCTTGGTTATTTGCAGGAACCTTTGAACTTGCCGAATCTCATAGTGTTTTTCCTGTGGCTCACCAGACTTTTGTGCCTCAGTGAAAGGACCAAACAAAGACTGGCAAGACAAGCTAGAGTGAGGCTGGCTGTCCTCAACACACACGTCCCCCCCACTCTTCACCTCCTCCTCCCCCTCCTCCTCCTCCTCTTCCTCCTCCTCCTCCTCCTCCTCCTCCTCTTCCTCCTCCTCCACACCCCCTGCACCTCCACTATTAGGCACACACTCTGTCTGTTCTTGCTGAGCAACAATATCCAATTTTATGCCTTTAATTGCCTGAGAACCACTACTGCGTTCTCCTTTTCTTTTGAGAGTCTTGCTCTCTGCACCTATTTCCATCTGATCTGTTTCTGCTGTTTCTTTTCTGTTATTCTCCACGTTCCCTACCTGCCTGACATCTGCTGTAGGCCCACTCTGAGTTTGTGCCTGTCCTCCACTGTCCTCCTGCTCCTCACGTTCCTCTCCTGTCCCCGGTGCCTGCTCTTCCCTCACACCATCTTGACCATGATCTTGACCATGATCCTGGCCCTGCTGCGCATCTCCCTCCGCCTCTGATGAGGAGAGGACCTCCTCATCAGACTCTCTCTCGGGACAGGCACAGGCTAGATGACCCGCCTCCCCGCACCCAAAGCACCTCAAAGCACCAGAGCTTGCATAAACCTTATAATCAAAATTATTGACTTTAACGCTAAACACCAGACTGAGCTCCTCATCCCTCCTATTGAGAATCATAAGAAGTGATCGCCTGTGCGACACAACGTGCTTCAGTAGCGGAGACTTGCACCCCGACGGTTGCTTTTTAATCGCAGAGATAATCTTTCCAAACCTGGATAGTTCTCTGGCCAAATCCGCGTCTTTAACGAACGGCGGAACATTAGAAATAGTGACTCTCGTAGCTGGTGTAGCAAGGGGAGACACTGAAACAAATGAACCGTTAATCACAATACCTCTCTCAACCAGAGTATTAGCTTTGTCAACGCTGTCAACAAAAATCACAATCGCGCTGTTCATACGAGTGGCAGATTTAACACTGTTATATCCGACCACTTTGCCAACAGCTAACCCACATTGTTCTACTGAACACGGGATAGCAGTGGCGATCCTAATGCCGTGCTTCCTTGTCAGCCCGGTCATGTTCATGGCCAAGTTTAACAAACAATGCGCCCAGCACGGCGGCTGCCGGCTGGCCGCAAAACTAAAACTAAATTAAACGAAGTCCACTATGACACCTACTACCACTAAACAAACAATCAGAAAGAAAAGTATTCAGAAACACTCACTCCGCAGAGATAATAAACAAATACGCTCTCACACGCTCAAACCGACTTCCACACCCACTCAGAGAGAGGGGCAGTGAGAGAGAGAGAGAGAGAGAGAGAGAGAGAGAGAGAGAGAGAGAGAGAGAGAGAGAGAGAAGAAGTGAACATGCATTATTTAACAAAGTCATGATTTTTATTCAGTAAATTATATTTGGACTGGTTAAATTGGGGTTTGAACCAGGGAACTACAGACTTGCAGGTAGACAGTGTACTGACTGAGCCATTGGATAGACAGAATTGGATTTCATGTGTGGTAAGTTATCATACAGCATGGATTGCTTATTATATATCTACAAGCTCATAACGCGTCACATTGTAGATTGGCTGTATGTGGTTACTGTAGGTGTTGTATTAATAATTAAATCTGCAAAGTAACAAGTAACTAAAGCTGTCATATGCTGTCATTGTAGTAGAGTAGAAGTAACAAAAATGGAAAGTAAAGTAAAATTACCTCAAAATTGTACTGTGCATTGTAAGCACTTGTATTGGTACTTGAGTAAATCTATACAGTATTTTCAGCACCATTGAGGAGCCAATCACTGACAGGCTAGGTATCACCAGGTGCAGTGATTGCTAGAGTGCAGAGGGACATGGGTTGATATTAATGGTCTTAACTCAAAATGTATATATCACACAGCTTAGATTTTTTTGATTAAATAGGAATGTGATGTAAAACGAAATCTGTAGTTCATGAAATGACAATGTATATTGCTTTTTGTGTCTGGGTAGCTCAGTCGGAAGAGCTATTGACTCTCAACCGCAAGGTCATGGGATTGAATCCTGGCAAAAGCAACACAGTATATGAGTAATCTGGTTCCCTGGTGTATAGAGCATTGTTACAGGTATAGACTCAATTGTTTGTTAATGTTGCTACCCTTTAAATGGCCATGGCCAATAACGTGGCATTGGGCGCTTAAAGTTAAATATTTAAAAAACTACACATTATTTCAAAGAAAAAGCCACCAGACCACTAATGAGCTGTGACAGGTGTGATTGGTGATGAGTGAGAGCAGGTGAGAGGGGTGGCTCCAATCCATGGGAATAGGGGGAAGGTTGCTGACTAGATGACTCTTTTCTACACCCACCCTCACTAACCTTAACCTCAGTAAAACAACAACCTAACCTCAAGAAACACTATTTGTAAAACTAAGAATTCCAAATGATGATCACCTCAATACATTGTTGAGGACAGGGATCGAACGAGCGACCTATGAATTCACAGGCTGCCTCTCTTCTCATTGAGCTAGAGCCTCCCTAATGGTGTCTGTTTATATATATATATCGTTTTTTCCGTCCGTTATGAACCAAGCCTCTGTTTCACTAACTACTCTAGATCACTGGTTCACAAAACATTTACCAATAAAGATTTTTTTTGTCTCCTCGGAATGGAATCTAGTGAAAATAGTCGATCTACAAGCTCACAACGCGTTGCTATCTGAAAAGTTGTGAGATTGTAGATCGGCTATTTTCACAAGAAAGTATGTCATACAGTACATAAAAAAACAACTACTCTCAAAAAAGCATTTCATGTTATTTTTTTTAAATTGCACATGTCTGAATTAACAGGGTCATGTTTTGTACAATGCAATTTGAATGTAAACTGTAATGAGTGGGGTTTGAACCAGGGACCTTCGGAAGAAGAGGCTAACACTTTACTGATTGAGCTATTCAATCTACAGCCTTAGTCAGTGAAAAAGGAGAATCCAACAAAAAACAAAAGGGGTAATGCAGTACGTCATACATTGAAAATAACTACTCTCAAATAAGCATTTAACAATTGCACATTTATTCATTGATACAGTCATGTTATGTGCAATGCAATTGAAATGAAGTCTGCATGAGGTGAGACTCGAACCAGCAACCCTGTGGTTGCAAGGCATAGGGTTTACCAATCAGCCAGTGGATCAACAGACCTGAACTGGTGAAAAAGAAGTTGACACAGTTTCACGCAAATTGCTCAGAAATCTAAGCAAGTTTCATGGCTGTCGGCCAAACGAGGCATGACTTTTGCCTGTTTAAAGTTTGCATTTTCAAAAAATTGCTATAGCGCCCCCCTTTGACCATTTGGAGTACGATTGGTTTCAGTGATATTTGGAATGACCCTCAACATTACTGCAAAGTTTCAAACAAATGTGAGTCTGCATGTATGTGTTAGGGGCAGATGAATAATTGTCATAAAACTGCAATATTCATTGGCTCATAAAAGCTTAAAGTTTTCACTTAGAAAAAATCAACTCCCATTAATCTGTTGGTATAGGTCCAAAGTTCATGTGTAAAACGTTTTGTGCAGATTGCTCAAAGATCCCAGGAGATTTTTACTGTTTTTCATATCATTCAAAATGGTGGGAAATCTAAAGGTCAGAGGTCAAAAGTCAGTATGAAAGTTGTTAGGCATGAGGAGACGCATGTGTGTATCGAAGTTTCATGGCTGTAGGTCAAACAGGGCATGAGTTGTACCTGTTCAAAGTCAATTGAGTGAAATAGTGCCACCTTTTGGCCAATAGTTGTGAGTTTCGTTTCTTAGCCGTTTGGCTTAGCCCTCTACCATATTGCCGAGTTTCGTGAAAAGTTATGTAATGTTTTGTGCCAGGGATCCCCCAGAAGAGAAGATTTACACAACGCTGATGATATTGCTGATAGTGCTGATGTAGTGGGGGTCCCTGCTTCATATCTCTCTCTGCTAAGGGGTCCTTGGACTGAAAAAAAGAGTCCAGGATTGCTTTTAATCCCTGTCTACACCAAAACTCTTGGCCCAAAAATTGTCGATTTACAAGCTCACAACTAGTCACATTGTGAGCCTTGTAGATCTGCTATTTTTGTTCCCCTCAGAATATGAATGGTGGGGTTCAAATTATTAAAATATTAGTTTTTTTTTGCCAATTATTTAGCAACATGCTTGCGGGCCACGGGTTGAGAACCCCTGCTTTAAAACACAGTGCCTGTCCTAGAGAAATTATCTTGGTTCAAGAAATCAAAGTCCATATCTCTCTCTTTTTCTCTCCTTCCCTCTTCTCTAAGCTTTGTACATCTCAAACTCACAAATTGGGCGACCTTTGAAAATTGCTGTGTTTAAGTCTCTTTGCCGCGGCCTTCGGTAAATGTCACATATAATGTTATCGGGGCTGCAGGCGGCGGCTGAATCATTAATGTGTCCGCGCGTCGCTCGTGGGCCGAGGTGGGCGAGAGAGGGAAGTATGCTCGCTACACACCGGGGCTGTATCACTAAGTAGGGACATGGGAGCAGAAGTGTAAACATCGTTTGGACACTGGCAGTTTTTCCGCTCAAACGGTTTTGATGTTGATGAGGAGAGACCTGCCACTGGAAAGCGCAACGATCTATGCACGGCCGTCTGATCGATGGCCTGCATGCTGCATAGGGATGGCTGATTATCGCGCCACGCCGCAAAGACACACGACGGCACGCCATGGCTGGCTGGTCGGGCGTGCAAGGCAGTCAGGGACGGATTTAGAAAGATGTATATGGGACAAAAAATGATCATTTTTTTAATGCTCTGGTTTCTGCGCCCACGCCCATCAGAGAGAGAGAGAGAGAGAGAGAGAGAGAGAGAGAGAGAGAGAGAGAGAGAGAGAGAGAGACAGAGAGAGAGAGAGAGAGAGAGAGAGAGAGGGAGAGGGAGAGGGAGGGAGACAGTTACAGACAGACAGACAGACAGACAGACACAGACACAGACACAGACAGACAGACAGACAGACAGACAGACAGACAGACAGACAGACAGACAGACAGACAGACAGACAGACAGACAGACAGACAGGAAATGGAACCTGAGGTAGATTCTACAAATGTCTTCTAAATCCTGTTTTCTGAAAAACGTATATTGCTTATATATCGTTGCTGTCGGGGCATAAACCTTTTAGCTCCATGTCTTTACTTTTTTAGCTTTTTGGTAAATTAACGCAGCGCCACACAAAAGCATCAAAAGTAGCAGATATACAAGCTCAAAGCGTGGCGGGAAGCGATACGTTTTGAGCTTGTCGATCTGCTACTTTTGATGCTTTTGAATTTGAATCCTGAAAAGTAACAGTTTTGGACATAACTAGGCCTAAAAGGTTTCCGCCCGACAGAGACGATATAAAGCTCAAATCTAAAATGACACAGATGCTTTCCCGGATTTAATGGGTTATTATTACATTCATAAAGCGAAGAGTCCTTTATTACCTGCAAATCATCAGTTGGCTCTTCCAACAGAAAGAGGTAGAACACATTAAAGTACCAAAAGTAGAAAGTACTCATCCTGCAGAATGTCCCATTTCACAACGTTTTCAAATGTATAAAACTAGAAGTTCGGCCCGCTATGCGGGCCGAAGTTAGCTACACGCTAACGGCTCATTATAGGCAGCGCTTGGCTAATAGTCATGTAACCCATGTAACCCAACTAACGGCAACACAGTAATGGACATAAACATTCACATACATGCTTTAGACACTATTAGCAGGCTACAGAACCAACCAACCAACAGCAACAGAATCCAAGTTTCAGGCCACGTTAGCAGCTAATGCTGTGTGTGTGTACGATGAGGGCGCGCATCCGACACAGAGGCGCCCGTGCGGCTAGGCTCGTGCGCTGGGGTTGCTCGTGCGCGCGCGAGCAGACACACTACCACAGCCACAGGCAGACACACGACGTCCAAATTGTCAACGCCGCATGCGCAGGATGCCAATTGTAGTATAGACGCATCCAAATCTTTTGCAGATAGCAGATCTACAAGCTCACAATGTGTCGCATCGCAACGCATTGTGAGCTTGTAGATCGTCTATTTTCAAATGGCCGAAATGTACAGTATATAGGGCTGAAGTGGTATTGTAAGAATAATCTAAATCTAAAAAGTAACTACCTGTAGTAACTCAAGTTTTCAAATAATTGTAGTGGAGTAAAAGTACAATATTTGCCTCTGAGATGTAGTGGAGTAGAAGTAAAAGTACTGAAAATTGGAAATACTCCAGTAAAGTAAAAAACACCAAAGAATTGTACTTAAGTAGGCCTACAGTACTTGAGTACAGGTACTTAGTTACTTTACACCACTGGTCATGGTACAAGTAGCGTGTAAGCAAAGTCAGTTTGTTCACATAATTTATGTTACATGTTATTTACATATTCTGTTTGCATGACCGCAAATGCTCAAAAGAATTCAAATTCAATTCAAACAACTGTGCAAGATGGGAAACTGTCATATAAGCAATTATGCTTCGAAGAAACAAAAGAAAATAAGAACATTTCAAGTATTTGTGGTTCAAGCAAACAGCTACGTAAGAATGTTATTTAGATAGCATGCTGTTTACACAGATGCTAGGTTTGATGTTTACCTGGTATCCTAGTTACACTGAAGCATCAGACTGTTTCTCTCTGCACTCTACTTATGTGACCATTTACCACTGGTGGAAAATAACTAAGTACATTTACTCAAGTACTGTACAATTTTGAGGTACTTTTACTTTCCAATTTTCTATACTTTTACTCTTCTACTTCTCAGAGACACATATTGCACTTTTACTCCACTACAATTATTTGAACATTTTAGTTACTAGTTACTTTGTAGATTTAGATTATTATTACAAAACATACATTAACCACTTCAGTCCTATTTAAACTTTGGCTATCTGCGACACGTTGCTATTTTCTGCTATTTTCAAAATACTTTTTTAATACACTTTACACAATGATAACTGAAATTAAACGGGACATTCTGCATAATGAGTACTTTCACTTTTGATTGAAACAAGTGTATTTTGATGGCAACACTTTTGTACTTTTACTTAATTTTGATTGCAGACTTTTACTTGTAACAGAGTATTTCTACATTGCAGTATTGATACTTTTACTTAAGTAAACAATGTGAGTACTCCACCACTGGTTTGATGTTTACCTGGTATCCTAGTTACACTGAAGTACTGGACTGTTCTCTCTGCACTCTACTTATGTGACCATTTAGCATGATGTTTGTTGACTACAGTTCATGCCATTTACTCTGATCTCACACTCGTCACCCTGGATAAGAGCATTTCTGTAAATGCATGAAATGTAAATACTGTATACAAAATTTTAAATATTCTGAATTAAGTGACAAATCATACATTAAAGGTAATTGGTGATATGTTTGGATTAAAACAAAACGTTTTTTTGTAAAAAAAAAAGAAAAGGTTAAAGCACTATATTCTAATAGTATCCATTGCTATAGAGTGTTTGTTCAGTAACAGGGGTCTCCCTGTCTCTCCAGCTCTTTAATAAACAGAAAATAAATGTTCAGTAGGTGACAGCATTTCTGCCAATCAGGAGAGAGTACCCATTCATCAGCTTTAATGTTATAGTGTTCCAGTTCCAATTTTGTCTGCTCAGTCATTTCTTTGTGTCATCACTTTCAATTTCACTTGTTTATCCTGTACCCTGACTGAGTTCTCTATCCTGATTGGATAAAATTGGTATCCCAACCTGAAAATGCAAGAGCTGGATAGACATGGAGACTCATGTTACTGAACAACCACTCTATAGCAATGAATAGTATCTGAATATAGAGCTATTTAAAGGGATATTTGACTTTAAAAAAAACTTTGGGTCATTTTGTCGTCTACTCAGGCTTTTGTGAGCCTCCCAGATCGTTTTTAAGTTGCTTGATTCAGTATTTAGATATTTGATATTCATTTTATCAGACATGCCCCCTTCCTATACAAACCCATTATAACTTCAAACTCCATTTTTAACATGTTAGATTTATCAAAAACACCCGTCCTTGGTTCTGGTGACTCACCCTGCCCACCTAATATGCGAGGGGGCATATTAGTTTTTTCAGATGACTTTTTCCATTTATTTTTAGAAAATCTTTAGAAGAAAAAAATATATATATATATATGAGCCATTCTACCGAATTGGTTCAAATTCAGAGTTGGAAATTGTGTGAAATTTTTATTCTATTTTGGAAAAACTTTGACCATATTCATGTTGCACCAGATCTAAGGGACACATATTTAGTAAAAGTACAGTCAATTATCATATTGTATTTTCATAATCTTTTGGAATATCTTTCCTCTCCCAAAATCTGTCACTACCGAAACATGTAGAATTACCTTAGAATAAAGATACTTATATGAATGTATTAATTTATTTTTTCATCCTCCCCTGTACAGACTATTTCTAAAAATTAATGTAGGTGGTTTCTACAATTAAATAGATTAAAATGAATATTTTGACAGATTTTTAAATATTGAATTCTTAAGATTTATCAAAATTAAATGCTATATTTCTTTGTAAAATGTATAAAGTTGATTATATTGATTTCAAAATTAATGATAGTTGAAATTACACATACACCTAACCAATCATTATCATAAAATATTGGTTGATAACTCACTATCTTTGATCTTTGACAAAATAACTGGTGTTTCGGTTGTGACTGCACTATTTCGGTAGTGACTGTATTGTTACGGTAGTGACCATAGTATTTTGTTTATAAGGCTGTGCCATAGTCACTTAACTCTTTTTGCTAAACATTCATTGTTGACATAACACATACACCTAACCAATCATTATCATAAAATATTGGTTGATAACTCACTATCTTTGATTTTTGACAACATAACTGGTGTTTCGGTAGTGACTGTATTGTTACGGTAGTGACCATAGTATTTTGTTTACAAGGCGGTGCCATAGTCACTTAACTCTTTTAGCTAAATATTCACTCATAACAATGTTATGAGTGAATATGTTTGCTTTATGTTAGAAACATAATGAAAAATGATCAATAAAATATAGTAATTCATTATTGAAGCAATAACAATAGGTCTCATCTTCCATATACATTTATTTGGAAGGACAAACAATATTTGCAATTAATATTGAAATTAAGTATTTTGTAACTGAAACACTTGACTAAAACATTTACAAGTCACTTGCATGCATCAATATTTTCACAGATTTGGCTTTTCGAACAATGCTTTAGACACTGCTGGGCTTCTTTGGACATGCCTCTGAGTGACTTTCTCAGGTGGATGGATTAAGATGATGACCGTGTCCATGGTGCACAGTACCATATATTGTCCTCCATTCGCAGCTGTAAAAGAAGCGTGGATGGATTGTGGATAGTACAAATAAGTTGATGAATGCTCAGTGTACCTTTGTTAGTGGGCAGCTCTTTTGGAAGGATTGCGCTTATTCTGCATATCTGTTCCTCTTCCACGTAGATGAGCTTGACTTTAAGAGGTAGGAGTGTGTTATAAAGGGCTTTAGCTGTGGGCTTGTCAGACTCGTACCCCTAGCTACTTGTGATTCTGCAGTTAGCTTCATGGTGGCTCCAACTCCATAAGCAGGCCCTTTTCTGTAACCAGCTTCCAGGTACCTAACTCCAATTTACAGCAGTGAATCCCATCTGGAAGGTTCTTTCCTTGATATTGAACGGTCGGCCCATCACTGATGAAGACGTTTTTGGGTGTTTGGATTGTTGTCCTTCAGGAACTAAATCATTGGTTGAAGTTGAACACAAATGGCAGGATGGTCATGTTTCATGGAAGGCGATAAGACATTGTGAGTGTACCATATGTCGTGTACACAGACACACACATGTGGTGTACACAGACAACACTTCTAGCCCACATCTCTGTATCACAGCTTTTGTGACACTGATCTCCTCTACTTCTCATAGTAGACAAGATCGAATGCTCATGCATTCCTTTTTCATAGTCCTCTGTCTTCATGAGCCACAGGTACCACCATGTGACTCCAGTCCCTGATGCACTTGTGGTGTGTTGGAGTGACTTCCTATACATGAGACGTTAGCCTGTGTGTCACAGCATAGGTCTTCTGCAACTTTGCTCAAGCTCTTCAAGTTAATAACTACTGTCTGATCACCTTCGGTGCTAGGTAACATGTTAAAAATTGGAGTTTGAAGTTATAATGGGTTTGTATACAGGAAGGGGGCATGTCTGATGAAATGAATATCAAATATCTAAATACTGAATACAGCAACTTAAAAACGGTCTGGGAGGCTCACAAAAACCTGAGTAGACGATAAAATGACCCAAAGTTTTTTTGAAAGTGAAATATCCCTTTAACACTTTCCTTTTTTTTAAAAGATGTATTTATTATAATTTTTGTATGCCTTATTTGACTGGACAGTAGGCTGATAGGAAATGGGGAGAGAGAAGGGGAGTTACATGCAGCAAAGGCCGTCGGGATCGGGAGGCGAATCCGCGACGTGCTCTCAGGCTAAATAAAAGTAGCCGTGTAGAGTAAAAGTAGACGTGCTGGACCGCTACGCCAGCAGTCCAGGCCGCTATTTAACACTTTTAACCAAAGAAAATCACTTATCCTACCTTTGTGAAAAGCATACATTAAAGCATACATTATACATTATAACAGTAAAAATAAAGACAGGGTCATTTGTTACACTGCATGTCTTTGTCTCATCTCCAAGCACTCACTGGGGATATGCAGCCACTATAGCTTCATCAACTAGGGTAGGGCAATATATCCATATTATATTGATATCATAATATGATGCTAGATATTAAAGCGGCACTATGTAGCTTTTTGTAATGAATAAAATGTACTTTATTCCAATCTGTATGGTAGAGTATGTTAATACAATATAACTTATGCAATTAGGGTGGTTGTAGTTTGTCTCCCAGCTCTTCTATTGAGACATTTAGATCGTGTCAAAGGTCATGTTTCACCTAGACACAGGATTTGACACAAATTATGACATTGATTAATTGATTGAATACTTTATTAGACAAAAATGCAAACATAACAAGTACAGTCATACACTTTGTCTAAAAGGATAACACAAAAAAGTCCTGTGGACTTGTTTCCATTGAGGTCCTAGATATATTTACATGATGTATTTGATGGTGTGGTATCTGAACCACTGACTTCACTAGGTTTTGGTAAAGGTTCTACTGCACTTTTAGTTGCCAACAACGCCATATTGTAGTTAGTTTGATGTTCCAGATGTGTGTATGAATGGTTGAAGAATGGATTGAGGCATCACTCCAGTCAGTGAGGTTACTTGCTTCCAATGTATTTCATAGTACAACAGAGTACAAACAGCTTTCCTATGGAGCCTCAGCTCCCCCCATCGGCCCCTCGGCCTCTGAATGACACACACACTAAGTTACATTTCATAGTCAATCTTTATAGCAGTGGTCACACTTAGAAAAATAGGAGGTACATGTGGGTGTGTCAGCCCTGAAAGGTGAGACCCCACCCCCTGGCCCAATACATTTGCAACTGTTTGAGCCAGGAAAGGGGGATGGAGACACATGCCTAGACCTTCTGTCTCCAAGGTAAAACAAAGAGAATGGTAATTGTACCCCCCACCCAGGTCAGAGCCAACAGCCACCTCTCTGTCTGAATCCACTCTCCTGTCTACTTGTGAAGTAGACTTGTAATCCTAGTAATTCTTAACATATGGCTTTAGATTTGTATGTTATGTTATGAAATATACAACAATGGTCAAGATTCAACTTATCCCCTGAGCAAGCAGGCAGGCTCTATTGGCTCAATGGTATAATAGAATCTGTGCTTTCCCAGGAAACCGGGTTCAAATCCGGGGTAGAAGAGGAAAGTTACAAACTCAGTCAGACATTTAAAGCCTTTTTATTCACAGGGTGCCAAAGGTGTGTGACATCGTTTCAATTCCAGTACACCTTCATCAGGTCACATATTGTCAGAGATTTGGATATCGTAATATGGTGATATGGCATAATTGTTGTCTTTTCCTTGTTTCAATCACTTAGGCCTATATGCCCTTTATGATACTTTCAATTTGGTTTTGTTTCAAAAAGAGTGAAAATAGCAGAACTCCAAGCTGACCCATTGCGATGTATCGCATTGTGAGCTTGTAGATCTGTTATGTTCATTATTTGTGAACATATTTCATATTTACGGGGGGACGTATATCATTAAAAAATGAAAATATCAGAGTTAATATTGTGAAGTTTCGGCCATATCGCCCAGGCCTAACATCAACTCATAAAGTTGACGTACAAATGTGTACTGCACTGTTTGTACTGTATGCGCTGTATACAGTATGCATATTATGTACTCTATGTTCTTTCTGCTATCTTGATGCTCATATACTGTAGACATTAAACACAGACAATGCAAACACACCCTGTGAAACACACACACTCGCACTTACGCGATTATGCGCCCACCCGCAAGCACGCACGCACGCACGCACACACGCACACAAACACACACACACACACACACACACACACACACACACACACACACACACACACACACACGCTCACACGCACACACACAAACACACACACAGTTTTTGGATTATGGGATGTTACGCACGAATGCTCCGGTGCCCAATAATACATTTCTTGGGAAATTGAAGAGAAACTTTGGGCTGCTCTGCCGACGGGACTGTGTGGCAGCTAGTGTCACTGGATGGTGACAAGCTGTTGTTTTCTGCATGGAAACACACACACACACACACACACACACACACACACACACACACACACACACACACACTTGCACGGACTCGCACGACCTACGCAGCCATGCACCGCTGTCATGTCAGCCCTACAGAATTACTTTATTATAAAATGTAAAACTCCAGTCAATTTTATTTAATCAGCTGAAAAGGCGACATATTTCCACATCATTAATCAAGTGCACCGTCGCAGTGGGAGTCCTGTCTGCCTCTTCTGCACGCACGCACACACACACACACACACACACACACACACACACACACACACACACACACACACACACACACACACACACACACACACACACACACACACACACACACACACACACACACAGATGCATGCACACACGCACACGCACACACACACACACACACACACACACACACACACACACACACACACACACACACACACAAATAATATATTAACTAATTGCGGATTGGGTGCGGGCAGGTGAAATAATGGGGAAAATATGAATACATCTATCCATGAAAGCGCAAAATTCTCTGCGCCTGTGCGTGCGTGTGTGGTATTTTTATGTGAAGTTCATTTTTTCATCAGGCACTAATTAGCCGCCTCCTAGACTCGCATTGTGCCAGTGCGCCGGTGGGGTCCTTCCATTTTCAAACAACAATGGAGAACAGAGGCAGCTAAAGTGAGAGAGAAACTTAAAGGGATATTTCACTTTCAAAAACACTTTTGGTCATTTTATCATCTACTCAGGCCTTTGTGAGCCCCCCAGACAGTTTTTAAGTTGCTTGATTCATTATTTAGATATTTGATATTCATTTTATCAGACACGCCCCCTTCCTATACAAACCCATTGTAACTTCAAACTCCATTTTAACCATGTTAGATTCATCAAAAACACCCGTCCTTGGTTCTGGTGACTCACCCTGCCCTCCTAATGCGTGAGGGGGCCGTGTTTTTCCGATTACTATTTCATTTCCAGGCCTGAGTAGATGATAAAATGACCAAAAGTTTTTTTGAAAGTGAAATATCCCTTTAAGTTAAGAACGGAAAATCCAATCCGCATTTGGGCACCCAAATTTGGAGCCCAAATGCGGAAGTAGAGCGTTCCTCCGGTGCTTCAAACGCCAGTGAGAAACTTTCATTGAAATGAATAGTTCGGGGCCCTCTAGATATATTATAACTCTATGTGGAAACCTCATATGTCCAAAACTGTTGCTTTTCAGGATTCAAATAAAATAACAGCAAAAGAAGCCGATCCACAAGCTCGAAAAGTTTCGCTTTGCGCCGCGTTTTGAGCTTGTAGATCTGCTACTTTTGATACTTTTGTGTGACGCTGTAATATGATCAAGTATGGCGTTAATTTACGAAAAAACACAAAAAGTTAGAATATGCCCAACAGTGACGATATGCAACAGTGATGCTGTTTATGTGTATGATAGCCACAACACCATGCACACCAATGGTACATCCTGTGTAAAGCAGTGGTGGAAAGTAACTATGAATGAATGAATGAATTAGTTTATTTCGGTCATTAAGCCATGTACAGAGTTTGTAATTTAACATTTCCAAGAAAGAAAAAATAATAAAATTCATGGACCCGAAAAGGTGTAGGCTGAAGCCGTAGCTTATAATGCCTACCCTTATGATATTATAAAACAAACAATAACAAGACATCAATCAATACTCAAAACAAAACAAAACAAAGACAAAGACAACATTTGTCTTTTCATCTACAAAAAAAAACATGTAATGGTTTATAATATTTTTTTATATTTATCTACTATATTATCTTTAAACATTTTCTTGAATTTATGGATAGAACTGCATTTCTTTAGGTCATTTTCACAACTATTCCATATTTCTCTTGCCATAACCGATGTACATTTCTTTTTAATATTTGTTCTAGCTGTAATAACTCCAAACATAAGTATACCCCTCAACTCGTACTGATTTTCTTTAATTTGAAACAGATTCTGAATGCATCTTGGAAGCAGTTTCTTTTGTGCTTTGAATGCTAATAAAACTGTTTTCTGTGCTACTATATCATAGAATTTTAAGGTATTATACTTAATAAAGAGTTTATTAGTCGGTTCATAATATCCTGATCTATCTATTATCCTTATGGCTCTCTTCTGTAATAAAAAAATAGGGTTGGTATTCGTTTTGTATGCATTTCCCCATATCTCCACACAATAAGTAATGTATGGAACTATGAGTGAACAATATATTAAGTACAGTGATTTCTGACAGAGGATATATTTAGTTTTATGTAATATTGCAATAGTTTTAGACATTTTTATTTTTACATTATTTATATGTGATTTCCAGCATAGTTTATCATCTATTATTACTCCCAAAAACTTATTTTCATATACTCTTTCTATTTCCATACCACTGATTTTAATTGTAGCTTGATTTTTTATTTTCCTGGTGCCAAATATTATATACTTTGTTTTAGTTAAATTCAATGATAGTTTGTTAATGTCAAACCATGTCTTAATTTTCTTTAATTCCCCTTCCACTGTATTCAGAAGCTGCTCCAAATTCTTCCCAGAACAATAAAGGTTTGTATCATCAGCAAACAAGACATAATTTAATGTTGGTGACACTTTACAAATCTCATTTATATATAGTATAAATAATTTTGGACCTAGAACCGAACCTTGCGGGACGCCGAAGGTGACTTTTTCTAGTCCCGATTTTTCATTATTTATTTGAACATATTGGTATCTATCCTCTAGGTAACTTTTTATCCATGAATTAGCTATCCCTCTTACACCGTATCTCTCAAGTTTATTTAATAATAGGCTGTGGTCTATGGTGTCAAAAGCCTTTTTCAAGTCAATAAATACTCCCACCGTATATTCCCCATTCTCAATGGCAGTTGAGATTCCCTCCACTAGTTCCATTACCGCCATTGTAGTGGACCTATTTGCTCTAAATCCATATTGATGATTGCTTAAAAGGTTATGTTTTTCTATAAACTGATCTAATTTTTTAACAAATAGTTTTTCAATAATTTTGGAAAATTGTGACAGTAGAGAAATTGGTCTGTAGTTGTTGAATTGATGTCTATCTCCGTTTTTGAAAATGGGAATTACTTTTGCAGTTTTCATTTTGTTTGGAAAGATACCTGTTTGAAAAGATTGATTACAAATGTGGGTCAATGGTTTTACTATATGCATTATTATATTTTTAACTAGTGACATGTCTATATCAGTCCAGTCAGTAGACTTTTTGTCATTGAACTGATTTACTACTTCAATTATATCTATTTAATTAATACCACTAATAGAAATTGAATAATAATTACGGTCAACAATATCCTCTATCCCATCCTTATTTGTCGGTTCCACAATCTTATTAGCCAAATTATATCCTACATTTGCAAAATATGTATTAAATTCATCAACAATTTCCTTTGGTTTATTAATATTTTCATTATTGTCTTTTATAAAATAATTAGGATAGTCAGCTTTTCCAGTAGGCCTACCCTTTCTGATTACACTATTTATTACCCTCCATGTCCCTTGAGTATCACTCCTATGGTGTTCCAGTAATTTGCGGTAATACTCCTTCTTCTGAAATCGTATAATATTTACTAATTTATTTTTATAAGTCTTATTCTAGTCACTGCAGGGGGGTATCATGCACCCCCCGGAATTATACTTCTAATCAGGTTTTTCTTATTGGAAAAAATGTGCTGAAAATGATGAGCTATGATAAAAAGTTGTCAAAATGTCCCACCTACCTCAAAATCCCCTTTTTTGTATATGGCTCTGGCGAAATAATGTAAATGCAAATATTAATTCACCAAAATTCCAAAAATAGACATGATAGTCTGAAATTTGTCATGGACTATCCTGACACATAAGGGTAAGTAGCAGAATAGCATTTTGGGGCTTGCTACCATTGTATTTATAAATATGACCTATATAATCCCCAGAAACACAGAAAAATATACTGTCCGCTTGACAAACAACAACAAATATGGTAATTTTCCAGCACTTTTTTGTGAGTATCACTGCCCCACTTGTATATAGAAAACTTCCCATATCCCTAAGCTTTAATTTAAGCCCAAGATGACCTTTCTATCTTGAAAATTACTCTTTCTGTAGCCAAAAGTCTGCACTATACCTCAAATCGGAGAAAATATTAAATTCAGTCAGTGGCTTTCTAGAAGCCTAGAATCCAACAATAGGTTTCTATGTGCAAGTAAGATGTCTAGACAGAGTTTTTAAGCAAGCTTTATAACATATAGCATAACATCACACACAAAACAACATCCTCTGTAATGAACAATGAACTAAATACACACATTACAGTATCATGCCCTGTACACAGGGACATTTGTAAGCAACAGTGTACAAACAGTGTCCACCATAAACACTAACTTGCACCATGCAGAACAAAATGCACAGTCACATTAATCAGTCATCATAGAACTCGTCAGAGTCAAAATTTTCCTCAAATTCCTCAATCTCGTTGTCTTCTGGTCCATGATCTCCAGTGTCAAGGAGATCAACCGGTGAGGTTGGTAGGACTGGACCGCAGGACCACACTGGTGTCAATTCCCCTTCGGTTTTCAACCATCCCTGCCCTTCATCATAGGGGTTTGGTTTTTCCACAATAGCTTCATCAGCTCGCTTGTATAAGGCAACACGGTGGTTCACACGTTGGATGTGTGGCTTCAGAGCAGAGTAGCATGGAGGAAGGCAAGCCAGGTCAACTTTAGATTTAGAACCGAGTTTGTCATCCGCCCCCACCATTTTCTGCAGCAACTTGGCACGGGCGATGTCCACTGAAGACTCGTGACTCTGTCCATACAGCAGACACGTGAATTGCTCCAACTGCCTCATCACCTCAGGCTTGACATTCCAGTCGTCACCAAGCTGACGAAATGCATCGCGAAACCTGGGATTCTTTCCCAGATTTTTCAAGGGCTACCTTCCCCTTCCCATTGAATGCACTGGTGCAGTCTTCTCCACTGAACACATAGAATCCCAGAAGAGTGGCACAGTAGTCTTCTCCCAGGGATTCTGCAAGCTCAGAGAGGTTGAGAAGTTGGCGATGCTTCCCCTGATCCTGTATCTAGGTAAACTGTCAACTTGATGGCATGAGCATGGTACAGAAGAATAGCAAAAATGTCTGTGTCAGGCGTTCTGACCACAGCACTCTCGTATCCTAGCGCAGCAGCATAATGAAGGTACAGCACCACCCTTGTGTCAGTTTCCTGAAACACAGGGCCATTGCATTTTGATTACTTCATCACCAATTCCAGATCTAGACAAAAAATCTCAAGAAGAAGAATATAGGCTTCCTATTTACCTTTCCATTTGATGAGGCCAGTTGATGGGCTTTCCCCTCCACGATCAGCACTGCCATCTCTGTTCTCTCCCGCCTTGAAGCTGCCTGTTGGTCACTCCATACACATAGCAGGAGCTGGCAAAACTGCTTTTTGTTGTCATCATTGGCAAGAAACGTCTTGAAGTCATATGGCTTCCTAGTTGCTGGTCCAGCCAAAATGATTCTCTCTGAGCTGCCACGCCTCGACCTTTCTTGGGATTTCGTCTGGATGGTAACTGTCAGTTGAGAACAAAAAGTGCTTCTTGGCCACCATCTGATCTAGTATCTGTAGACATATATCACCACAGGTTGGGGGAAGGTTGGTAAGAACATGAAGCAGTGCCATGCCATCCTGGATGAAGAGAGCATCAAGATGAGCCATTGGTCTTGGAAGAACTGATGAAATACTGCCTGGTGCCTGTACCCCCCAGCCTAGGGACACAGGATGTTTTTTTCTCCAAGACCAATAAAGCCTCTTTTTTACACTACCTTCTGGAAGATTCAACCCCTGGAAATCTGACCTACCCCAAGGATGCTCTCTTCATCCAGGATGGCATGGCACTGCTTCATGTTCTTACCAACCTTCCCCCAACCTGTGGTGATATATGTCTACAGATACTAGATCAGATGGTGGCCAAGAAGCACTTTTTGTTCTCAACTGACAGTTACCATCCAGACTCAATTAAATCCCAAGAAAGGTTGAGGCGTGGCAGCTCAGAGAGAATCATTTTGGCTGGACCAGCAACTAGGAAGCCATATGACTTCAAGACGTTTCTTGCCAATGATGACAACAAAAAGCAGTTTTGCCAGCTCCTGCTACGTGTATGGAGTGACCAACAGGCAGCTTCAAGGCTGGAGAGAACAGAGATGGCAGTGCTGATCGTGGAGGGGAAAGCCCATCAACTGGCCTCATCAAATGGAAAGGTAAATAGGAAGCCTATATTCTTCTTCTTGAGATTTTTTGTCTAGATCTAGAATTGGTGGTGAAGTAATCAAAATGCAATGGCCCTGTGTTTCAGGTTGAGGTGTGTGTGTGAGCGCCCTGAAATCTACAGCAACCAGGAAGAAACTGACACAAGGGTGGTGCTGTACCTTCATTATGCTGCTGCGCTAGGATACGAGAGTGCTGTGGTCAGAACGCCTGACACAGACATTTTTGCTATTCTTCTGTAGGCCTACCATGCTCATGCCATCAAGTTGACAGTTTACCTAGATACATGATCAGGGAAGCATCGCCAACTTCTCAACCTCTCTGAGCTTGCAGAATCCCTGGGAGAAAACTACTGTGCCACTCTTCTGGGATTCTATGTGTTCAGTGGAGAAGACTGCACCAGTGCATTCAAAGGGAAGGGGAAGGTGGGGCCCTTGGAAAAGAATCCCAGGTTTCGCGAGGCATTTCGTCAGCTTGGTGACGACTGGAATGTCAAGCCTGAGGTGATGAGGCAGTTGGAGCAATTCACGTGTCTGCTGTATGGACAGAGTCACGAGTCTTCAGTGGACATCGCCCGTGCCAAGTTGCTGCAGAAAATGGTGGGGGCGGATGACAAACTCAGTTCTAAATCTAAAGTTGACCTGGCTCGCCTTCCTCCATGCTACTCTGCTCTGAAGCCACACATCCAACGTGTGAACCACTGTGTTGCCTTATACAAGCGAGCTGATGAAGCTATTGTGGAAAAACCAAACCCCTATGATGAAGGGCAGGGATGGTGGAAAACCGAAGGGGAATTGACACCAGTGTGGTCCTGCGGTCCAGTCCTACCAACCTCACTGGTTGATCTCCTTGACACTGGAGATCATGGACCAGAAGACAACGAGATTGAGGAATTTGAGGACAATTTTGACTCTGACGAGTTCTATGATGACTGATTAATGTGACTGTGCATTTTGTTCTGCATGGTGCAAGTTAGTGTATATGGTGGACACTGTTTGTACACTGTTGCTTACAAATGTACCTGTGTACAGGGCAGGATACTGTAATGTGTGTATTTAGTTCATTGTTCATTACAGAGGATGTTGTTTTGTGTGTGATGTTATGCTATATGTTATAAAGCTTGCTTAAAAACTCTGTCTAGACATCTTATTTGCACATAGAAACCTATTGTTGGATTCTAGGCTTCTAGAAAGCTACTGACTGAATTTAATATTTTCTCCAATTTGAGGTATAGTGCAGACATTTGGCTACAGAAAGAGTCATTTTCAAGATAGAAAGGTCATCTTGGGCTTAAATTAAAGTTTAGGGATATGGGAAGTTTTCTATATACAAGTGGGGCAGTGATACTCACAAAAAAGTGCTGGAAAATTACCATCTTTGTTGTTGTTTGTCAAGCGGACAGTATATTTTTCTGTGTTTCTGGGGATTATATAGGTCATATTTATAAATACAATGGTAGCAAGCCCCAAAATGCTATTCTGCTACATACCCTTATGTGTCAGGATAGACCATGACAAATTTCAGACTACCATGTCTATTTTTGGAATTTTGATGAATTCATATTTGCATTTACATAATTTCGTCAGAGCCATATACAAAAAAAGGGGATTTTGAGGTAGGTGGGACATTTTGACAACTTTTTATCATAGCTCATCATTTTCAGCAATTTTTTTCCAATAAGAAAAACCTGATTAGAAGTATAATTCCGGGGGGTGCATGATACCCCCCTGCAGTGACTGTACTATATATCTATTTTCAGTTTCTTTTGTTCTATATTTTAAAAAGCTTTTGTATAATAGATTTTTCTTTTTACATGCATTTTCAATCCCCCTTGTTAACCATGGCTTATTGACTTTCTTGTTTTTTGTGGCTTGTTTCCTTATGGGACAGTTTTTGTCATAAAGCTCAAGTAATATGGATAGAAAGGCGTCATAGGCTTTATTTGGGTCTTCCTTGGCATAAACCTCCTGCCAGTTCTGGTTACTAAGGTCAAAGTTGAGGGCTGCAATGGTTTCCTGTGTTCTTAATCTTGAAAAAATACAAGTATTTATTTTTGGTTCCTTTTTGTTCCTGAAAAAATTGTGAAAAATTGCAAAAACGGGAAGATGATCGGATATGTCCTCCTGTTATTTCACTGTCAATTTCATTTGTAAATATATTGTCTATTAAAGTAGCAGTGTCTATCGTTATTCTACTTGGTTTTAACATCAGGGGAAAAAGACTACTACTATACATTAGATTTATAAAATCTGTTGTTTTTTTATTTCCATGTGGATTAAGGATATCTATGTTAAAATCACCACAAACTACATGCACTTTACTATTATTTAAATTTCCAAACATATCAGCTAGTT
Source organism: Gymnoscopelus braueri (assembly GCF_963280865.1). Taxonomy (NCBI): domain Eukaryota; kingdom Metazoa; phylum Chordata; class Actinopteri; order Myctophiformes; family Myctophidae; genus Gymnoscopelus; species Gymnoscopelus braueri. Next base: position 969,799 of record NC_137608.1, read on the forward strand.
TATTATTAAATGTATCTAAGCAAGTACCTGGAGTTCTATATACACAACTGATCATTATATTTTTACATTTCTCAACAATAATCTCAATAGTTAGATATTCTATCATATTATCTATAGTGTTTGACATGCTTTTAACCATTCTGCATCTTAAGGCTGTGTCTACATATATTGCAACTCCTCCTCCTTTTGTAGTGTCCCTATTTGTTGTAAACAGCTCATATCCATCTAATTCCATATCATAGCCTTTTTTATTATCAAGCCATGTCTCTGATATAGCTATAACATTGAATTTCGTGAATTTTGTAATATATTTTTTAATATTTGAGAAGTTACTGTATAGGCTTCGGCTATTGAAATGTATAATTGATAGGGCATCATCCATCTTAACATTACTGATACATTGTTCGTCTGTATAGTACTCACAATTATTACTTATATTATTATAGAAGTGGTTGTCAGGATCAACTAAGTACATGTACTCAAGTACTGTACTTAAGTAAAGTTCAAAAAGCGTTCTTTTTGTTGTTTTATACTATCTGCGGATCGTTTCTCTTAGCCAGTGGAGCTTTAGATACCGTGAGCTGTGTTTTCTTTTGCTGTTGTTTTTCCATCTTCAAATCCTATAATGCCATAAAAACAGCGTGAAATTCCTTTTTGTTACTAGCACGGTAGTTCAGGGCTAAACAGGAAACCGGGACATTTCCGTTTCAGTTTTCCGGCCGGATGACGTCATTTTCGCGGGAAAGACGCCCCTGTCCACTTTCAATAGAAAATATGTTTCTAAAAGGATTTCGGGGGTGAAATTCATGGAATGGGTGTTGTGAAACATTTGCCACTCACAAAATATTTAAAATGTAACTTAAAAAGTTACCTAGTATTACTTTAAGTAAAACATTTGAGTACTTTTTCCACCACTTGTGTAAAGGGAGAACAACCAGCCAACCAAGTCAGAGAAACACCTTAAGCTCCTACAGTATAGCCTACATTTGTCAAGGCAGCAAAACGATACCACAGGATGTTCAGTCCAAGTCCGTGAATGACTGCGTTGATGCTAAGACATGTGTCCATGTGTTATCGTCACCCAGGTGACCCAAACACTGTTCAACATAGGAGCTAAATACGATGCGGTTGATGCTGATTCCATCATAGCCCCATCGGCTAACTGTGTGTGACAGGGCAAAACAGGCTGCTACAGATAAGGGGAAACTGTCTGAATTCATCCAGAAAGTGATGGAAGACTTGCTGTTACCATGGATATGTGGACAGACCAGCAGGCATATACAGTCCTTACAGGTCACTGCATCGGTGAGAGTGACGTTGGTTCGAGCACTGAACCAATAAATGAAAGGAACACCAATCATCCGTAAAACAATGCATTTCTGTGATCTCACGACTAAGAAAACTATGTTTACATGCATGTCTGCCCAGACTCATATTAATGTACCGGTAATGAAGACTTTGAAGGAGTTTAATAAAAATTGCTTTTTAATTTAAAGCAGACAATTGTTTGTACTGCTTCCCATGAATTTACTGCTTTCCACCCTACTGGCTCACCTGCCAGTGAGGAGCCCCCACCGGGAGGACGTAGGGCCTCCGTCCTGCTCCGTCCTTCAACATTCCCCACTGACAGGATCCACCCCCAGCCTGTAGGAGTACGTACGTATGGTGTCAAAGATCACCCTCCCTCCCTCCCCTGAACCCAGACAATTTTGTTCGTATAGATCGACGCTCAGCCAAGCCAGATGCACCGCGGTAGGATTCGATCCCCTTTACTCCATGGTGGTGGACAGATACTCTACCCCTGCGCCACTCGAGCGCCTGTCCACTATTTCTAAACAGTTCACCCTTGAGTCCAAGTGGATGCTTTGTGCAAAATGTGCAGAAATGCCTTCAAGCCGTTCCCTGAGATGGCATGCCGTACAGCCATTTAGACCAGTGGTTCCCAAAGTTTCCCAATGTGACGAAAATGGCCGATCTGCAAACTCAAACTCACAAGCTTGTAGATCTGCTATTTTCACAACTTCTTATTTTTATGGAGGTTCTTTGTTGAATTATTGATGATTTATTTATTTATATGTATATTTTTTGTTACATTTTCAGAAAATCTATTGAAATAATATGTATTTATAAATGTAGGAAACAATGGAAAAAAGGGGATATTTACTTGTGACCCATAAAAATGGGTCCACGACCCAAAAATGGGTCCCGACCCACTGTTTGGAAAACTGTGATTTAGACAGACATAATGCCTCCGACCACGTCTGTCGGAAGAATACAAAATTCCTCAGACTGGCTGCGCTGATGGATTAAAACTGTATACCTGCGCTGATCTCAGGGATGATAGTGACATAGCCAGCTAACTGGCCTAGTGAATCCAGCGAGGGCTGACGTGCCACAGACATCAGAATGCATCCCGGAGCCCCCTGCACAAGGTCAGAGCCACTGACTGTGTGTAATAAACAGGGAGGAGGGAGGGGGAGTGCAGAAGCCATTATGTTTGCCTCCCCGCCAGCCGAGCAGCGGTGCACTGACCTGGCATTCTAAACAAATGGAGGGGAAAAAAAAGTCCGCCGTGAGATGTAAATTCCCACTTTGCTCCCCTGTGAATGTAGCCTGCAGTCCTCTGCAGAGGGGCCGCACGCTCGCTGACCCCGAAGCCGGGGCGCGATCGAGGGTCCGCCCAGATCACACATGACAGCGGGGCTGGGAGCGTGGGGAGGGGGGGTGGTCGTGGAGGGGAGGGGGAGGCCGAAAAGGGGCCTGCTGGGCGTGAGGGAAGGGGGGGTGTAAAAGGGAATTATGATTACAGAGAATAAATGAGATGTCACGGTGAGCAAAATATAACTGTCAAATTGACTTCCACTGTGCTCAGTTGAGTGACAGGGGCTTTGGAAGGCAGTAGTCCTACCTGCTTTAATTTTTTTGGGGTGTGTGTGTGTGTGTGTGTGTGTGTGTGTGTGTGTGTGCGTGTGCGTGTGTGTGTGTGTGCAATTCCAGTGTATTCTGTGTTCTAAATAGATTTGCTAGCAAGCCTACATGAAATTCACCGTTCACAGTAACTCACCAGCCCAAAGCAGAAACCACTTTCTTCTGTATTGAACGTCTCAACCTCTTGAATCCTAGTGTGCTTATATTCTCGGGGTGAACATTCTGCCAAAAGAGTTGATCTACTTTTTTACTATATGGCTATTTTCGGCAAAGAGGTCTGGGGCCCTATCTTGCGCGCCGCCTTACCCTTTATGCCTACACTTTTTAGGCATGTTTTACTATTTTTTAAAAAGCTTTTAAAATAGTGAAAATAGCCGATCTACATTGACACGTTTGGAGCATGTAGATCGGCTATTTGAACTATACAAAATGAATAATCAAATAGTAAAAAATGGCAACAAAGTTTATTCATAAGGGATAAGGTGGCACGCAAGTTAGGGCCCCTGGTGTAGTGGGAAATACTAGCGGACCTAGGGGCCCTATCTTGCCTTATCCCTTATTATCCCATTTTTTTTATATTTTGAAAAACATTTCAAAATAGTTAAAATAGTCGATCTACAAGCTCACAACTTGTCGATATAGGTTGTCTATTTTCACTGGTATAATTCTTTTTTCAATATAGTAAAGAAAATGACAAAAATGTTTTGGCATAAGGGGTAAGGCAAGATAGGACCCCTAAATAAACAAATGATATACGGTAAGGTTTCAGTGTTAACCATTAGGAAAAAATAACAAACAGAAAAACTTTAAACCACATCGGTAACACTTTCTATGAAGGTCGCCTCTATAATGATTTATAAGCTCATTTATAATGCCCTTAAAAGGCATTATAATGCTTTTTATAAATGTTTATAATCATGTATAACGACTTATAATCACGTTTATAATGCATTAAAACTGCTGGTCATAATGCATTATTATGCTCAGTGAAACAGCACATTATAACTACCCTAACTTAGTCAGTTGTAAAGGCTCATAGAGAAGTGCTGTAATGTGTAATGTGTCAAACGGCCAACTTTCCTACCATCAAAATACTCCCTGGTCAAATGCTACTTTATGTGTCTAAGTTTAGTTTACCCACATTATGATATATCACCTGCAACAAGACAGTTAAACACAAACAATGAATTAAGGCACATTTCTGTCCAGTCACATTGCATAACAGGATGTTATGTTATTGTCCTCTTTGACTGACAGAATCCTGTAGCGCTCACTGGAGTGTAATAACCCCTTGTGGCGCAGTGGAGCTATTGCTCTGTATGTGTTGCTATTCAAGTTCATATAGTCAGGGCCCTTAAGTCCGTTTTTATGTTAGAATCGTTCACTTTGTGATACAAGCGCCAAATTTGGCATGAACAATGCCTAGGACCTGCTTTTGCAGAAAAGCCCGTTAGCCACGCGAAAAAAAAACAATATGGCTGCCATTTTCCAAAATGGCTTCCGGCAAAAGACATTTTATGTGTTTTTTGACCTGGATTGTGATTGGATTATCCGACTTTGATTATTTTGGCATCAGAATATAGTTTTGACTCCCCCCCGCCCCCTCCCTCCGTTAGCCATGCTAAAAAAAAACAATATGGCTGCCACTTTCCAAAATGGCTGCTGGCGAAAGACATTTTATGTGTATTTTGACCTGGATTGTGATTGGATTTTGATTATTTTGGTATCAACATATGAGTTTTTACCCCCCAGCCCATGTCTGGATCACAAATTGTTCTAATTGTCACATTTGCAGGCACTCAGCTGTGTGAAGGCCAAAGCGGTAGCACTTGCATCTACCACGACGTTCAGTCTTGCACCGGCATTTTGTCAGTTGTTCACAAATCTGGGCAATTGGTAGAGGTGTCATCCATGCTACTTGCCAAATGTCATCTTCCGCTCGCCATCCCCAGCTGACAGGGCTCTCTGTATGCATTTGACCTACAGTTGCCTGGCTTCAGACACGGGCAACTTGATAAGTGGCATGCTTCACATGATGTGCAAGAGATGCCCTTGTAGGTGGAATGGCATCATAGGACCTCTGCTTCCATGCAAACAGGTAAAATCTTGCATCATCAACCTTCTTGTCAAGCACTGTTACTGGTGGGTATTGACTGAGCTTCTGGAAGACATGAGACACTTCAGGCCACACTTGCCGTGTTTGCCATGCTGTCTTTTTGCCTTGACACGACATCACATCCAGTGAAAGCGTGAAAGAAAAGGATGCCAATGGATTTTTCAGGGCCTAGATTCTTCACTAAATCGTGAACTGGTAACCAACAACAATACAGTACAGTACAGTACAGTACAGTGCTGTTCAATAACAATACAGTACAACACAGTGCAGTACAGTGCAGTACAGTACAGTGCTGTTCAATAACAGTACAGTACAACACAGTGCAGTACATGGCAGTACAGTGCTGTTCAATAACAATACAGTACAACACAGTGCAGTACAGTGCAGTACAGTGCTGTTCAATAACAATACAGTACAGTGCAGTACAGTACAGTACAGTACAGTACAGTACAGTACAGTACAGTACAGTACAGTACAGTACAGTACAGTACAGTACAGTACTGTGCTTTACAATAACAGAACAGTCCAGTAGAGTAAAGTACAGTGCTGTACAATAACAGTACAGTACTGTTTTGTAATGTGTTAGTTTGTCCTGTTTTAAGTGGTTACTTAGTTTTTACTTTACAGTTGTGTTTTATTTTGTCGTAACGTTTCCTGTCTTGTCTCGTTACCTTGTGATTAGTTTTATTTCTCCACCGGTGTCCCGTTAGTCCCTTAGCTCAGTGGTGCGCATTCTGCGCAACCTTTTTACACCAAGTACACCCTCAGAAAACATTTGGATTATCCAATCACAATCCAGGTCAAAAACCACATAAAATGTCTTTCACCAGCAGCCATTTTGGAAAATGGCAGCCATATTGTTTTTTTTTTTGAGTGGCTAACGGGCTTTTGTGAAAAGGTAGGTCCAGAAGAAACTTTGTGGAAATGTTGGCGCTTGTATCACAAAGTCAACGATTGTGTCACTAACCACCCTGGCTATAGTAGATGTCATGGTATTACAAGTTAGTTACAAAGAGAGTTTTCTTTTCTGTCATATTGTTGTAATGTTAGTCTTTACTTAATATGCACTGTGTTCCATTCCTGCAAAAGACAACACATACAGAGCAATAGCTCCATCGCGCCACAAGGGGGCATTACACTCAAGTGAGCGGTGAGCGCTACAGGATTCTGTCAGTCAAAGAGGAAGCCAATACATCCTGTTATGCAATGTGATGAAGACTGGACAGAAACTTGCCTTAATTCATTGTTTGTGGGTAAACTTTGACACATAAAGTAGCATATGACCAGGGAGTATATTTGATGGTGGAAAAGTCCTCCATGCTGAGCAGTTTAGCTTAGCATTTTAGCTTAGCATCTTAGCTTGGCAGCTAAAGCTAACTTGTCCTGAGGTCGTGACTGCAGAGGCCCCAAGCTGCTACTGTGTGACTGTTGTGATTAATTAATTCATTCTACCCCACTGTACTATTAATACTATTTCGGAAACAACAGAACTATTTGGTGTCATGTATTTATGTTATATTTTTGTAAAACGTTTGTTTATTTTGTTTAAATGTGAAACATTTCTGTTATGTATTATTCTGTTTATGTCCAGTTAGAGTATTGTAATATGTAATATGATGAAGACTGGACAGAAATGAATTGTTTGTGTGTTTAACTGTCTTTTTTTTTCTTTTTTGTATATTAATTTCTATTGATTTTTTCATAAGACAAGACACAACAGGACAAACAAACAAACACCAGACTATAATGTGTAAGCATGAGTAATTAACCTATCTCAATTAGGTATATAGGCAGACAGAGTACAACAGACCACAATATACAATTGGACACATTAACAATCGAGCTTGTAAAAAAAGAAAAGATAAAAACAGAGCAGTCACACAGAGTCGAGATGAGTCACGACAGGACCCCATATATATTCAAATGTTGTCAGACTGTCCGGTTTGTTGCAACGAAGCCTCTCCAGGTGTATCAAAGATACAAATTCATTAAGCCATCTGGTAAAGCAAGGAGCGGTGGCGGTTTTCCACTCTGTTAAAATAATTCTCTTTGCTACCAGTGTGCCAAGCATAAGAGTCTGCTGGACAGAATACGGCAGATCAAGAGAGGCCTCTGAGCAACCAAAAAATGCAGTTAGTGCATCAGGTTCGATGTCAAAACCATATACTCTGCTGTACCAAGCGAAAATGTTTTGCCAAAATAAAACAATCCTTGGGCAAGACCAGAAGGTGTGACCCAACGTGCCCTTGGAGATGTTGCATCTGTCACAGGTATCGGAAACAGTTGGATACATTTTATTCATCTTGACCTTAGAGTAATGTAATCTGTGCATGACCTTGAACTGGACAAGCTGCAATCTGGCATTGACTGTGCTCGAGTGAATCCTCTTCAAACCCTCGCTCCAGATCTCATCAGACAGTTCCACACCAATATCAGCCTCCCATGAGGTCTTGATATGAGTTGTTGATGGAATAGATAATTTAGAAAATAAAGAGACAAATTTGGATATTAAGTGTTTAGAATTAGGATGGTATTTCATTAAAGCATAAAAACAGTGTTCCTGAGGTATGTTTTCAAAATTATTGAAATTATTTTCAACAAAATGTCTAACTTGTAAATAACGAAAAAAGTGGGCTTGTGGAAGCGAAAATGCTTCTTTCAGCTCTGTTAATGATGCAAAATTGTTATTTATATATAGGTTTGAAAAATATATCAGACCCTTTTCTTTCCAACATGAAAAGGCTGTATCTGACTGAGATTGAATAAAATTGTGATTAAAACAAATGGGAGAGTGTACTGACAGATCGGGAACTGAGAGCACTCTTTTTACCTGTTTCAGAATTTTTATTGAATTTGTCAGAACAAAATTGTCTCCAACTAGGTGTGGTGGATACTCCTTAGAGGAGAACAAGAGAGCTGAAAGAGAGGTATTCTTTGCTGCGTGAGATTCGAACTGGAGCCATTTGGGAGCCTCAGAGGGAGTTTGGGGAAGCTGATCTTGCCAGTAGATTAAAACCCTGAGATTGGTTGCCCAGTAATAATGCTGGAATACAGGGAGGGAGAACCCCCCCAGTAACTTAGGTTTTTGTAAATGACTCTTTGAGATACGGTTGGTTTTGTACCCCCAAATAAAAGACATTATTATAGAATCAATTGTTTTAAAGAATGATAATGAGAGCTCAATTGGGATGTTCTGAAATAAATACATAAACCTGGGAAGGGAAACCATCTTGATTGCATTCACGCGCCCTATCATAGATAGCGGCAGCGATGGGAAAATATTACTATCGATAGAGTGTTCAACCATTCTGAGTAACAAGGGGGCAACAAGATCACTATAGGCTTTAAAGAACTCAGCGCAAAATCCATCGGGACCTGCCGCCTTACCACTTGCGAGAGCTTTAATCGCCTCCTTAACTTCATTGATGGTAAAATCGGAGTCAAGGTCAGCCTTGGCTATTTCATTTATTTTAGGTAAATCGACAGACACCAAGAATGATTCAATCTCGTCGTCAGTTGCATTATAATTAGATCTATATAACTTTTCGAAATGATCTCTAAAATAGTCATTTATATCTTGAGGATTGGTTAATAGTTCACCGGAGGAGGATTTAAGTTTAAGGATGGATCTACTTGCCTGCGCACCCCGCAGCTGTCTGGCCAACAATTGACCTGGCTTGTCGCTCAGTGTTTAACTGTCTTGTTGCAGTTCCATAATGTCCAGTAAAATGAACAAACTCAAACTTCACTGATATGGACTCATTCCTTCTCTCTCTACGTCAAGCTATAGGGTATTATAGTACGGTATAAATACTAATGACTATTAAAGAATGTTTCCACTTTACTTAAAGGTATCTACGTCATGCTATAGGGTATTATAGTATGACACAAGTGCTAATGACCATTAAAGAATGTTTCCACTTTACTTAAATGTCACTGTGTCGTGCTATAGGGTATTATAGTCTGATACGATGTCTAATAACGTATGAATATGTGGCCACTTTACTTAAAGGTCTCAAAGTCATGTTGTAGCATATTATTGATGTTTATAAGACATTATTCCATTTAATTAACATGTTGGTTATAATGCGTTATGACATATTACAGCACTTCTCTATGAGCCTTTACAACTGACTAAGTTAGGGTAGTTATAATGTGCTGTTCCACTCAGCATAATAATGCATTATGACCAGCAGTTATAATGCATTATAAACGTGATTATAAGTCGTTATGCATGATTATAAACATTTATAACAAGCATTATAATGCCTTATAAGGGTATTATAATGCATTATAAATGAGCTTATAAAGCATTATAGAGGCGACCTTCATAGAAAGTGTTACCCTCACGGTAATACAACAAATGAATAACAATTTGAACAATTTGAGCATTAGTGAGCACCATCTATATGAAGATAGGTTGAAAGTCGTCCTTTAACCTTTGGCCCTTTGGCCTTTTGGCCAAAAGCATAACCATCTCTTCAGTAGGGATCATTCCCACCAAGTTTTATAAAACTACAAACTACAAGCGCTGCGACTAGTTGTAAGCGTGTAGATTTTAGAGATTTTAGTGTAGAGGGGGAAAAAGCAGAGGACCTAGTATAGAGCTCTGGGGGACTATTAAGACCGGGAAACCATCTGTGTCATTCATTTTAACCACTTTAACCATTATTTTATACTTTGGCTATTAAAAAATAGCAGATATATAAGGTCATAGCGTGTCACGTCGCACCGTGCGTTGGAAACATATTTTGAGCTTGTAAATCTGCTATTTTAGCTTTCTTTGAATTTGAATCCTGAAAAGTAAGCTTTTGACATATGAGGTTTCCACCCGACAGAGACGCCATGCTAAATGGACCCTAAGGTTCCTATTTGAGCCCTGCTTTTAATCTGATCCTGACCTCAGCCAGACACACATGTTCCCTGAAATAAGAACATAATCAAAAAAATATGTCTACCACGTTATGGGATCCCTGTTAAGTGTGTGAGTATTGTGTGATTGTGTGTGTGTGGGTTTTGTGTCAGTGTATGACTGCATTTTGTGGGGGATTGTGTGTGAGTTTGAGTGTTCACTTCCAGGTGCTGACCATCACCTGATTGCTGGCTGCCACTTACCCTTGCTTCTGGTGTTTGGGTGGAGAAGACTGGAGGAGACCTGTGAACACCTGTTTTCTCTTTTTTTTGGTGTATACCGTAAATCCTCTAATAGTAACCTCTATTCAATTAAAAGCCGTCTCTCTATTAATGACCGGGGGCGCTGTTGAAAAAAGCACTTAAAAGCCGCCCTTCCATTACAAGCCGAGCCTGAATTACAAGCCTTTTTTTTTCTCTGACGTTAAGTTTAAAGAGGAAGTTTTGCGGTATGCAGCGGCGAGAGAGAAAGCCACCAAACACTTTAATATAGATTCCAAACAAATCAGATATTGGAAAAAACAAAAGAAAGAGCTGATGGCAGCCGACAATAAAAGATCACGTCTAACTGGAGGAGGGAGAAAAAAAGTTAGCGAGGAGTTGGAGACACAACTTTCAGAGTGGATTCATTCAATAAGCGACAAACGCAACAGAGTGTCAAGGAAAATGATACAAATCAAGGCTAAGGAAATCTACCCAACAGTGAGTGATGGAGGAAAGGCGTTTGTGGCCAGTAAGGGTTGGCTTGAAAAGTTTCTGCAGCGCAATGGCCTGTCACTGAGACGACGCACCACCATGGCACAGAAAGACCCAGATAAACTCACTGAGAAACTGGTTTCGTTTGTTGACTACGTTGGCAAGGCTGTCAGCTCTAAAGGGATTTTAGAGAAGGACATCATTGCAATGGATGAGACTGCCGTTTGGTTCGATATGGTGTCTCCTACGATCAGTGGATGGCTGGAGACGTAGACAAGCAATTGACGACCGGAGGCAACCCGAAAGCCCCCGCTCGCCGCCTGCTCGTGGACTGGGTGCTCACTGCATGGGACAAGCTGGACAAAGATCTGATCATAAAGTCTTTCAAAGTTTGTGGACAGACCGTGAATCCTGACGGGAGTGAAGACGATCGCATCCTCTGCTTCAGGGAGGGACAGCCCTGCGCCGCAGGACGAGAGGCTCTGGCCCAACTCCGACAGCAAGAGGAGGAGAATGGGCTTGCAGCCGAGGAAGAGGAAGATGAAGACGAGCTGTTTAACAACAAACTTGTTGTACTGGATGACGACGATAAGGACAATAATGCTAGCGGGGAGGATAGTGATACCAGTAGTGAGTTTTTTGGATTTGAGTGACCTGTAAATGTTTTGTCTGTCCCCTTCCTTCCTCCCCCCTCCCTCCCTTTCTGCATCTCTCTCTCCCTATGTCTGTCTTATTGTGAATGTACCCCTCAGTTGAAGTTATAACTTGCAGTTAAATTGATCACTGTTGCACTGTTTTGTTATTATAGGAAATACCATACGGTATCTTATTTTTATTTTTGTTATTTTATTATTTGCAGCTGAACTTGACTGTTATTACTACTGTAGTCTAGATAACTGTAAGCCTAGATACAGGTATTTGAATGTGCAATACATAGGATGGACCACAGTATTGTGCTACCTCAGTTGAAGTTATATTTTTGCACAAGTTAAATTGACCACTGTTGCACTGTGTTGATGTTATTATGGTATTTACCATAGGCAATAAGGTATATTTTGTTTTTGTTATACAGTATGCTGGCTGTGCAGTAAATACCATATAAATGGTATGGTGTTAATGTTTACCAAGAGAGTAAGACTACCTCAGAATTGTTTATACCAGTTGTGATTGCACTATTTTACTCAGGTAAAGTTACTTGATTTAACTTTGAACAAGTTTAAATGACCTGTAAATGCACTGTTTATTTCATACAGTACTTGGTTTCAATAAATGAACCCAGTACATTTTACTGGGTTCAAACTTACACAAAATGTAGATTTTTTCATTCTGATCTGTTTGAAAAATGGAAATATATGCCTCTCTTATACATGCCACTACAGTTGAAGCAAATACAAGCCCGGGCTACTATAAGAGGATTTACGGTAATCTGTGTTTTTAGATATCTAGTAATCTTCGAAGATCTCGTGACGTTATTTACGTCACGACGGTATGGTCATTCCTTTCCGCACTACTCATGCTCATGCAGCCAGCGGGCAGCCCCCCCCCCCCCCCCCCACCCCGCCGGGGATTTTAGACAGAACAGAACACAGAAAACAGCCCAAACTGCGCATTTGTTCGCGGACCGGCATGCTTTGGTTTGGTTCGGATCGGGGGGGTGGGTCGCTCATCATTCCAATACCAAAACTCAGAAGACAGTTGACTGGCAGTAAATAACTGGCTGGTGGCTGCTATTTATGTTATGAAATCACTACATAATGTTATATCATTGCCCTAAATATAGATATTGACAAGGGAAGGATGATTAAAAGAGCATTATGCTGTATTAGCCTTGATGTCTGTATAAGAAATGACAATTTGCAGAGTGACGCATTACTTTACCTGAGTTACATCTTCTAATAGTTGTACTTGAATGTTGACATGAAATAATAATCCTGTTTAGTGTTTCATAAGCGCAAGCGTGAAAGAATCCAAATACAACGTGGAGCGACGGTAATCAAACACTGTTGAAAGGCTAGGATCAAAATACCAAGGATTCGACAGTTATGTCGCTACTATGCTACACGGAAGTAGAACGTCATAAAGATACCAAGGATTTGTCAGTGATGTGACATCACTAACGAATCCTTGGACATGAAGGATGAGATGGACGCTTTTGACTTCCAGTGTTGCCAGATATTGTGAAAGAAATAAGAAACCAGGTCTATGAAAACAAGCCCAAAAGAAGATAACTAGGCCTTTAAACCTAGACATGGGATATTATATATTTGAAAATTGACGATCTACAAGCTCACAACGCGTCGTGATGTTACCCATTGTGAGCTTGTAGATCTGCTATTTTCCAAAAAATCTTGAGGGGAAAAAGTGCAAAATGTGGAATATTTTTTAATCGTTTTAACAACACATATTTGGTAGGGGCTCCCTGGCACAAATTATAATTTCAGATGGGGGTCCGTGGAAAAATACATGAACATGTTTGATAACCACTGGTTTAAACAACAATCAAAACATTTGGATACAAGCCCAAATATCAACTACATTTTAGAAAGAAGCCGCTTATAATAAGTAGACATGGCAACACTGTGGAACACTGTTACACATGTTGTGTGTTGTTGTTGAAGATCACACCCACATGCAGCCTCCACTCCCATAGAGGTATGTCCACTCCCCACAAGGAGGGGCAGTGCACCAAAGCATTATGGTCATTGTAGTATTGCAGCAGTCCAGTCAAACCCTAGTCAAACACACAGATTTTTCTGGCCATAGGCTGCACATTTTAAATTGTTCTACTGTAATCTACTACAAATACTATTAACATTGAGTGATTGCAGTTTCTTCCAGGGGTGAAATGCTCCTTTAACAGACCTTGTATTGAGCTGTACTTCACTGTGCTTGTCTCTGCAAACTGTTAATAAAGTATTCAATCAATCTGGCAGCACTTGAAGTAGTGCTGTCCACCCACACACATTACTTGTGCACTATGTAATGCAACTTTGTGTAAGTATAGCTTCCTGGTTTCGACTCCCACAGGGGAAACATAATTATTCCGCTCAACCAAAGGAAATCCACCCGTGGCCGAGGGAGATATCAGACTCCTAGTCTTATATATGCTGCACACAAGATCAACGTCAATTACATGCCTCAGATTGTAAATATTACGCTAAACGTGTGGTAATGATGCAAAATATCCATCATTATGCTAGTCCATCCATAGAGGATTAGATTTGGTGGTCATACTGCGCAATCGTGAATTGTAATGATGTAACTGATGTACTAAATAAAAAACTTAAAGGTATAGGGTGATATTTTTTGGTAAATATTTTAAAAATAAGTGTTAAATAGCTCTATATATATCATATATCATTGCTATAGAGTTTGTTCAGTAACAGGAGTATCCCCGTCTCTTCTCCTTATTAAACCGAAAATGCATTTTCAGGTCGGGATACCTATTTTATCCAATTAGGAGAGAGAACTCACACAGGATACAGATTAAACGAGTGGAATAGGAAGTGATGACACAAAGAAATGAGCAGAGAAATTTGGAACTGGAACCCCATAAAAAAATTAGGCTGATAAATGGGTACTCTTTCCTGATTGAAATTTAAATGTTGCAACCCACCTGAAAATGTATGTTCTGTTTATTACTGAACAAACACAATGGTTACTCACAATATTGTTCTTTAACCTTTTGACAAAAAAAAACGTTTTGTTTTTAGCAAAAAAAATCTTATCTTACATAATTCTGAGAGTTTACAAATTGTAATGTGCACAGTCTCAGAGTAACAGACCTATAAAGTCCATTTGGTTCCCAACTGTTATCAGCCCTGTAGGGCTGAAATGGCTTATCGCCCTTGGCTTTTTGTAATCATCCCCCACCCAGGGCAAATAAAGACCTGCTACTGTATGTGATACATATTGACATGAAATTGACTGCACGCTATCACTATGGTTATTGCACTGCAATCTGCAAATGACATTTGCACCGAAATGCTCACTTCATTTGATGACCAAATCTCATTTACAGTCAATTTGTATTTGATTTCTGTATTGGCTGCAGGTCCTTGTGTCTTCATATCTTAATGATTTCAGACATGTATCATTCAAAGTGATTGCTGTTCCATAATACTAGAAATCCATTTCTTTATTGCATGCATACATGCAATTATGATAATACTGTACAGTAATGTACACACCCCTTTGCAGGTATTAAAAAAAGACAGTGCGTAAATTAGTAGGATTTGACTCCCTGACATTTGGTAATATGACTTTCACCCCTGCAATTGCTTTGGCCTAATAGCTTGGCAGTCTATTTATGTACTGTTATTAAATATAGCTGTTTATGGTTGTGGGACATCTCAGTAGTAACAGTGCATTCAAACATATTATGACACATTTGTCCATTGCTATAATCTCTCCATGCACTTCCATGGCCCACTGCCCATATGGATTAGAATATTGTCACTGTCAGCCAGCAAACCTTGTATCTCCATATTTCAATGCCCTAGTTTGTCATACAACGGTGTGACGCAAAAGTAGCATAACTAACAAAACTAGCCAAAAGTCTGGTATTCAGTCTAATTCAGAATTTACTTTACTAAAAGTACAAAAGTAGTGACATCAACATGCTAAAAGTACTCATTATGCAGAATGTCCCTTTCAAGTTTTTCTAAATGTATAACAATCTTTTGAAAATAGCAGATCTACAAGATTACAACGTGTCGCAATTTTCAAATAGCCAAAATGTATAGAGCTTAAGTGATTAATATATGTTTAGTAATACAAATTTAAATCACGGCACGTTGTGAGCTTGGAGATCGCCTACTTTCACTACTTTGTAAAAATATTTACAGTGAAAGTGGTTAAGTGTGTGTGGGGGTTTCATGAATATTGAACCAATGAAAAGTATTAACAGCTAAAGAGCTAAATAATAACTACATTGGATCCATTGGAACACAGATTATTTTTTGTTGGTTTTACATTTCCTGAAAAGTAAAGGTTTTGGACATACAAGGTTTCCATTCGACAGTGACGACATAGTATGTGGGTCAATCCAGGAGACTCAGTGACTCATAGGGTTTATGTTTATGCAAATTCCCACATAGTTTTAGTCATAGTCTTTTGAATAAAACAAATTGAGTTTTAGTCTAATTTTAGTTGACTAAATCTACAGTTGATTTAGTCGACTAATTTTTATTTTGACAGGCCTTGATGGTGTCGTAATAACTGATTTAGACTTGATCTTGACTTTGATCATTTAATCTCCCACACATGTACACATTTTGGACACTTTGAGCAGCATTTGTTTTTCTCCCATACAAACAGCAGTTTTTCACTGAATTTGACTAGTGTTGATGTAATTATGCCATTTAAAACCGCTGCATGATATATGATAGGACCAGCGTCCTTTATGATCATGATTCTGATTTGGAACATTCTAATTCGAGAAAGATTGGGACCCCCAAAATGTATATGTATTTGGCTGCCGACCCCCGCCATCTCAAAATATTTAGTTCCAGGGACCCCCAGAAGCAAAGATTTGAATACAAAATATATATTCAAAGATCTGCACACATTTTCAAGATTAAAAAAAAATTACAGATCTACAAGCTCATAGCGCGAGAGACAGCGAGATCCGCCACCGACTTGCGACCTGGTTGGCAACACTTTTTGTGTTATCCTTTTAACGTAACCTTTGACTGTACTACCTGTACGGTTAACAATCTTGTTAATCAAGTATTCAATCAAACAAAAACACATTGCACATTGCATTGCATTGGATATAAGTCCTTAAGTAAATTAGTAGTAAAGTAAATTAATTTAACCATGAGTATCAAGTACTGTACTTAATGGAGTAGTTCACCCAAAAAAAGTACTTATTTTCTATAAATTACACACCCCATGAAGCCTTGAATTCATTGATTTGAATCAATAAATCAATCAATAGGAGTATCCCGGAGACTCCACCGGTCATCAAATTATTGGCTTAGGAATGTGACATTCTACACACTGAGTACTTTCACTTTTGGTACTTTGAAGTATTTTGATGCAAATATGAATGTAGATCAGCAGTTTTCAAAAACTCTTGAACAATCTTGAAAATTAATGTTTGATTTAGATTTTTACATTTTTGACAAAGCAAACTTTCTCCCATGGAGTCCCTGGCCACAACCTCTTTTCAGATGGGGGTCAATGGCCAAATACATATTAATTTGGGGGTCCTGATTAAAACCGGGAAAGCATCTGTGTCATTTTAGATTTTTGCGGTGGCTGTTCAAAAACTGATTTAGAAGGCATTTTGTAGAATCGGCCTCAGGCCTTAATGGGTTAAGAACTGCTACTGTAGAAGTGCTAACCCATTTAGACCTGAGGCCGATTCTAAAAACGCCTTCTAAATCCTGACCTAAGTTTTCTGAAAAACTTCAAATATTTATTCGTTTATCCCCTTGTACTCCCCAGGTGGTGTAAATGTTATTTTGGTCATATCATGAATAAAATAAAAAAAAACGACAACATTTTATACTAGCTAAAGACCGGCTAAATCTGAAATGATCGAATACATCGACGTGGTCCACATTTTTATTTCACCATTTTTATTTTGTACATTCAACATCCATTTAGCAATTTGTCGCTGTCGGGCAAATTTCCATATATATATATGTTTTTTAACTATTGTACTTCGTAGTACAAAAGTGGCCCACAAAAGTGGTGAAAACAGCACATCTACAGTACAAGCTCACAACATCTCGTGATGAGCTTGTGCATCAGCTATTTTCACTTCTTCTGAAAATGTTTGAAAGTGAAAGTGGTTCAAGTGTTAACAAGTGCTTGTGAATAAACAACTTCATTGGATCAAATGGAAGACCTTTTTGTCCAACCTTTCTGCCAACAGTCAGTCGTAGCCATGGAATATGAAAATCCAACTGATATTTGATCACATCTCTGCAGAGATAATATGCACCGATTTGCATTTGTCTTTAGCCACGAGTCCGAAACGAGTCTCGAGACTCTTAAAAAAATAATATTTATTTTTAATGTATTTATTTATTAATTTATTTATACGATGTAGCCTAAGGTACTGCTGCTAGTTAGTCTACATATTTTGTATAAAGGAAGATTGACATGTCAACGTGTTTGGGTATAGCCTACAGCTAGTGCACACTGCTGTGCTGTCTCTTGAGTGTAACGAGAACGCTCCTACAGCCATGGACCTACCCCGACCGACCCCCGGCCGGGCGGTACACAGTCACATACAGTAGCATATGGCTATAAGTTGGCCAGTTTCAGGAAAGACATGTACTCAAGTTGGCTGTTATCGTTTACGTTCAATTTCCACCATTCTAATGGATTCCAGGGGTGTGTAAACATCTCTGAAGTAGCTCCATTTAGTTTCCTCTGAAGTGACGCAGTTATGTCCAAGTATATTGTCCCCGTTCACAAAGTGCAACTTTTTCAGCATCCACCCTTGTGCAATAATCCCGAATAGAGCTACAATATTGTGACAACTGCCAACTATAATCTAGTAGGCTACTGTAAATTTACATCAATCATAGCCTCTCAAACCCAGATACATTGCTACGACTCGTAATGTGCGTCGCCTACCTACCCAAAATAACAGACATACAAGCTATCAACGCACCGCGTCATGGCGTGTCGACAGCTTACAGATCTGTTCCTTTGGGCAGCATAAACAATGAGGCGTGACAGAGTATACAACACTAAGCATTTTAGAAACCAAATAAGCCTGTAAAGCCTGTAACATTACATTACGTGGTCAACAACATAGACATGTAACTTGCTTGTATAGGCAGTGGTTCTCAACCTGTGGGTCGGGACCACAACGGAGCTCACAACGTCTCGCGAGCTTGTAGATCGGCTATTTTCAAAATATTTATCTGTGGAACCGAGTCAAACAGAATGGGGGTCCCCAGTTCAAATATGATTATTTTGGGGGGCCACGGCCTGAAAAGGTTGAGAACCACAGCTTTAATGCAGTGAACATGAGCGTAGCGTTTACCGTGGTGAGGTGTTGGATAATATTCATCCAGCTGGGTTTAACGAGACAGCGGCGCAAAATGAAAATCCAACGTTTCCAAAATGTGCTATCACAGATGATCCGATTATCTTATAAAAAATGTAAGCATATGCCAAGTTAACTGAAGTTATATAGCTGATGCTGAGCTAAACATATTTGTTTAATTTTGTTAATGAGCAGCACAAAGCAGCTTGACTGAAGCCAGTTGGAAGCCAGCTCCGTGCAGCTCGCACAGGAAGTTCCTTTGCGGGAGGGGAAAGCGAGGGGACAGGGGACTGGAAGTTTTTTGGGCATTTCATTCATTAATGCGTCCAAAAAAAAAACATAAAATAAAGATTGCCCACGAGTCTTTGAGTGCGAGTCCGAGTCAAGTCTCAAGTCTTTGAGGGGCGAGTCCGAGTCGAGAGTCTCATTGTGGCGCCTCGTGTGCGACTCGAGTACGAGTCTCTGACTCGAGTCCCCATCTCTGGTGCAAAGTTTCATGCCGATCAGTCCTGTTGTGTCTGAGATTAGCTGCTCACAGTCGGACAGACGGACAAACAGACGGACAGGGGCGAAAACATAAAGTCTCTGGCCTTCGGCCGCCCGGACTGGCGGACACATAAATCAGCCAGTTTTCATGATCTTTGTGTCTCTTGTTTGACAGTAGACTGGTGGTGTCATGCCATGCCATGCAGCCAGAGGATAGGTTCTCATCTTACAACCAGCGGAGCCCCACAATAGATTGTGGCTGCGGGCTAACAAGACCTTGGGGAAGACTCCCTGCCCTTTGGCTCTGTGTGGCCATGCAGGGCTCCTGTAACCGAGACACACTATCTCACATGCTGTGTGGAAAAGCCACCATCCCTTCACACCTGAAAAGTCCACCACAGTACAGTACAGTACAGTACAGTACAGTACAGTACAGTACAGTACAGTACAGTACAGTACAGTACAGTACAGTACAGTACAGTACAGTACAGTACAGTACAGTATAGTACAACAGTGGTTCTCAAACGTTTTCATGTCATGGGACCCCCAAATTGATATGTATTTGGCCGCAGACCCCCCACTGCAATTTTTTTCTGCCAGGTGACCCCAGAAGAAAATTATTAAAAGTTGTCCTTCGTGGCACGCTGCAAGCTTGTACATCTGCTTTTTTTGAATAGGCAACGTATACAAAATGGATAAAGTCATTGAAATGATAGTGATGCTGTATAACACATTTTGCTAAGGACCCACTGGAACCCCCCCATGGACCCTTAGGGGACCCCACTTTGAGAACCACTGCAGTAGAGTACGAAATAGACATGTTGCTCACTCACTCACTCACTCACTCACTCACTCACTCACTCACTCACTCACTCACTCACTCACTCACTCACTCACTCACTCTCTCTCACGCACAGACTCACGCACAGACTCACACTCACGCACGCCCTTACGCACGCACGCACTAACGCACTCACGCACAGCACGAGCACACACACACACACACATGTATGCACACTCTCAGGCACTCACAAACTCTTTATATCCTTGTTGTGACGTCAAAAATTCTATTAACCCGAACCCCTAAATGGCAAATCCTAACATTGCACACAGATGCACACACGCACGCACACACACACACACACACACACACACACACACACACACACACACACACACACACACACACACACACACACACACACACACACACACACACACACACACACACACACACACACACCCACACACACTCACTCACACTCACACACTCTCTCTCACACACACACACACACACACACACACACACACACACACACACACACACACACACACACACACACACACACACACACACACACACACACACACACACACACACACACACATACACAGGCCTGTACAAAGGTCTCCCTGCTATGTTTGATCTTCCAGAGGGTTCCTCTCAACACCAGATACCTTCAAAGCATCCTTCTGCCGGTTGCTGTGGAAACCCACCTGCATCCAGTTGGAAATAACATCCTCCTACACCACATGGTCTCAAAACACCTTCAACTGTCGCCGGGAGAATATCTCTAATATTACCACTACTCCCACATGATTTATTATATGACAATATGTATGACTGTCACCGTACTGCTGGCTCCAGTAAAAGTCCTGAACTCAAAATTTACTTGAGTAAAAGTACAAAAGTATTGGTCAAAATGTACTTAAAGTACTAAAAGTAAAAGTACTAAAATGTTTGAAAATAGCAGATCTACAAGCTCACAACTTGTGAACTTGTAGATCGGCTATTCTCAAATAGCTTATGTATAAAATAGGGCTAAAGTGGTAAATGTATGTTTTATTATGTAATAATTCATATATACATGTAGTTACTAAGTACCTAGTAACTACTATTTTAGTGGAGCAAAAGTACAATATTTGCCTCTGAGATGTAATGGAGTAGACATAAAAGTATAGACAATTAGAAATACTCCAGTAAAGTAAGAGTACCTCAAAATTGGACTTAAGTACAGTACTTAAGTAAACGTTCTTAGTTACTATACACCACTGTTTTTTGGGGTGGTTCCATGAGACCCATGTGGGATTTATTTTAATCAATGTTAAGAGTTGATGAATGAGATATATAAGTTATCAGTTCTGGGGCCCAGAATTATTTTTAATGGACAGTTCATCCTCCTTTGCACTGTACTCAATATACTGTACAGTATATGTTGACATTGACAAGGAAGCTGAGAGACATACAGACAGACGGAACGACAGACAGACAGACAGACAGACAGACAGACAGACAGACAGACAGACAGACAGACAGACAGACAGACCATCTCCCATGTTCCATGGTAACTCACTGTAACCTATTTGGAACAGCATAATGTACAGCAAGAGTCAAAGCATGTGGAATGAAAATCATCTTCACTGAATTATCCAAAAGGAAATCAATGATAAAACATGTAGTAAGTGCCTTTGGAAACAGAGTTAAAAGGTGCAAGGAGCAAGTCAAGTTAAATTGAGTCTGCACACTGTAGAAGTAAACTGCTCCCAGTCAAAGTGAACTAAATAAACATTGACTGGTGAGCAGTTTTCTCCAGAAGTGTTCAGACTGTATTTAATTTGACCTGCCGTGATTAGTTTGCCCTGCACCTGTTTTTTATAGTATGGTTTTAAATATTATTATATTATATACCATTACAAACCACACAGAAGGCTAAACAAACATCATAAAACAAAGAGCTTAAGGAACAAGTGAGTTTTTGAATGAGTCAAATGACAGTTTTTTTTTTTTCATATAAGGAGGGACGGTTCCAGGGAGTGGGAGTTATCTCTAACCTCATACAGTATGCATACATAATACCTTGCATTCTATATGTATACTGCAAATGTACTTTTCTATATATTTTATTTAAACCCCATGTTTTGTCCTTACTCTTCCTCTCTCTGCCCCCCAAACCTTCACTGTAAAATACGTTTGATGGAGCTTACAAAAAACTACAACAAACAAACAAACAAACAAACAAACAAACAAACAAACAAACAAACAAACAAACACATACATACATACATACATACATATACATACATACATACATACATACATACATACATACATACATACATACATACATACATACATACATACATACACACACACACACACACATACATACATACATTACATACTCATGCACATACACATACACATACACACACACACACACACACACACACACACACACACACACACACACACACACACACACACACACACACACACACACACACACACACACACACACACACACACACACATAAATAACAGCATAATTGACCTGTGGGTTACAACATTCAGACAGAATTAGAACTGGACCAAAAAATGAATGAATGACAGAAACCATCCCTCCCTCCCCTCCCACTCAGACCCAGAGTAAAAAATGTAAATAGCTCAGAAGAATAAGCGTGTCATCACTGTCAGGTGGAAATCTTGTATGTCCGTAACAGCTACTTACCGGGGAAGAAATAACTGGTGTTCCAATTAAGCCAATATTGCTATTATTAAGTCACAAGCTCTTGTTAATTTCATTGGTTCAACATTTATAAAACCCACAGACACAAATTTTTTCCTCCTTTCCTTTTTCTTCAAAATAGCAAATATATAGCAGATCTACAAGATCCGGTTGTGGGCTTGTATTTGACAAAGTATAAAATAGGGTTTTGATTTAAGAAAAAAAGACAAAAACATAAAAGATGAAATAAGGACATACTGTAGAATGTTTCTACCCGACAGCAACAATTAGTAAATAGTTTTTCTTTATCGTCACAATATGAGAGCCGTCCACATTTTTTGCACTGCTGTTATATCCTACTGACTCACCTGCCAGTGAGGAGCCCCCACCGGGAGGACAAAGAGCCTTTGTCCTAGTCCTCCCACCCAACACTCCCTGTAAGCTCACCGCTAGATAAAGACAAACAGAAAAGAACCGAATGACCCTGAAAATAAGCGATGTTCAAGCTCATTCATCTTGAAGATCTGCACTTTTGTGGCGTGACGGTGACAAATCGAGCTTCGCATCTAATCAGGAAGTCATTGTCACCAAATTAGCTTGAGACCAGCCAAAGAGGGCTTGACGGTAATCTGCAGCATCAGACAGACATCAAGCCTGCAGAAGAGCTCGAGCTCTTCAAAGTGGCCCCGGGCCGTTTGACCCGCGGCTCCATGCACACAATGCAGGGCTCCTTGTGCCACTAATTGAATATACCGTCGCTGTCGCGTGATAAACCTCATATGTCCAAAACAAACCCAGTCGTCAGAGGAAACGTTGTCACTGTACATTTCTCCAGTTTCAATGTTTCAATATTTCAACGTTTCTGGACCACAAATTTGTTTTTAATTTTAGGTACGTTGCATTTCAACATTTAGGTTTAGGTTTAGGGGTTAAGATTAGGGTTTGAGGTTAAGGTTAGGCATTGTTTTGTGTGAGGTTATAGGTTTAGGGTTAAGGTTAGGTTCAGGGATAGTTTTTTGTGAGGTTAAGGTTAGGATTTGGGTTAGGTTTGGGATTCGCTAGTATGCAACTTAAAATCGTTTTTGGGATAAAAAATGTTGTCACTGTACGTTTCTGCAAAAATGTACAGTGACAACATTTAAAACCGTTCCTTTTTATTATTACATAAAAATAAAATAAAAATTAAAACCGTGAAAATAGTCAATCTACAAGCTCACAACGCCTGTGAGCTTGTAAATCTACCATTTCCACTACTTTTGTGCGACACTCTTGTGTGATGAAGTAGGGCGTTCATTTACGAAAAAGAAAAGAAAAACACATAAAAGTTTAAACAACGGAAATACGAGGTTTCCTATCCGACGGCGATGATGCAGCTTAATGAGATAAAATTGTTGTGTCCCCCCCCCTCCACTTCCCACACTCCACCTCCCCACGCCTGGGAAATCAAACACAGGTGTTCCTTTTGGATCTCCTTTTGGAAGGAGCAGAGAGCATGCTCTTCTACATAAAAAGCAGTCTTGAGGACGTGGCAGAGTGCAGGGGGGGAGGGGGGGGGGGGGGCACACAGAAGGACGCTCACATGGCTGGTCAATGATCCAGCCCCTCGTCTCTGCAAGTGCTCGCCTTTGTTCCCCCGCTTGAGCAGCCCTCTGCTTCCCTAAGCACTGCGAAACAAAATGAATATTAATGATTCATCTATGGAGACACGGCAACCATGTCTCCTTTCACTTAGTTAGCTGGTGAATCGGCCACCTTTTGACACTAATTACCGTATACTTAAGCCTGATCAGTATTTGACAATTTGGCCAATATTTGACCAGTTTATTTTATAGTATTGTTTGTTGATTACTTACCCCCCCGAAAAAAATAAAATAATAATAATATGGGGACCCACAGGTTGAGAACCACTGGTGTATAATAAAGTGAGGCTGCCCCCCCCCCAGCTCCAGTCTTACAGTGATTTGACCCAGGCTTTTGCATTATGCTCATAATTCACACTGTGGTCGCCCGTCGAGGGGCGATCACTGACTAAGCTTTTTTAATCTCCTTTCAGCTTCCATTGTCTGTGTCTGCCCAGATGTTACAGGGTACTTACATGCTTTTACTAGTCCAAAGGGAACCCCCCCCCAACCTTCAGCTTTTCTGGCTGCAAATCCATAATCTGACTGTCACTGAGAGAGACCAGACCGCAATCTGGCTCGCTCAAAAAGCCGACGCTTTTGTCCCCCGTGTTGGACGGATGGATGCTGGCTGTGCCTGTAGACCGCCGCTGAATGTCACACTTGCAAACCAGCCAACACTATTATGGAATGACAATAACCTCACGTTTATGCTGGCGTTGACGTTTGGTTATTTTTGGCGAGTGACGCGGTCAAAGGACGAAAGTGCAGGCCTATAGCCTTAAGAATCGACAGTTTAATACTGACATGACAGCCTGGTTTAGCCTATGCTTCATCCTACAACCGTGGCGGCTCGCCAAAAATAGCCGACCTACAAGCTTACAGTGGCGTCAAGAGTTTGTAGATCGGTTATTTTCTGTACGTGTCATAACTGTACTATGGACCGCATATCGTCGTTGTTGGGCAGAAACCTTGTATCTCCATATTTCAACTTTGTACGGCTTTTTCCCGCTCTATTTCATCAACGCATTGTGAACGTATAGATCGGCTATGTTCCACTATTTAAAAAAAATAATTCTAAGACGATAATAAAAAAGGAACTGTTTTGGACATACAAGGTTTCCACCCGACAGCAACGACTTGGAGGCACAGTACACACACACAGGCACGCACGCACGCACGCACACACACACACACACACACACACACGCACACACACACACACACACACACACACACACACACACACACACACACTTCAAAGACAGTCAGACTACACAGAATGCAGACTCAGAAATGAAGATAACAAACACAATGTCAAGTCTGAATGAATAAACAGGCTACTTTGTATTTGTAAGTTTATTAAATTTGTATTGATATATATAATTGTACACAAAAAAAAATACCCTTCACCACCTAAATGAAAGAAAATAGAGAGGGGGGAAAGCTAGGCTAGTGAGCACACAGTAGCCCATTGTAATCTCAGTGATATGTTTTTAATTGGTCATCTATGGTATTATTTTGTTCACAAAATGACACTCTTGTAAATCAACTCTTGCAGCGTAAACTCTCATTACTTGCTTGTTATGATTCATTTCCACAACAGCGTGTGAATTGATTGGACCGTCAACTAAGCAGTCGAGTGTGTAAAGTGTTTACCAGCAGAGGGCAGTGTAAGCTCAACTTTACACACAGCATTATGGCTGCTTGGCCTCACATCTTATTACAAACCTACAGTCATCTTGCTGGCTTCAACAAGCTTGAAGAAGACATGTGTGAACTAGTGAACACACAGTTACATTACAGGATGGGTCGTCTAAGGCGTTGGCTCTCAAACATTTTCATGTCAAGGACCCCCGAAAATTTTAATATTTGTCTGTGGACAAATACATCTGAAAATATTTTGTACCAGGGACCCAGTATACAAGCATTGTGTTGCATTATGTTTCAAAAATATTCCAGAATGTTCACATTTCTTCAAGATCAGTTTTTAAAAGTAGCGTATATACAAGCTCACAACAGGTCGCATGGCAACGCGTTGTGAGCTTGTAGATGAGCTATTTTCAAATGGCCTAAATATGATCTTGATACTATATTAACACGTTTTGTTGGGGGACCTCCTGGAACCCCCTCAAGGACCCCAAGGGTGTCCCTGGACCCCCCTTTGAGAACCGCTGGTCTAAGGAAATGTTATTTAATGTTGGTAGGCCTAGGTTGTCTTTTTTATTTCCACATAGATTTGTTGTAGCAATTTGACACAGTAATTTGTTTTATTTAGGTTAATTATGACAGAGAATCTCACAGCTACATGGTTGAAATGCACTGAAAGACCTTAAATGTGACCATTGATCAGTGGTGGGAAAAGTACTCAAATGTTTTACTTAAGTAAAAGTATCAATACTGCAATGTAGAAGTACAAGTAAAAGTCCCAACTTAAAAATGTACTTGAGTAAAAGTACAAAAGTATTGGCATCAAAATGTACTTAAAATACCAAAAGTAAAAGTACTAAAATGTTTGAAAATAGCAGATCTACAAGCTCACAACGCGCCGCGTTGTGACGCGTTGTGACGCGTTGTGACGCTTGTACTGTAGACGCTTGTACTGTAGATCGGCTATTTTCAAATAGCCTAGGTATAAAATAGGGCTAAAGTCGTTAATGTATGTTTTATAATATAATGATTTATATCTGAAGAGTAACTAGTAACTATAGTTTTCAAATAATTGTAGTGGAGTAAAAGTACAATATTTGCCTCTGAGATGTAGTGGAGTAGAAGTGAAAATACAGAAAATGGGAAATACTCCAGTAAAGTAAAAAATCCTCAAAAGTGTATTTAAGTACAGTACTTGAGTAACTAAGTACATTTGCGTATTTATATTTATTTGTATTTTACGAGCACATGACTTTCACTATACATTTCTAATAGAAATAATTGTACTTTTGACTCCACTACATTTCTAGAAAGCGACTCTTGGGACCCAAACTAACACAAATATATTATGAACAAGTCATTTTTTGATGAAAAAAAATGTTTTCTATCAATTACACACCCCATGAAGTGTTGAATTCATGGATTTTTTTTTGTCGCATTCCTAAGCCAATAATGACCGGTGGAGTCAAAGATACTTCATAATTTTACTCAAAGAGCCTCCGACTGAGTCTCCTATTGACCGATGACCCGGTCATTAATTATTGGCTCAGGAATGCGACAAAAACAAAACAAATCGAAATGAATTCAAGGCTTCATGGGGTGCGTAATTGATAGAAAGATGTGTGAACTACTCCTTTAAGCCCTAAAGTCCTATGATCTGCTACATATTTTAAATTTTGGGGGGAATTGCTCTACATTTCAATACAGCCTTGCATTGGTATTAAAAAAGACAATGTATACTTCATAACTTGTATACTTTTGAACACTTCATACATCACTGAATGTGACTGTAAGCAGATTCCTTTAAGCTTTGGAGTTCCTTTAGTGTGAACCTCACCACAGATGGAGATGTCATATTTTTGGAAATGAATCCCATGTTACAGAACACCGTAACACTGTGCTACACGATCAATGGCTTCTTCAATCAATGTTCATTATTTGGGGGAAACGGGGGGGGGGGGGGGAGGGGGGAGTTGTTTGTCCTTCTCTATTGAGACAGACGGTAGGAAAACTGAGAGGCACAAGTGGAAGCTTGAACAGGACAGAGGGCGGAAAAATAAATAGAGCCTAACATACCAAAAAAATACAAATTTATTTAAATCAAATAGAATAACGTAAATACACTCTCAGGGAATATTTGGGTTCTATCCTTTCTACCATAATTATGTTCAGGTGTATGAATGTTTTATCAATAGAAAAAAATAAATACGTATGATATGGCTTATAAAGATTTAGCTATAGAATCCTGAATCTTGAATACTCAACACTCCATAGCAGCTACAACAGTGGCTTGGTGAAAAGAACAGCTAGCCTACAATGTGTTGCATCGTGCGACGGGGTATACATTGAGCTTCATGCCTAATTTATGCCCTCTCTTATGACGGTGTAGCATATAGCTGATCTACAGTACAAGCTCACAAGGGGTTGCATCTGCCATGAGTAGCCTATAAATTGTAATGTATTTAATGGGCAGCGGGTAGTGTTGCCAACTGTATTTGTAAACTATAAGACGTGCCCTTTATTGAACTGGTAAGGGGCACACTTTGTTCCTTATTTTGGGGAATCAATCAATGACACACATCTTCAAACAGCTCATATAGGCTACATACTATAATACAGGTAGTTAACCACTGAAACCCTTTCCCCGTTTCTCAGTCTGGAAAGGCTCCAATTTGTTGACTCGTTTTGCAGAACTACACTGGAACTACATAGTTACGTAGGCAACGTCTTTGCTGATCGGATGTTGTTCAAACGAATCACGAATCACAACAATCACACTGGTGTTTTTGTCCCGCCCTGCACCAAAGACCAATCAGAAGCCACGGCTCGTTTTCAGCCGTATGGCATGTCCTGCCTCCCTTGGAGATAGGAGGCTTTCCAGACTGAGAAACGAAGTGAGAAAAAAAATCTGATTTTTTCCCCCACACAAAATCTCTTGGCCATAAACAGACAATCTACTGTACCAGTTCACAAAAAAAGTTGTGAACTTGTAGATCTGCTATTTTTGGCTAATGTTCCCTCCAGAATATGGATGCTGGGGTTCAAGGGGTTAATATAATGTGTATATGGGGGAAACAAACAGACACACAAGCTCATCTTGACTACTAACACTCAGCTCCAGGATATGAATGATGTTGGTGCAAATAGTGCTTTAGTTTCAACAGGATACAGTTAGCATCCATGCTAGTCCTGAAGGTTTTGTTTGTTAGCCCTCTCTCTCTCTCTCTCTCTCTCTCTCTCTCTCTCTCTCTCTCTCTCTCTCTCTCTCTCTCTTTGTCCCAAAGAACAATTTGGGACAACCAGGGAAACAAATGTATATTAACCACATGAACCCCAGTATATTCTGGGGAAACATTATCCAAGTACAGAGACAACTCAGGTTTACTAAGTCTAGAGGGTTTTTAATTGTTACAACCTGTAGGCTATTATAGTATATGTACTGTATATCAGCGGTTTGAACTTGTCAGATGTGTGTCATTATTCCCAAAAATAAGGTACAAAGTGTGTCCCTTATCAGTTCAATAAGGGAAACGTCTTTTAGTTTCCAAAATAAGGGACGATTCCATATTTCAAGGGATGGTTGGAAACCCTACCTGCGATACAACCGCCACTATTTCCTTGTGTTGTTGATTAAATCTGAAATAATGTCTAGAATAAACCCTGGTTTGTTTGTTAGTTTTTTGGTAGGCTGCCCTAGCGCGTCTGAAATCTGGTCTAGAGGGGTGGGTTCAAAATCTCTGGAGAGAGAATCCATGGGCTCGCATTGGTTCACCGATCTGTGCGCCCGCCCCCGCGCCTCCTCCCCCAATGTGCAGCATTGAGAGCCCTGACGTCACAACATTTGGAGCGACGCCCACTGCACTCTGGTTGGTTGGGGAAATGAAAGGTTGACTCCCACTTCCTATACCAGGAACGTCAACAGGCTGGTCCAGGCTCTTATTTTATAGCAAAACGCGAAGGAAAATAAAAGCCTGGAGATCGAGGCTAGTTTTTTGGTGAAGTGCTCCTTTAAGGCTGCTGGAAACAAGCCTTTATCAGCGTAGTGAACACACACTAGCGGCAAGCATGCCAAGACGTGCGGCACAAATGCACACGTACGGTTTGCTATCGTCAAGCTAAAGATACAGAAATCACTGCTGCCATGGCACTGGAGAAAATATTTTACTATGAACGCACATGGTGATAAAAAGCAACAGTGGATGCCAAGCAGCCCTGAAAACAAGCTAGGCTATAGCCTATACAAGCTCCAAGGATCCACAGGGCAGTGTGGTGGTCAAATTGTGTTAGGATTTCACCATCAAGTCTTAGTTAAAGTCCATGATTCTCAACCTTTCGAATTTAAAGTACCCCTAAAAAGTCAAAGCTCCATATTCTGGTAGTAATCATTTCTATTGAGTGTTTGTTCATGTGTTTCCCCGTCTCTGCAGCACTTTAATAAACAGAGAATACATTTTCAGGTGGGTTGCCAATTTCAGCCGATCAGGAGAAAGTTCCTATTCATCAGCTTCAATTGTATAGTGTTCCAGTTCAAAATTGTGTCAGCTAATTTCTTTGTCATCACTTCCAATTTCAGCTGTTTATCCTGCATTCTGTATGAGTTCTCTCTTCTAATTGGATACAATTGGTATCCCAACCTGAAAATGTATGTTTACTAAAGAGCTGGAGAGACGGGGAGTTACTGAACAAACACTCTATAGCAATGCTTACTATAACAATATAGAGCTATTTAACACCTATTTTAACAGAGAAATATCACTTATCCTACATTTACTCTGAGAGTGCATCATATCGAGAAACTCACGATACGATAACTGTGACGATATTTGGACCTCAATAATAATGATATGACGATATACAGTATATTCGATAATCGAAGAAATGTCACCTTACGACACATTACGCTATTGTTAACTGAAGAGGAAAAAATACCCATAAAAAATACTCAAATCTGGAATTATGCTTTCAATCTGAAATCTTGCAAGATTTCCCTCACAAAAATCTACTTTTAATTAAAATTTACAACAAAAAAAAACCTCTGGAAACATTAAAGTGCAAAGCATAGAAGTTCGGACCGACACCTACGTTGCACCGCAGATCCGACCAATATGTCTGAGTCAATGTGTTTGGGGCTTTGTCAGAGTACCCGTTGTACCCGTCTGTCTGTGTCTGTTATGCTCATATATGGAGATGTCTTAATCTTTCAGGCCTTGTCCCTTTTATGCCTATGTATGGAGATCCCTGATGTTATCAGCATATGTCTGTATATTGGCATGCCCATTTATGGGCATATCTGTCGGATGGGCCAAGTTTGAAGTCGATCGGTCCCATATATGCACATGACCATATATGGGCACAGCAGTCGGATTTGTGGCTCTGGACAACCGGATCTCCAAATTATAGTTATGGCTAAGTCTGAGTCATGGTGACATGCATATATATATATGGGCATATCTGGTTTGTTTATGGTTATGTCTGAGTCATAGTGACGTGGCCGTGGTCCTGCCTGTATATGGGCGTATCACCGTTTATGGTTATGTCTGAGTCATGGTGATGTGGCCGTGGTCCCGCCCATATATGGGCGTATCGGGTTTGTTTATGGTTATGTCTGAGTCATGGTGACGTGGCCGTGGTCCTGCCCATGGACATATCGGGTTCGTTTATGGCTAGGACTGAGTCATGGTGACGTGGCCGTGGTCCCGCCCATATGGGCGTATCGGGTTTGTTTATGGTTTTGTCTGAGTCATAGTGACGTGGCTGTGGTCCCGCCTATATATGGGCGTATCAGTTTTTTTTTTTTTTTTTTTTTTTATCCCACGATTTTGTAACCCCATTTTTTACACCCAGTGTCAATTGTCATGCCTCCTTCAATGCATGAGAGCCAACTGACCTTCCAATCACCTGACAGGGGAGAGTTTCCCTGGTTGGACGTAGCGCGTGGAAGGAACACGTTATTCCAACCAGTTCCTTTCCCCTCCATCAGGCGCCCCGGCTGGCCAGGGGGAGGCAGTATAGTGACCAGGATTACTGCATGTTTTTGTGAGGGTACCTATCCTAGGGAACTCGGGTTTGTTTATGGTTATGCTGAGTCATAGTGACGTAGCCGTGTCTAGCTGTCCGCCCCCCACCCTCCCATTAGCCAACTTTAATGTAGGATGATTTATGTAAACCTGGACAGTGCTTTCTTATAATAATAAATATCGTGATCAAATATTGATATTTGCCACCCCTAATGATTTTTATTTATTTAACAACAAAGCAGGATAAACAACAGATTAAACCTCTCAAAACATGCAATGATCATAACGTTAAGTACCACAGCACTCTGTCCTTGAGGATGTGTGCCAAAGGTCAAATCAAAATGGTTGTGAGGCTTGTCTGAATCCATATGCAAATCGCTCCAATCAGCTCCTTCCTTTTAGGGGGAAAAATACATCAATTAGTTGGCATGGAGACTTAATTGTCCGGCAATCCAACAGCTGTCAGCTTTTTTTTTTTTTTTTTTTTCTTCTTCGTCCTCTCCTGTGGAACATAATGAGATAATTCTTCTATACCGATGGTTCTCAAAGTGGGGTCTGGGGACCCCCAGGGGTCCTTGGGGGGGGGGGAATCCTGGGGGTCCCCAGCAAAAGTAGTTAATGTAGTGTCACAATCATTTTAACCACTTGATCCATTTATACGTTGGCTATGTTCAAAAATAGCAGATGTCAAAGCTCACATCGAGTCACTTTGTGCTGATTTTTACACAAATCTTCTCTTCTGGGGGTCCCTGGTACAAAACCTTTTCAGATGGGGGGCAAAAATAGTCAATCTACAAGCTCACAAAGTTGTAAGCTTGTGGATCGGCAATTTTTGCTATATACAAAAAATATTCTACTTTTACTCCAGAACAATTATTTGAAAACTTTAGTTACTAGTTACTTTGCAGGTATACATTATTATATTATAAAACATACATTAACCCCTACAGCCCTATTTTATACATACACATCTATAAGCTCACAACGTGTCGCATCGCGACGCGTTGTGAGCTTGTAGATCTGCATTTTAGTACTTTTACTTTTTATACTTTCAGTATATTTTGATGCCAATGCTTTTGTACTTTTACTCAAGTAACATTTTGAACACAGGCTTTTTACTTGTAACAGAGTCTTTTTATATTGTGGTATTGCTACTTTTACTTGAGTAAAACATTTTAGTACTTTTTCCACCACTGGTTTCCACACATAAACACATCCTGAAGAACCGTGCACAGAGCACTGGGACGCGGGCAGAGTGGTCCAGTACCGTCTCTGTGTCTCATAATTGAGGTAAACCCTTTAGGCTTATTTGATTATTTTTACAATAACAGATAAGATAAATCCTTTTTTTTTTTTTTTTTTTTTAAGCGAAAATGTGTAACTCAAATCTTTGCTTCTGGGGGTCCCTGGAACAATATTTTTGAGATGGGGGTCCGTAGCCAAATACTTATCATTTTGGGGGTCCTTGACATGAAAAAGTTTGAGAACCACTGCTATAGATTGAACAACTAGAAAGAATATAGGGAAGACACAGTTAGCAAACAGAAGAGAAAACATCATACTCATATGAATCCTGCAGCATATGATTGACATGTAAATGTAATATATTATACATTAGCTGAGGTGTACACAAATGCATGGCAGAAGTGTGCATTTTTTTAAGCTAGGGAATTACACATAAATCCCTGATCTGTCAGTCATCTCAGAGTGAGGGCTTGAGCCCCCCGTGTCATTTCTTCATGTGCATTTCTTATTTCTCCTTAAATGACAAGAGAATACACACAAACACATTATTTTTGGGGGGCAAATCTTTTTGATCTTTGGTGAAGGAAGCATCCACCATACCCTCCCCGCCCCCCCACCCCACCACCACGACCAATTTGTAGCTGTCGGGTGGAAAACTTGTATCTCCATATTTCAAACTTTTAATATATTCTCGTAAATTCATACCCCAGGCCTACTTCATCATGCGAGTGTGGCACAAAAGCTGTGAAAATAGCAGATCTACCAAATGTACGCGTGTAAATCGGCTGTTTTCGCTATTTTATATTACTTTTTTTTTAAATAGTAATGACAAAAGGAACGGTTTTGGACATACAAGGTTTCTAAGCCGACAGCGACCAATTGCATCTCATTGTGTTACACAAGACAGATGCAACGCCCTTGATCTAATTTGACTCAAAATAGCCCCGGACAAAATGACGGAAAAGTACTGCAATTTTCTCATTTTGCTGTATATCTGTGGGGCCCCATGCTCCTTCAAAGGGACACAAGATGCCATCGGAGCTTAGGACCAGAAGAGATAGCAGGAAAAAAATAATGCCATTTTTCCCCCTGTATTTTCTTGCAAAAGGGAAAACCAGGACTATTCATGCTTGGGGCCCTATTTATTTATTCTTTAACCCACTAAAGCTTCACCGTATGATGGTGTCGGGCAGATAAAATAGCTGATCTCCAAGCTCACAGTGTGTTGCAATGTAGATGTGCTTTTTTTTCTATTTGGGAAAATTTGTATATATATATTTTTTCAGAATGATTTTACAAAAAAATCCACCTTGAGTGACCTGCCCAGAATAGAAACTGAAGGTGCTTCACAATTTCCATATCTGAAGCAACACTGAACCGAATATTGAATAATGTCGATGCATGGTTGTATTAGGCTACTATAGTCGTGAGGACATCAACATTCTGGCATTGAAAATAGCTGGTAAATAGCTAGAAAATTGCAGATCTAAAAGCCAAAATTGGGAAAATTCAAACCCCAACCCCTACACCCAACCCCCAAATGTCTAATTCTAACCCTAACCCCAACATGATTCTTGAAAATATGCTTTTAAACATAAAAACAACCATTTCTCTTATAAATGTGTATTTGTCAAATTCTAATAGAGCCTACTTGTGGGGACCTTTGGCCCTCACAAGTACAGTAATACAAGCACACACACACACACACACACACACACACACACACACACACACACACAGACACAGACACAGACACAGACACAGACACACACACACACACACACACACACACACACACACACACACACACACACACACACACACACACACACACACGCTCAGCAGAATGACCCCTAATAGAAGCTCCCAATTAATCCATTAAGACTGGGAATGCATTGCCGTCATTTTAGATGTCTTTGGCTATTACAAAATAGCAGATATACAAGCTCATAGCGCGGCACCGAGTGCCGCACTATGAGCTTGTACATCTGCTATTTTTGAAAAATCGTGAAAATCTGTGCAAATCTTTGAATATATATATTTTTTAAGTGAACATATGTAAAAAAAAAAATTGTCCCAGGGACCCGTAAAAGCAAAGATTTGAGTTACAAATGTTCGCTTTAAAAAAAAAATGATTCAAAGATTTGCACAAAATGTTCCAGATTTTTCAAAAAATAGCAGATCTACAAGCTCGTAGCGTGGCACTCGGTGCCGCGTTACAAGCTTGTAGATCTGCTATTTTTGAATAGCTAAAGAGATCTTAAAATGACACAGATGCGTTCCCGGATTGAATGGGTTAATGTCCAATTACAGTTTTGTGCTGATGGCAGGGAGGCACAACTCTCGGGGCTGCCGTAATGGCCGAGGTGCTTTTGTGCCTCCTAGCAACCAGTCGTCCTTTTGTATAGGCGGAGGGCTGGTCTGAAAGCCGCATGCTCCAAGGAGCAGCGCCACAGGCTATAGCATGTTATTTATAGAGCGCAGGGTTTTCCTCCTGGCCTTCACAAAAGCTCATAAATCTGTAGTTAATATGGTTGGGGATCTGACCGCGGGAACAAGATGCATAAAATACCAGGAGGCGAATGGCAATATCAGCAGCTTCACTGGGAACCTTTCCTTAAGAAGCTTTTCACCACTGACTGCTCTCCCATTCTGTACTGCACTGCACTGTTCTGTACTGTACTGTACTGTACTGTACTGTACTGTACTGTACTGTACTGTACTGTACTGTACTGTACTGTACTGTACTGTACTGTATTGTATTGTATTGTATTGTAATCACATTGTATTGTATTGTATTGTATTGTATTGTATTGTATTGTATTGTATTGTATTGTAATCACATTGTATTGTATTGTATTGTATTGTATTGTATTGTATTGTATTGTATTGTATTGTATTGTATTGTATTGTATTGTATTGTATTGTATTACAATTTACAATTTAAGAATTTAGCTTAATCCCAGAGAGATTTACTGTTAGCAAGGTAAACACGAGGTAATACATCACATGCATAGCAATAGTAATATAAGATCATAGGTAAACCAAGAACCATGTTATCATCAGTCTAATACAACAAATAAATAAGCTGTACATTGAAACTATACAAACTATAGGATGCCTGGTCAACAAATGAACCTGGCATCTGTCTACAGTACATAACATGCTAAATTATATTTTAACTTCAGCATAAGCCTGCAAGGTCGTCAAGGCTAGGGCAAGTCCCACGGCAAGTGCTAGGGGCTAAGATTGCGGTGGTAGATTGTGAGTGAGTCTTCAGTTCTAAGTGCAATGGGAGTTTGTTCCACAGTTTGGGAGGCAGAAGGGAGAAAAGTCTGGGATGTGTGGAGCGTTGTCCCGGATGTTTTAGGTTGAAGGTTCTGACAGCTTCCCTGTGTTAGCTGATCTGAGTGAGCGGGAGGGTTTGTTGTAGGGTTGGATCAGGCTTTGAAGATATGGCTGTGCCATAACTATGGTTGCTTTGTAGGCCAACATCAGTGTTTTGTATGGGCAGTAATCGTATCGTATCGTATCGTATCGTATCGTATCGTATCGTATCGTATCGTATCGTATCGTATCGTATCGTATCGTATCGTATCGTATCGTATCGTAGGGACCCCAGTCTACACTGTAAAATAATCTGCGTTATTTTAAACATACGGTAAGTGATCATTTTGGGTAAATAAAAAAAATGTTAAAAGGGTAACTTAAAGCTGTATATTGTGATAGTAATCATTGCTAAAAAGTGTTTGTTCAGTAACAGGGGTCTCCCTGTCTCTCCAGCTCTTTCATAAACAGAAAATACATGTTCAGGTAGGTGACAACATTGTGATCAGCTTCATTTTGATAGTGTTCCAGTTCCCAGTTTCTTTTGTATCCTTTCTGAGTTCTCTATCCTGATTGGATAATATTGGTGTCCCAACCTGAAAAGGCATTTTCTGTTTAATAAAGACCTGGAGAGACATGGAGACACTCTAGTCTTTAGCAATGTACTATCAGAATATAGAGCTATTTAGCACTTATTTTAACCAAAGACAATCACTTACCCTATCTTTAACTCTGAGAGTGTGCAAATTGAAAACAAATGGACCCGTAAGGGTTCATTTGGTTCCATTTGTACACTCTTAGAGTTACAGACCTGTAAGGGTCCATTTGGACCCCTGTTGGTCCCCGGACCCAACATTGTGAAACACTGTACTGTACTCTGTGCCTATTTTTATTTTGTGTGATTAAAGGTAGGGTAGCCTAAGTGATCTTTTTTTGGGTTAAAATAAGTGTTAAATATAGCTCTATATTGTGATAGTAATCATTGCTATAGAGTGTTTGTTCAGTAACAGGAGTCTCCCTGTCTCTCCAGCTCTTTAGTAAACAGACAATACATTTTCAGGTCGGGATACCAATTTCATCCAATCAGGAGAGAGAATTCATACAGGATGCAGGATAAGCAAGTGAAATTGGAAGTGATAATACAAAGAAATGAACTGGAACACTACACACTATAAAATTGTGCTGATAAATGGGTGGATACTCTTTTCTGATTGGATGGAATTGGTGACCCACCTGAAAATGTATTTTCTGTTTATTAAAGAGCTGGAGAGACGGGGCTACATGACCCGCTTTAATTACTTCAGTCTATATTAGTAGCTTAATGACTAGTATTACATTTCTATTGTCTTTTTTATGTCCAATGTATTTGTATTTAAGTTCATAAGGTTAACATACAGTAAGAATAACTAAATGCATTTGAAATTAAATAAAACAATTATTTTTAAGGATTGAGGAATGAAAACATAATGTAGCTGGGGTCTCCCTGGAACCCCCTTAAGGACCCCTGGGGGTTCTGGACCCCACAGTACATTACAGTACAGTACAGTACAGTACAGTACAGTACAGTACAGTACAGTACAGTACAGTACAGTACAGTCAACAACACCAACATACAGTGTAAAAGGGTATCTGCACATTTCTAAAGCTACAATTAATGACTTCTAAGACCTTTTTAATACCAAATTGGCCAAACTGTCAAATATTACGAGGCGAACATTGTGACAATAGGACCTAAATAGGACAAGCTTGTAGATCGGCTATTTTCAGAGTATAGAGAGTATAGAGAATAATACAGTTTTATGTCTCCAGATTAATGAAAATCATATCCTCATTCACTCCCCTATTCACTGATTCAGTCATACCTCGCTTACTCACTTGCTCTCTCGATCGCTCGCTCGCTCACTCACTCACTCACTCACTCACTCACTCACTCACTCACTCACTCACAATTTCTTCACTCATTCACAACATGTCTTTGCTTCTCTGTGGGCCCCAGAATAGGGACGCTAGGGTTCATGTGGTTAATGAGCACAAAAACAAAGTATTACTAAATGTATTACTACGGACGCCATGTTGAAATTGGTTAAAATATTATGTTTAGGGTTAAGAACCCAGCAAGCACAATGACGTCATGATGACGTTATGATGACGCCCGGTCATCACCCCGGTGACGTTCAGGACTAGGCCAGATCACAGCCCATATGGGGATGATCTTTACGTCATTTACAGGACGTCATCACCGGGACATCATATGGACATTTTGGGTGATGAGAAATGTGTTTAGATGACGTCCTGGAGGTGACGTTTTTGTGGTCAGGATTAATTTTGGTTGAAATCAGGTGATATTCTGGGCCAGATCTGACTTGTCTTGGTTTGACTTGATCTAGCCCCAATCGAGACGTCACTGATTGGTCCGGGTCCTGACTGTGCTTGCTGGGAATTGAACATATTGGGGAATGAGTGTGCACAAAGCACTGATATAATTAATAACTCTTTTTTGTTACCTTTATTTAACCAGGAGTATAGTGTTACGGCGTATAGCACATGGGCTTTGTTGCAGCCTGACGGCAAGTTGCGGGTTCGATTCCCGAGCCCGACAACTGCATGTCACTCCCTGTCAATCTGCACTTTGCTGTCCAAATGAAGGCAGAAAAACTTTTTTTTTATTGTGAAAATAGCCGATCTACAAGCTCGTGTTGACATGTTGTGAGCAGGAAAAGGGCATTCATTTTCCCCACAAAAGGAAAAGGTTGAGATACAAGGTTTCTTGCCCGACAACAACAACATTAGCACAATAATAATGTATTGAGACTATACATTATTAGAGTATTATGAGACTATACACACAGCTCCACCAGGCCAGACTGCCTCTAAACACCATTGGGGAACCAGTGACGTGTGTGTGTGTGTGTGTGTGTGTGTGTGTGTGTGTGTGTGTGTGTGTGTGTGTGTGTGTGTGTGTGTGTGTGTGTGTGTGTGTGTGTGTGTGTGTGTGTGTGTGTGTGTGTGTGTGAGATGAGCTTCCTCAGTGGTTTAGGTCCATTTAGGTCCGCATGAATCAATAGCGTCTATCAATAGGATGTTTGCAGCTTTTATTAGAGGTCAGGATTTATCTGAGAGGCAAATGTAAATAGCCATAGAACATATTTGACCCCCAACTTCAAGGGTCACAGGATGGGTCACGGGTGATCTCAATAGTAAATCTTTTTTCAGTGACTGCCATGGATTTTTCTTCTTTCTTTTTTTTTATGGTTTTCTCCTTTTTGAAAGGGGGAAATGTGCTGCGTTCACACTGGCAGTTACTAAGTGACAGCCTACAAGACATTTTGAGTGTAAGAGACCCACATGAAGACACAAGCTGACTTCTTCTTTCGGCTAATTACCATCAGGGGTCACACCACCAGTGGTGGAACAATTACTCAGATATTTTACTTAAGTGAAAGTAGCAATACTCTGTTACAAGTAAAAGGCCTTTGTTCAAAATGTTACTTGAGTAAAAGTACAAAAGCAGTGGTATCAAAATGTACTTAAAGTACCAAAAGTAAAAGTACAAAAATAGCAGATCTACAAGCTCACAACGCATTGCGATGTGACGCGCTGTGAGGGGCTGAAGTGGTTAATGTATGTTTTATAATATATATATTTGAAATAATAATAATTCTACAAAGTAACTAGTAACTAAAGTTTTCAAATAATTGTAGTGGAGTAAAAGTACAATATTTGCTATTGAGATGTAGTGGTAAAAGTATTGAAATTGGAAATACTCAAGTAAAGTACAAATACCTCCAAATTGTGCATACAGTACTTGAGAACATGTACTGTATGCCTTTACACCACTGCACACCACAGCAGGTCATCTGTTTCCATCTGCTTCTGTTCTCATGCATCTTCCTCAGTCACTTCAACTTAACACTAGCAGCTACAGAAGCTACAAAATGACCGTGTTGTTTCACCATTTTCACATTTTCCACTGTTCTTCTCTCTCCACACATTTACTACATGAGGGAAAAACTAAATTTTAATTCAAGCCTTTATATTCATATACACATCTACAGCGACTCTGCGACAGTGTATCTATTTTTTTTTAGCTTTTGCTGTGAAGCCAACTAAATTTTTTATCCCGCGATTTTTGTAACCCTTTTTTTTTCACCCGGTGCCAATTTCCTAAGTGATCCTGGGCGCTACACCAGCCCTACACCAGCACTACACCAGTCCCCCACAGTAGGGAGGCCAGGGCCGAGCTCATGCTTCCTTCAGGCATGAGAGCCAACTGACCTTCTTGTCACCCGACAGGGGGGAGTTTCCCTGGTTGGACGTAGCGCGTGGAAGGAACACGTTATTCCAACCAGTTCCCTTCCCCTCCATCAGGCGCCCCGGCTGTCATGGGGGAGGCGGTATAGCGACCAGGATTACTACATGTTTTTGTGAGGGTATTAACTACCCTAAGCCAACTGTAACTTGATCAACCCGATCTCACACACACACAGTGAAATAGCACGGATTACATTCCGTACATAGACGACTAGAAAACCCGAAAACCTGTGCATAGCCGCCTCGTATCCTCTCCATTGACTTTGTTACGTTTTGGACCATGTCGGAGGCGGGCAGTCTCAAGCAAACTGGAGCCACGTGAAGCACCACGAGCAAGCTAAAGCGAGCGAGTTGCCATGCTGAACATTGTGTCGTTCGCTTGAGCCTGCTCAGCGCCGTCCGAGTTATATACCGATAGGCCTAGAATCGTAAATCATGTTGTGGGGACTGCTCTGCTTCCCAGTTGCAACCCATGTTATTTCACCGTGGGATTCGCGGCTCATATGCACGGCTTTTCGGGTTTTCTAGTCGTCTATTTACCGAATTTTCATTCTGTGCTATTTCACCGTGTGTGTGTGAGATCAGGCTGAACTTGAACAGACTAAAGCGTAATTTATGCCCCGCCGTACGAAGGTACAGCATGGCGAAAATAGACAATTTACAAGCTCACCGGAAATAGCTTTCGGTGTGCAACACCACCGCATGACATAGTATAAATCAGGCTTAAAGACTCGTAAGATAGGAATGCACGGGTCCCACCTGCGTTTTAAAATGATTTTAGCCTCTCTACCCGCGTCAACACGGCTCTTTTCACAACCGACCTGACACGAAGCGACCCGCGCTGTCGTTAAAGACAGACACTGCGTTTTCAACGGAAGTTTTCGATGCCTTCGTTTTGTGAGACAATGGAGAAGATGCAACATTGGAATTGGGATTGGAACAGAGTGGAACAGATGTAAATATGTTATGCTAATCTGAATGACTAGGCCAAGTGTGAACAAAATACATTTGATCTTTAACCCCTTTGCATGTCAAACCCCTATAGCCCTAACCCCAAATCTGCTATTTTTTGCCAAATGTTTGTCTATTTCTACCGAATGTTTGCCTATAACCCAGAACAGAGCCACTCTGTTCATTTGATTAAACAGCATATTCTGAGATGACTTTGACTCAACACGGATTTGTTTTCAGCATATTTTCTTTCACATTATTTTATCGAAGTACTTCATAGCATATTACTGCATGTTATCTGAATACTATTTAAATACTATTTTACCCTCCTCAACCCGACCTGTAGGTAACGGGTTCAACCCACGCACCACTAGTGTAAAAGTATCAGGTGGGCAGTGGTGGAAAAAGTACTCACATTGTTTACTTAAGTAAACGTATCGATACTGCAATGTAGAAGTACTCTATTAAGGTCCGTAATTAAAGTATTGTAGTGGAGTAAACGCACAATATTTGCCTCTGAGATGTAGTGGAGTAGAAGTAAAAGTATTGGAAATTGTAAATACTCAAGTAAAGTACAAATATCTCAAAATCGTACTTAAGTACAGTATAATAAATGTGCTTAGTTACTTTACACAACTGCAGGTGGGAAGTGAAAGGATAAAAAAAAGAAATTCTACTTAGCAATGAAACCTTGATGAAGAGAGAAAAAGAAAAAGTGTGAGAATGTTATTCTCTTCTGCATTCTGCTCACACACACACAATCCCAAGCACAATGCTGTGTCCATGTACAATAACTTGACAGAGACATCGCTTTCTCTGACTGAAAGCTAACACAAAGGATACAATACGGATATGAATGCAGGAAGGAATATCAACAAGCTATCAGATGAATACCTTAGTCTGTGGGGACATTTCCATTTAATGGTGTTAAACAGGGCGAGAGCGGAGAGGTAAAGGAATCATCATTATCGCGTAAACGTGTAAGTGCAAGGTAAAAGCGCCGAAAGCGGCGTTGAAGACAAAGAAACGCATTGAAATGGAATTGTTCTAGAGAGGAAGAGAGTGCGATAAGGGCGCCACGTCAAGTAAAGACCAGGATGGATTTGTCAAGACAAAATGTCTCTGCTACACAGAGGAAAATACAGTAAAACATACAGTACAAGGACTTTGGCTTGGAAGGTTTCTCTGTGTGTACGCTATAACATCTGCT
Organism: Gymnoscopelus braueri; assembly: GCF_963280865.1. Taxonomy (NCBI): domain Eukaryota; kingdom Metazoa; phylum Chordata; class Actinopteri; order Myctophiformes; family Myctophidae; genus Gymnoscopelus; species Gymnoscopelus braueri. The sequence goes on from NC_137608.1 coordinate 1,012,786, forward strand.
GTGTTCCTTCAACTCTGAGTCCACGCTTTATTAGTAAACTCTCAGAGTTAAAGGACGACTTCACCCATTTTCAACCTATCTCCATATAATTGGTCTTCACTAATGCTCAGTGGTGTAAAGTAATTAAGTACATATACTCAAGTACTTAAGTACAATTATTTTTTATTTATTATCAGTACTTTTACTTATACTACATCTCAAAGGCAAATATTCTACTTTTACTCCACTACAATTATCTGAAAACGTTTTACTAGTTACTAGTTACTTTGTAGATTTTGATTATTATTATAAAACATACATTACCCACTTCAACCCTATATACATTTCGGCCATTTGAAAATAACCGATCTGCAATGCATACTTTCTACTTTTGGTACTTTAAATACCTTTTGATACCAATACTTTTGTACTTTTACTCAAGTAAATTTTGAATTCTGGACATTTACTTGTAACAGAGTATTTCTACATTGCAATATTGATACTTTTACTTAAGTAAAACATTTGAGTACTTTTTCCACCACTGCTAATGCTCATTATAAGATGGCACAATTTCTCTCTACTCACTCTGTGTCTCAGAGGAGGGCTGGTGCCAGTTCAGAAACCTTCTCTAAGGTGGAGTGTGCGGAGACGATACTTCTTGGTGACTTTAACACAGACATGATCCGTAAGGAAGCGTCAGTGTATAAGTCATTCAAGGGGTTTTGTCATCGGCACTCACTCCACCAGCTGATCACTCAGCCCACAAGGCTGTGTGCTACCACTCAAACTACCATAGATCTCATTCTAACAATGGACAAGGACAAAATCCTCAATAGTGGTGTTTCTACCTGTGGCATATCTGATCATAACATGATCTTCTGCACCAGAAAGAAACGTATACCTAAGACCGGTTACCACAAATCAGTCACGATCAGAGACCTCAAAAACTATAAGAGTGAGGACTTAGATCACAGGCTAGAGGAACTGGACTGGTCCGACGTACTAAACAGCACACAGGTAGACGAATCTTGGCTTGGTTTCAAAACCAAATTCATTCAAATTTTGGACAGTGTGGCTCCCATGAAAACCATCAGGGTCAAAACCCGCCCGGTACCATGGATGAATTCGGACATCCTTACTGCCATGAAGGTCAGAAACAAAAAGTGTTCTGAGCTTCATAAAGGTAGGATCAAACTCGCCAGGTGTTTTAACAAAGGTCTCGAATCCCACGTAGCTAAACTTGTAAAAGAAAGAAACAAGCTAAGAAACAAGGTTAATGGCATGCTCGAATTAGCAGAAAAAAGCTTCCTTGATGACAAAATTGAGGAAAATAAAAGCAAACCACGAGAGCTTTGGAAGCTATTCAACAACCTACTAGGCTGCAGCAAGAAATTGAAAACCAGGTTTTCAAACATAAGCCTCAAGGTGAATGACACTCTCTTCACATCCAAACATGAAGTGAGTAAAATCCTCAACATATTCTTCACGACCATAACCTCAGATTTGGTTGAAAACTACCCCCTCACTCTGGGTGCTATGGTGAAGAGCATATTGACTCATTTTACAAAAAACAGGGTGTACGCAAAGATGATTTTAAACTCTCCCCTGTGAAAACAGAAGAGGTGTTTAAAAAATTGAGTGCTCTTCATCAACACAAAGCCACAGGCCTCGACAATATCCCCGCCAAATTTCTAAAAGACTCAGCCGCCTCCATTGCTCCAATCATTACCCACATAATAAACCTCTCCATCATACAGGGACGGGTCCCTAACGATTTCAAAAAAGCAAGGGTGACCCCTCTGTACAAAAAAGGAAAAAAATTAGACCCTGGCAACTACCGCCCTATTTCTATTCTTAGCTCCATTTCGAAAGTCATGGAGAAAATAGTCTATGAACAGGTCGATAAGTATCTTGCCGAAAAAAATCTAATCTACAAATTCCAATCTGGCTTCAGAACAAACCACTCCACTGACACATGCCTTCTCTATTTGAACGACTCTATCAAACAAGATGTCGACAAGGGCAAATATTGCGGCATGGTCATGCTGGACCTCCAGAAGGCCTTTGACACCGTCAATCACCCAATTATGATCAATAAGCTCAAAGCAATAGGTTTTGATGATACGTCAGTGAACTGGATGAGATCCTACCTGGAAGGGAGGGAGCAAGTGGTGGAAGTAAACGGCACCCAGTCCCCCCCCCTCCCTGTGACTTGTGGTGTCCCACAAGGAAGTATACTAGGACCTTTACTGTTCCTGATATATGTGAATGACATGTCATCGGCCTGCGACTGCAAGCTGTTCCTGTTCGCAGATGACTCGGCCCTGCTAGTCTCGGACAGGGACAGGCTGCAGGTTGAGAAAACTCTCAGCTCCGAACTCAACAAGATCTGCATCTGGCTCTCTGACAACAAACTTTCATTACACCTGGGTAAAACAGAATCCATCCTCTTTGGGTCCAGTCCTAACCTTAGCAAGGCAGAGAGTTTCACGATCAAAGTGGGTGATGATGTCATCCAAAGAAAGGATGAAATTACCTACCTGGGCTCCATCTTGGAGGCAAACCTCTCTGGTAACAAAAACGCCGAAAAAGTGATCAAAATTGTCAACCAAACAACACGCTATTTGTGGAGGATTGATCGCCTAGTCAGTAAGAATACTCTGAAGATTCTTGCAGGGGCCCTCATTCAAGGTCATTATGATTATGCATGCACTTCATGGTATCACAACACCTCCAAGGCCTTAAAAACAAGGCTCCAAACATCCCAAAACAAACTTGTAAGGCTACTTCTTGGCCTCAATCACAGAACCCATCTAACCCCTGCTCATTTTGCTAGGATTGGATGGCTTAGGGTTGAGGACAGAGTACAGCAACTTGCTATGGGCCTGGTCTTCAAGATACACCACAACATTGGGATCCCCCTGTATTTGTCAAAATACTTCCAAAATGTTAATGCAGTCCATGATCATAACACCAGAGGCAGCTCCACGGATCATGTTCAACCCAGATTTGGCTCAACTAAGGGTATGAACTCGTTCTCATGCTATTCAACAAAAATGTGGAATGCCCTACCAAAAGGAGTAAAGGAGTGTAAAACCCTACTCACTTTCAAAACTGCCCTAAAGATACACCTTCAGGAGGCTGCAATTCGAAAATGGCCCCTGTCTAAGTCTTAACCTACCCCCCCCTACCCCCCCCCCTCCTTCATTTTCCTCTTTTGTATATATATATATTTATTTTTTTTCTCTCGTCATACCAGTAACCTGAAAGCTGATTGTATGACATTCTGTATAGTAGTGTGTATACTGTATCTGCCTGCCTCTTATATTTCATCATGATTTGTGTGCATGGGGTTCTCATCTTAAACAAGCTTAGTGCTTAATGAGGGTTTCCAGTTTAGTAGACCTTGTATTGTGAATTTGTACTTCCATGTACTGTTATGTACTGTCATGTACTATTCTCATGTCTTTCTAAATAAACTACATCAATCAATCAATCAATCAATCCTACCAATAACACCATTGGTATGAAGGTTTGGCCATTTCAGTTTCAGGATTTGAACCATTTTTGGGGTGTTTTTGGCTTCTATTTCAGCGTGGGATATGTCCAGGAAGAGAAAGGCTGTAGTTTGCATTAGCTTGCATTGATTATGTCACTGGTAGGCAGGTTTCTGAACTGACCACAGCATACCAATTTGCTTTGTATTTCTTTATATTAAGTTAGACTTAAGATCTATTTTATTTTTGCTAATTGAGACTTCCAAATGACTTAATTACCTTACTTAATTTACCTCAACACACAGTAACCATAAATTAGAATACTGTACCAGAGCCATAAACTTTTAAATTCACAAAGCCTGCTTCCGGAAATAATAGCTAATCAGAGTTTCATGTGTGTTATTATTTATTTATTTGATTCTTATAAAAAAAAACTAATTGGCACAATTATGTTTTAATAAGCACCCCTGGGGGTCCCCGGACCCCACTTTGAAAACCACTGATGTACAGTATCACATCATGTGCACACATCTCTCTCCTCCTCAGTAAAGCTGAACAGTCCTAAAAACACATCTTTAAAGAGCAACCAAAGTGTTTTACTTTACTATAGAACGATCTAGGTCAATGATGGGTTTAATGTTGGGTCTGGAACACCTCGATGCTGTGTGTGTCTGTAATGGACTTATAACAACATGTGCCTCTGTTTCCAGATGTTTTGGGGTGTGCAGTGTTCATATGGTGTTTCCAGATGTTTTTGGGTGTGTGGTGTTCATATGGTGTTTACAGATGTTTTAAGGGTGTGTGGTGGTGTTCATATGGTGTTTCCAGATGTTTTGGGGTGTGTGGTCTTCATATGGTGTTTCCAGATGTTTTGGGGTGTGTGGTCTTCATATGGTGTTTCCAGATGTGTTGGGGGTGTATGGTGGTGTTTGCAGATGTTTTTTGGGGGGGGTGACACAGATGTTGTGGGCTGTGTGGTGTTCACATGGTGAACAGTCCAGATGTTGTGAACTAGGCTCTTACAATTTAAATGTTTTCACTGTCAGGTGGAAACCTTGTATGTACAAAACCGTTGTTCAGGAAATGATAAAAAAAATAACTCAAACAAACACCTTTTTCACGCACGCACGCACGCACGCACGCACGCACGCACGCACGCACGCACGCACGCACGCACGCACGCACGCACGCACGCACGCACGCACGCCAAAAAAGCAAAAATAGTCACGATGAGTTGTGAGCTTGTAGATCGGCAATTATTTGCTATTTTTGGAACAATATGCTTTGGTTGAATGCTTCCACGCTGAAAATGCAAAGAAAACTACAGCGGATGTTCTTCCTCGCTCTCTCATAGTCCGGTAAATATGTGCTATACTGAAGCTCACAACGCGGCACGATGTGACACGCTGTGAGCTTGTATATCTGCTATTTTTGAATAGCCATAAAGCGGTTAAAATGATCGTGATACTGTAAAGAATTGAACAACAGGCAAGAAAGAGTGTGTGTGTGTGTGTGTGTGTGTGTGTGTGTGTGTGTGTGTGTGTGTGTGTGTGTGTGTGTGTGTGTGTGTGTGTGTGTGTGTATGTGCGTGTGTGCGTGCGTGCGTGCGTGCATGCCTTGTCTTGTCTGTCTGTCTGTCTGTCTGTCTGTCTGTCTGTCTGTCTGTCTGTCTGTCTGTCTGTCTGTCTGTCTGTCTGTCTGTCTGTCTGTCTGTCTGTCTGTCTGTCTGTCTGTCTGTCTGTCTGTCTGTCTGTCTGTCTGTCTGTCTGTCTGTCTGTGTGTGTGTGTGTGTGTGTGTGTGTGTGTGTGTGTGTGTGTGTGTGTGTGTGTGTGTGTGTGTGTGCAGCAGGGGGAGGGGGGCATTAGAAGCCAGTGGGTCAGTCAGACACAGTGACGTGTGTGACAGATCCTCTCAGCCATGCTGGAGACAGAGAAGCGGCTGGTCGGGGGTCTCGGGGGACGCATGTCTTCTAGCGTGTCTCCTAATGTGGTAGCCCAGGTCCCCGGGACACTCCGGTAACCAGATCACTACACGCCCGGGCGCTAAAAAGCTAACAGTCTGGGCCTCGCAAGGCATCTGTGGTCAGGACTCTCTCTCTCTCTCTGTCTCTGCCTCTCTCTCTCTTTGTCTCTCTCTCGCCTTTCTCTCGCTTTCTTATCTCAGTCTTCGTCCACTTGGCCAGGTTGGGGGGGGGGGGGGGGGGGGGGTTTGTTGGGTTGCCAACAGTCACTTGAAATTACTGGATTGTCTAAAACTAAAAAGACGCGTGTCTCTCATTGAGCTGATAAGGGGACACGCTTTTGTTCCTTATTTTTGGAGAATCAATCAATTGACACGTCTTACTTATGTTCAAAGAGCTCAAAATGCATAATCCAGTGGTGGAAAAAGTACTCAAATGTTTTACAGTATTTAAGTAAAGGTATCAATACTGCAATGTAGACATATTCTGTTACAAGTAAAAGTCCCAAATTCAAAATTCACTTGAGTAAAAGTACAAAAGTATTGGAATCCAAATGCACTTAAAGTACCAAAAGTAAAAGTGCTAAAATGTTTGAAAATAGCAGATCTACAAGCTTCTAGATCGGCTATTTTAAAATAGCCTATGTATGAAATAGGGCTAAAGTGGTTAATGTATGTTTTATAATGTAATAATTTATATCTGTAAAGTAACCAGTATCTAAAGTTTTCAAATAATTGTAGTGGAGTAAAAGTATAATATTTGCCTCTGAGATGTAGTGGAGTAGAAGTAAAAGTACTGAAGATTGGAAATACTCCAGTACAGTAAAAAATACCTCAACATTATACTTATACTAGTATAGTACTTAGTTAGGTACTTTACAACACTGGTATGGTGACTTTATACATTGTCAGATACTTGCATGTGTCCTTATTGTATATGATCATCACTTTACCCAAATACAGCTCAAGTGGAGTTACGAGGTTTTTGACTATTAATGTGGAGATAGTTGTTATGTCCATCATTGATTAGAATGACAAAAAAAAACCTTAGTTGGAGTTTGAGGATCCAATGGAGTTAGGAGGTTTATTCAGAAGCGCTTTTAGAAAAAAAGTCATTGGTTCAGTATTTGCAAACCTCACACACAGACGTCAAGGGTGTTCAATAGCACTGATGTATTAAAGAAACCCTCTACACCTAGTAAGCTGGACCAAATATCTTAGTATGGCTAAAGTTCCCCCTAGAATGTTCGCTTTAAAAGAGTCTTTTAGAATCCGCCACGATCATCCGTTCCATAGTTGTGGGCAGTTGAATGTAGGTTGTTTTCGACAAAAAGCAACAGAAACAGAGAAAAAGCAATTTTTCCAAATCAAATAACAAGGAAGTGAATGTGCTGTTTTTTTTGGCGACCTCGTGATTTGCTGCTGCTTTGCTTCTCTGGGAGTCAAATGGTGACTCCCAGGTTGGCGAACAGCGCCATCTAGTGGAAAACCACTGAAAACACAAAATCTCGTCATTGGCAGGCGAATGAGCCTTAGCAAAATCTGACGAGAAATCTTGTCATTGGCAGTCAAAGAGTTAATATAATATACAAACACAGATTTTATTTATTTATCATAAATAAAGGAAGCCCGGCCGGGTGTCCATTCTTTGAATTTCAGGGTTGTTGGCAACCCCCCAAAACTTTAGTCCAGGTCAGTATCAGTGTGTTGTACATGAGATTAAGAACCAGAGTATCAGCGAGTGTCAAGTTCAACCAGTCCACAAAAGGTCACTTTGACTGGTATACAGGTAATCCACAGGTCAACAAGGAAGAGCAAAAGTCTGAGGTCATGCCTTGTTGTTCAACAGTCGAATGGTAGCCAGGTGCAGTGGTGTAAAGTAACTAAGTACATTTACTCAAGTACTGTAGTACAACTTTGAGGTAGGCCTACTTTTACTTTACTGGAGTATTTCCAATTGTCTATACTTTTACTTCTACTCCACTACATCTCAGAGGCAATTATTGTACTTTTACTCCACTACAATTATTTGAAAACTTTAGTTAGTATACTTTGCAGGTATAAATTATTACATGATAAAACATAATATTAACCGCTTTAGACCTATTTTATACCTAAGCTATTCAGGGCCGTGTGGGAATACGTTATCGGTTACGGGTGCTGTATGCGCATGCATGCACACGCGCATGCATGCACGGGTGCTGTGTTCCATCTACAAGCTCACATCGTGTTGCGATGCGACGCATTGTGATCTTGTAGATCTGCTATTTTTTTGTACTTTTGGTACTTTAAGTACATTTTGATACTAATACTTTTGTACTTTTACTCAAGTAAATGTTGAATTCCAGACTTTTACTTGCAACAGAGTACTTTTACTGTATTGATACTTTTACTTAAGTAAAACATTCGACTACTTTTCCCACCGTTGGCCGGGTGTAACCTGTTCATGTAATAACGGCCCCATGTGTTCTATTTACATTCACTTATTCTACAGACAGAGTTGATTGGCAAACAGTCTCATTTTCATCATAGACAGAAAAGGCTCTGCTGAAGCCCCCATTCATTGACAATAAAATATATTTTAAAAAGATGTATAAAAATATTATGTTGCTGAATGTGTTGGTGCTCTTCGAGGGTCTCATGGCAAATACTCCGTCTAACGTTTGAACGAGTGTCACAATGCTACTAATTGAAGCAACGTAAGAGGCTCATATCTGACCACAGATGGAGTTCAGTGTCATCTTACCACCTCGTATTTCCTCCAGTCACTCAGCATTCCATCAGCATGCACTGGACACATGCTTTTAAAGGAAAAGATTCACTCACGTTTTCTGTCAAAATAAATGAATGGAATCATGTGGATCTTGTGGATCCACATGGGAACCGTGTGGCTCCAACGTGGCTGGCATGTGGTCAGCCTGTGACATCACTCATCTGATTTATGACATTAGTCATCTATGACAGCGGCTTCCCAACCCTTTTCTGGATCAGAGCCCGCTTTTGAAAAAAATGAAAGTGTCCGCGGCCCACCCATCTGACCACTTAACACGGCAGAAAAAAAGCCGGATGGGTGGGCCCGGGTGCATTGTCAGAGCAAGTTTCTTTTAATGATCAATCAATCGACCGTGCTGCGGCTTGGATGGATGGAACTAAGCTAGTATTTAGGTGCTATTTATCGGCATCACAATGAAAACTCATTTTTTTTATGTTTTAAAGAAGAACATTTTTTTCTACACTACAATTTTATTTTAAATCTTAATGTTATATTATTATTAAATTGTATGTTTTTTACCAATTATTTGGGGCCCACTTGTAGTGTCCTTAGGGCCCACCAATTTGGACATTTATACAATCAAATGAAAGTTGAATATTTCAAAAGTATAAAACACTATGTGCGAGGGAAAAGTGGAGGTACTTTTGTGGCTTACTGCAGCTTACACTCAACCGCTGATCAGTGCAGTGGTTTGTGAGATTAGCTGTGGACACGCACGCACGCACGCACGCACGCACGCACGCACGCACGCACGCACGCACGCACGCACGCACGCACGCACGCACACACACACACACACACACATTTGATCGGATGAACCATTCATCAGATCAACTTCACTCTTGCCGCGGGTATTTCTGAGGACCCCAGGAAGTGTAGTGTCGAGTGTGAAGTCAATTCCGATGAGAGGTTGTCCAGAACCGGCCTGTTCTGAAGGGTTACTGCCTTCTGAAAGGACTCTTGCAGTAGTGTGCATACTGTAACAAAGACTGTGATGAGGTGCACCTGCGTCTATTTTTTGGTGAGTCTATACATGAATGTGTTCTCCTTACCTGGTTTATATCTGTTATTCTTGTCAGATTCGTTCATGTGCCTGATTGTACGGTGTGTGTGTGTGTGTGTGTGTGGGGGGGGGGCTCTTTGGCAGCCTGGCAGGCCCTGAGATTGCGTAGCCATTTTCCATGTGGCATCATCTGAAACAGTCCATGAGTTTGGGATGGCTTGGGTCTTTGATCATTCCACAGGCTTTGCTGACCTGTCGTTTAGGGCTTGGATGGGGGTAGGTCGCATCCACTGACGCGCTTGGCTGTATACGCACAACACTTTGCATTTTCACTTTATGGAAGGCTGGTGTTGTCTTTATCATTTTAAACTACTTTTGCTCCCAGTTGCTCCTATAATAAGAATTGATAATCCCTAACAGTGGGCCTCATGCAGCAACCGTTCTTAAGAGGAAATTTCTTCTTAAACCCACTTAAGAAGATGTTGGTATACTCCAATGTTTTCTTAGCTGTGATCTGTTCTTAGGTAAGAACAGAATCTACGCACACTTTCCTAAGAGGGCATTTCTTCTTAGACCCACTTAAGAAGTTTTTAAGTAGATTTTGGTATACTCCAATGTTTTCTTAGCTGTGATCTGTTCTTAAGTAAGAACAGAATCTACACACACTGAAGAGCACTCTTAGGGTGGCCTTTGAGTTCTTAAGTGTGACATGTTTGTGCAAAAATAATTTATTCTCGAAGCTTCAATTCTACAGTTGTATAATATAGGATTTAAATTACAATAATATTTTTTATCATATCTTTAGAGCAGTGGTTCTCAAAGTGTGAAAATAGCCGATGTACAAGCTCACAACACGTCCCATAACTGGCCATTTTGAGCATGTAGATCGGCAATTTTTTTTTACAAGATAAATCTTGAAAAAAAATCCATGGCAGAAAATATTTTCAGGTGGGGGTCTGCAGCCAACCCACCCCATAACCCCCCACCCAACCCATCCTCATCGCCCCCCCCATTACCCCCACCCTCATATCCCCGACATTCGCCACACCCCCATTTTCCCGTAACCTGACACCGTCAAATGGAAGAAGCTTGCGAAACACATTTGTTTCACAGCCTACTTCCCATCTGAGACTCCGGTCGCAGAATCGATGACAGACGGTTTTTCATTTTTTTCAAGCTACTAGGCAGGTGATTGGATGATCCCGCCCCTAGCAGCCGCTGATTGGTTCGAACACGCAGTATTCGGGCAGCTTTACTCCCTGCGCAATCCCAGACCTCCTTCCTGAAATCAAATGCAAATGAGATTTCCGGAGGGAGGGGGGTTTACCAGGCAAATTTTCCCGTCCCCTTCCCTGAAAGCCCCCCTATACCCACCCATAATACCCATCCCCATACCCCCCTCACAGTCCCCTACATCCCTCCTTGCACCACCATATCACCCACCACACCCCTATTTCCCCATTACATACCAAGCAGCTGCTACCTTAAAGACCCTCCATATCCACCCACCAGCTTTCAGTAATAAAATGTTTTATATCCACTACTAACGCTACTCCTGAACATGAACATCAGCAAATTTACATTGATGTCTAGTGGTGATATGTTGATTAATGTGAGAGAAACAATAAAATACATTCATTAATTAAATAAAATAATTTGCTGTTCACTTCAGAATTATCTCCACAGAACTATTGATTTATGTATTTTTATTTTGGAGTCTGGTGTGTTCAACCATCTTTAGACTTTAGTTTAGGTATTCTTTACTTCATTCTCTCAACTTTATTTCTTTGAGTGATTTCCTGTGATTTCTGTGTGCAGCAATCACACACAGGTGTGACTGCAGGCAGAGCCATGCAGACATGCCTTATATGGGGATTGGCTCCCTATGGTAATTAGGATTAACTGGCACACCCCTTCAAGTTACGAGGATTGGGATTCATCATCATAAGAACATAGTTACGAACAATTCTGCCTTTTAAGAACGTTTCATGAATCTGACTCGACTTCTCTTAGGAATTCACTTAGGAAGAAATGTAAGAGGAAACATTAGGAACTTATTGCTGCATGAGGCCCAGTCTCTTTTGTTGACTCTAACATTGCACAGTGAAACAGCTCTCAAAGTCACTTTACAGCACAGAGGTGAATCTAAATCCTTTGGTCAGGTCATACTGTAGATATGTGAATGAAACACAAAAGTAATGCAAAAGGTCATTTCATTTTCACTGAATAGTGTTTTCAATGCCCTTAAACATCAAATAATGTTTTTATACACATGGACCCTATAGTGACCATTTTCTGCATGTCATAACAGGTGAACAATAGGCGAACATTTGGCGAAAATTGTCTATTTTCGGTGAAGAGATTTGGTGTAGAGGGAAACTGGAGGGGGCCAAGAACATTGACCCCTTCTTCTTTTTCCTCTACACCAAATGTCTTTGATGGAAATATCTGATCTACTGTACAAGCTCACAGCACATGGCGTTGGGATGCATTGTGAGCTTGTAGATCTGACATTTTTGTCAAATGCTCACCTATATTATGGAATGTCCAGAATAGGGACACTAGGGTTCCTGTGGTTAACCAAAGGCAGAAGATAGGCTTTTTTCAAATAAGATGAGGAAAGACAAGTTAAGGTATGACAAGAAAAGACAAATCAAAACCTCAAATATCAAAAACTATGTGGCGGATATGCACCGTACAAATATAATGTGCCTCAACAATAGATTTATATTCGACCTTGTGGCTGTAAATACAGACAAGTAGCCTACATGTGTTTGTCTCATGATGTCAACATTTTGGACACCATTAAAGAGCCAAATATGGGATAAATAGTGAATAGGATCAGTCCCTGAGTGGGAAACACTGGCCTCACTGCTCAATACCAAGAATCCCTTTTTACTATTATTAATCCATTAAGACCGGGAACACTTCTGTGTCATTTTAAGATTTTTTTTGTTATAGCCTACATGTATAACCATCATGTTATACTTTGGCTATTCAAAAATAGCAGATATACAAGCTCAAGTGCCACGCTATGAGCGCGCAAATCTGCTTATTTATTTTTCGTGAAAATGTTTGCAAATCTTTGAATATACTGTATTTATATATTTTTAACTACATTCTTAATTCAAATCTTTGCTCCTGGGGGTCCCTGGAACAAAACTTGTTCATGTCAAGGACCCCCATCTCAAAATATGTTGTTCCAGGCCCCCCCCCCCCCCCTATATTCCAAGATTTGCCATTTTCAAGATTTTTCAAAAATAGCAGATCAACAAGCTTGTAGCGCGGCACTCTGTAACAGTTAAAGTGGTTACACAGATGCGTTCCCGGTCGTAATGTGTTAAAACATGACTATAACCGTATAGAGTATACACTGGTGGTCTTGTGTTAAAATAGCATCACATTCATTTGTGCCGCGGAACTGTGTGGATTCTTTAAAAAAGTTCACCTCATCACCAGCCGAAATGTATTGGGAAAAGATGTTTATTGGCTACTAACATATTTATACAGTGAGATATGCGATACTTATTGGAAGAAGAGCTATATTTACTGTGTCCATTCTCTCTATAATGCATTCCCATGGCGTATTAAAGCGTATTCCCCCAAGCAGGGAGAGATCATACTAATGGCACCGGCACAGATCAGGGTTACACGCCAACCCCACCTGCACTTTAGGGCAGAAATCATCCATCACTTCCCTTTTAAAATGGACAGAAAATGTATCGTTCCGTACACTCTGCCTCATAGCCCCAACAGATGAAGAAGACACTCTCAGTGTAAGTCCCCGAGCCCAGACTCACAACATCGTATCGATACTCCCCCCACCCCCGTCGCCCTCTCAGCGAGTATAAGGTATCCACCAGCCCAAGGTTGGCGCCAGCCACTGTCTTTTCTGCACCACAAACCAGAATTAATTGCAAATCAATCGAACAAAGTACAACTGATCAGTAAACCAATTAGTAATTTTAGCTCTTTGCCCGGGTTTTAGCTTTCCTTGAAGCTTCCACTGTATTTGCAATTCTCTCATTCATATTTATAGATTGTGCTGTATGCACTCTCTAACGCCTCGTTCTCTTTTTTGGACCTTGTGCATGGAGTTCATTCTATTTATTTTTTACCCGAGTGAAAGTCAACCGTATCACCGACTGCAGTCGTTCATACGCAGAATGTGGCTTTTTGGGTTCGTTGGCGATTCCGGTTTTGGAGTGTTCTAACTCTGGTTCTCAAACTTTTCAGTCCACGACCCCCCCAAATAATCATATTTGAACTAGGGACCCCCCACCCTGACAAGAAATTGTAGGAGTTGAGGCATTACATGTAGTTTAGACTCGGTTCCAAAGATAAATATTGTGAAAATAGCCGATCTACAACCTCACAATGCCTCGCAGCGTGAGCCGTTGTGAGCTGTCGGCTATTTAAAAGAATGTTGCCTCTTTCTTGTTTTTTGTATTTTTTGTATTTGCTTTAGGAATTCAAAATGTCTTGAAAGTCTTACAATGTTCACTTTACTGTTGAGTGAGAAATCAATGTTGTCCATTACGTAAATAATCTGGGGACCCCCCTGGGGGTCCCGATCCACAGTTTGAGAACCACTGTCCTAACGCACCGACTACCCATGTTTTTGACAGATATTTTATTTAAAAAGTGCAAAATGTTCTAATCAATACTAAAAACCTACATTTTACAAACCACTTTCAACCTGCCGTCCCTATTTTGCGCAAGTTTTCAAAACCTTTCAATACCTTTCAAAGGTAGCCGATCTACAAGCCCATGTGTTGCAATGCGATGCGATTGTGAGCTTGTAGCTTTGAATGCGGCATAATTATACTTAATACTCTTGATTGGTTCAATATTCATAAAACCCACAATCAGACTTAACCCCTTCCACTTTTTATTTCAAAATCTTTCAGAAATACGCTTTATGCGTCAATTCTTTTGCTATACTTTTTCATTAAACTTTTGTTCGACAAAGTATGGAATCAATTTACAAAAGAAAACATACAAAATGAAAGTATGCAGATACAAGGTTTCTGTCCGAGAGCAACGATACGCCCAGAAACCTGAAGCATCCCTCTGCCAACGTGTCAGTGTGACAGAGCCGTCCCCATCACTTCAACATGAGAACAAGTTACTGTTGCCATTTTGTTTAGTGTTTATTAATCCGTCTGAAAAACCAACGTGGCTGTTTTGAATTACAGATGACGGTGATAATTGATGGGAGAATTATACGGTGCCTGCCTGGTGAAGCTTGTCAGGCGGGATAAGTATATCCCATGTCAGTTGTTTGTGCCGCTGAAACGAGACCCAGACGGAACTCTCAAATGTTTACGTTGTTTCTGCTTCAACGTTTTGCCGGGCCAATTGGACCCCTTAGCTGAGAGAGAGATGACTCAGGGACCCACCCCCCCCCCCCCACTACATATTGTATACAATTGTGTTGCAGATTAACTCTTTCACTGCCAGACTTATTTCTGGCTGCGTGCACCCACTGCCAGCGATGTTTCAATGTTCTTACCTTTTGGAGTAGTCAATATTTATCTCCAGTCTGATCAATCCCCTGATAGTTGGTAATCATGGGGGGTTTCACTGTGCTTCCGCGAAAGAAAAAGGAAGTGTCATAGCGACCCCCCCGTCCGCTCAGAGCACAGGTCTCCGCCAGGTCAGGTAGGTTATTGTGGCCTCCTGGTGGCGCTACAAAAGGCCAATGTGAAAAGGGTGGCATTGCTTCCTCTGCCTAGTGGGAATGTGCGTGCAAAATTTCACGAATATTGCATGCTGCATTGATGATTTGAGGCATTTTGTTCAAAACTGCCCAATCCTGCAATTTCTGCCAACTTCTGCAATTCTATTTAGATACTGTGTACCGATTTGCGTGTTTTTTGGCCAAAATCTGTAGGAGTAACATAAAAATTGGCCTCCTGGTGGCGCTACGATAGGCTGATCTGAAAAATGTGGGGCAGAGGTTCTGCTGTGGCATCCAGGGTGTGTGTGCACAGTTTCACAGCGACCGGGCCAACAGTGGCGGAGATTAGCTGGTCGCAGACGGACGGACGGACACACGGACGGACGGACAGGGGGTAAAACATAGTCTCGGCCATGCCTTTCGGCCTGGCGGAGACAATAATGTATATCTGCAAAGTAACTAGTAACTAAAGTTTTCAAATAATTGCAGTGGAGTAAAAGTACAATATCTGCCTCCAAGATGTAGTGGAGTAGAAGTAAAAGTATTGAACATTGGGGAATACTCCAGTAAAGTAAAAGTACCTCAAAATTGTAGTACTTGAGTAAATGTACTTAGTTACTTTACACCACTGTATGCGTCCGTCCATAACGGTTTTGGACATACAAGGTTTCCGCCAGACAGACGGCGGCGATAAAGCTACGAGACATTCCGTGGCGGTAATTTCCCCTTCCCTGACAGCTGGTGGGTAATTTTCATGTCTGTACCCATTCATAGGTTTGGGACCCCCGGCTACGATTAGAGACGTAGCGCCGCGGCTCAGAAGGAGGATTGTAATTGTGGTCTTTGTGGATTGATGTGATCATCACTGGTCATCCACTGTGTCGCCGTTGGGCAGCAGCCACACATACGTTCTGGTCTCTACCTTATAATTTAGCACATGTAAATGGCTCTTTGTTTTTTGTTTTTCTCTTTTTACCCCATTTTTTCTACCCAATGTAGTCGTTTTGCCAATTGATTCCTCCCCACGCACATGTCTGTGTGTTTTCCACTGCTGTTGTATCTAATGACTCACCTGCCAGTGGTGTATAGTAACTAAGTACATTTACTTAAGTTCTGTACTTGAGTACAATTTTGAGGTATTTGTGCTTTACTTGAGTATTTCCAATTTCCAATACTTTTACTTCTACTCCACTACATTTATTTAAAAAATGTAGTCGCTAGTTACTTTGTAGATTGATTATCTCACAACACAAATGGAGAGGTGTCCCTTTTGGAACCTCAACCTCTTAGGTACTACTCACGGCCAAAGCACTGCTCCACTTCTCTCCCAACTTTCTACAAAAATCGCTCATGCAAAATGCAAAAACAACACAAATGGAGAGGTGTCCCTTTTGGAACCTCAACCTCTTAGGTACTACTCACGGCCAAAGCACTGCTCCACTTCTCTCCCAACTTGCTACAAAAATCGCTCATGCAAAAGTATAGAAGTACTTCTATTTTATTTTCCACCTTCACATGTGTCTCCTTTTATAATAATCATAAAGTGCTCTATATTTCATCTCGCAATTTACTTCCGGGTGTTCCGTTTTGAACAGCCAATCATCTGCGAGATAGTGAGCACGGAGAGGGAGAGAGAGAGAGAGAGAGAGAGGGGTGAGAGAGAGAGCGCGAGAGAAAGAGGGACGTGCAAGACAGCGACACAGACAGGGAGAGAGAGGGAGAGAGAGAGGGGTGAGAGAGAGCTCGAGAGAGAGAGTGAGGGAGGGAGGGAGGGAGGGAGGGAGGGAGGGAGGGGGAGGGGGAGAGAGAGAGACAAGGAGAGCGTGTGTGTGTGTGTGTGTGTGTGTGTGTGTGTGTGTGTGTGTGTGTGTGTGTGTGTGTGTGTGTGTGTGTGTGTGTGTGTGTGTGTGTGTGTGTGTGTGTGTGTGTGTGTGTGAGAGAGAGCGCGAGAGAGAGAGAGGGAGGGAGGGAGAGAGGGAGGGAGGGAGGGGGAGAGAGAGATGATGAAGGAACGAGAGAGACAAGGAGAGCATGTGTGTGTGTGTGTGTGTGTGTGTGAGAGAGAGAGAGAGCGCGAGAGAGAGAGGGAGGGAGGGAGAGAGGGGGAGAGAGATGATGAAGGAACGACACACAGCTGTGCGCAATGACTGCACAGACAGAGAGGGAGAGAGAGGGAGAGAGAGACAGAGAGAGAGAGAGAGAGAGAGAGAGAGAGAGAGAGGGGTGAGAGAGAGAGAGAGAGAGAGAGAGAGAGAGAGAGGGAGGGGGGAGGGGGAGAGACAAGGAGAGCATGTGTGTGTGTGTGTGTGTGTGTGTGTTTGTGTGTGTGTGTGAGAGAGAGAGCGCGAGGGAGAGAGAGAGGGAGGGAGGGAGGGAGGGAGGGGGAGAGAGAGATGATGAAGGAACGACACACAGCTGTGCGCAATGACTGCACAGACAGACAGACAGGAGAAGCACAGGCTGCACAGCTGATTTTCAGCGTTCGCTGTTGTGATAACTATTAAAGTTTCTAAAACGTAACTTTCAAGTGACGTTTATAGGGGGAAACATGATGAAAGCATTTGTTTTCGCATTGGTAGGTCAGGAAACAAATTATAATACTATAATACAATTAAAATTACATTAAAAAATATATATCTTTTTTTTTAAACTACATTCAAATGGCAATTTTAGCATTCGATTTACAAAAGAGAGAGACACAGACACGGAGAGAAAAAAATACTCGGGGGGTGGGGGGGGGGCACAACACGGCCGATCGATCTACACCAGACTTTTCATAGCGAGCGTATGCGTGGTGCGCACAGCGCGTTTGTTTAGATCCAAGTGATTATCAATGATACCGGCTACACCAGGCGTGCGGATACGCTGTTATATTATCTTATTAATTCATTCGAACTCTGTAGAACTTCTCCGTGTTGTGTGTGTGTGTGTGTGTGTGTGTGTGTGTGTGTGTGTGTGTGTGTGTGAGAGAGAGACACACACACTGCAGGCAAAGGGGCGGGGGGCCGGGTGAAGTCAAGGCACAGACGGGTCGCCTATGTTGTTTACGGACAAAGGATGTTATGAGACAACAAAAATGAAACCTGCCTTAACAGTTGCGTGCATTAGCACACAATGAGGCTAAAGGAAACATTCTGTCTAAATCACTAAATCTCCAGTTTGCTAATTCACTACTTCTACTACTACTTCCCTATTTGAAACTTTCAATTTCTCTAAATATTATACACTTTCACGCCAGCCTACCCAGCCAGCACGCCCATTGCGTCCCATATGGTTTCAAGGTGGCCTAAACCATATGGGCCCCATGTCGGCAATGTCAGCGGGATCCACTTGGGTCCCAACTGGGATGCCCATGTGGGATATAAGTGGGTTCTATCTGGGCCTTAGGTGGGTCCCACCTAGGCAATTCTATGTGGGACCAAGGTGGGTCCTAACTGGGTTGCCCATGTGGGCTATAGGTGGGTCCTACCTGGGCACTAGGTGGGCCCCAACTAGGCAACTCTATGTGGGACTGAGGTGGGTCCTAACTGGGTTTGCCCATGTGGGCTTTAAGTGGGTACTACCTGGGCCCTAGGTGGGCCCCAATTTGGCAATTTATGTGGGGCTGACATGGGACCCATATGGTTTCAAGGTGGGCTGAACTATATGGGCCCACTTGGGCTTTCCCGTGTGGGCTATACGTGGGTTCTACCTGGGCCTTAGGTGGGCCCCACCTAGGAAATTATATGTGGGACCGAGGTGGGTCCCAACTGGGTTGCCCATGTGGGCTTTAGGTGGGTTCTACCTGGGCCCTAGGTGGAACCCAACTAGGCAATTTTATGTGGGACCGAACCTTATTGGACAGACAGGGGGACAAACACACAGGGACAGAGACAGAGGGGAGCACAGGACACTCAGTGTTGCCATGTCCTCTGATTATAAGCGAATTTGCCTTACTTTTCACCACAGTGTTGCCATGTCCCACAATTATAAACGACTTTGCCCTACTTTCACGCAATACTCTCGCTCACACTGTGAGGTGGCTGTAAGGTGGATCTGCGATGCGAAGTGTACGACACGTCACGCTAGATGTGAGGGCCGCGCAGCGGCCCGAACTTCTAGTTATTACAAAACATACATTAACCACTTCAGCCCTATACACATTTCGGCCATTTGAAAATAGCCGATCTACAAGCTCACAATGCGTCGCACAGATCGGCTATTTTCAAAAGATTTTTATACATTTGAAAACTTGAAATGGGACTTTCTGCATAACGAGTACTTTTACATTTGGTACTTTAAGTAAAACTTTTATACTTTTAAGTACGTTTTGAATTCCAGACTTTTATTTGTAACAGTAGTATAGAGTATTTCTATATTGCAGTATTGATTTGAGTACTTTTCCCACCACTGCTCACCTGCCATGTGCACCTCACCGCTAGGATGTAGAGCCTTTGTCCTACTCCTCCCGCCCAACACTCCCTGCGGACAGGTGTTGCCCTCAGCCCGCCCATCTGACACTTAACTGTTAAGTGGTCAGATGGGTGGGCCGCAAACACTTTTGAGATTTTCAAGTGGGCCCTGATCCAGGAAAATGTTGAGAACCCCTGTGTCTTAGACAGGCACAAGCATACAGATTTCAGTAAGTGATATGTTATTGTTAAAATAAGTGTCAAATATATCTATATTATGATAGTAATCATTGCTATAGAGCAGGGATTCTCAAACTTTTTTATACCACAACTTCATTTTATGGGGAAGATGTTTGCCGACCCCACAGTCAAAGTGGAAATAAAGAATATCTTGAAATAAAAGCATACATTGCTGGCCTTACATGAATGTAAAGCAGTGATTCCTGCTGATTTGTAGGCCACCGCCTACCTTATCAATGAAATAAATGATTAGGCCTAATATTGTACTCAATCAATAAAAACAGCGGAAGTGTTTCTGTACACACATTTGTAAACTGTAGCATATTTAGCCAAAATAGGTTGCCAGAACACCGGACCGGATTTTCTTAATCCAGCTCTCGATTTTATCTTTGGCCACCGACCATGTGCTTTTCTCCATCCCGGCCGGGATGTTGGTAACTGGTCGGTGGTCGGGTTGTCTGTGAGCATGACCTGCCCGCTCGGTAATGTCTCGATCGCGATCCGTAAATTGAATGGTTTGTTGACTCAAATGCAGATTTGGGGGCTTGTGTTTGTGTTTGTGTTTGCTAGCACATAGGCTACAACAATTTACACAGTCAGTGACCCCTCCAGCGCCAATTTACCAGTGTTATTTTAACTCAGAGAGGTACAAATGGAATGGTGTGTGTGTGTGTGTGTGTGTGTGTGTGTGTGTGTGTGTGTGTGTGTGTGTGTGTGTGTGTGTGTGTGTGTGTGTGTGTGTGTGTCAAAATCTGGGATAAGGATGAAATACCAGCTGAAGTAAATTACAGAGGCATCTCCTTCCTGTCTACAACAGGCAAAGTATTGGCTCGTATACTGGCTAACTGGCTACTGCCACTGTCAGAAGACATCCTCCCAGAGTCGCAGTGTGGCTTCCGCCCCGGAAGAGGAACCTCATACATGATTTTTGCAGCTCGCCAACTGCAGGAGAAATGTCGTGAACAACACCTATCCCTCTACATGGCGTTCATCAACCTCACAAAGGCCTTTGACTCCGTGAACAGAACTGCCCTCTGGTGTGCCCTCTCCAAGATCGGATGCCCAGACAAGTATCTGAGGATCTTGCGTCTGTTGCATGATGACAGCGACTGTAGTTGGCAATGGTGGCTCAGAAACAGCTCCTTTCAGAGTAGACACTGGTGTCAAGCAGGGCTGCATCATTGCACCAACCCTGTTTGCCATCTTCATCTCGGCCATCCTCCACCTCACCAGCCAAAACCTACAGTACCTGAGGGAGTCAAGCTCACATACAGGACTGATGGCGGGCTCTTCAACCTGAACAGGTTTAGGGCAAAAAGCAAGGTGCTCACATCCTCCATTACTGAGCTCCAGTCCAGTATGCAGTTGACAATGCCCTAGTTGCTCATTCTGAAGCGGATCTCCAGAACATCTTGGATGCCTTTGCCAGTAGTTAGGGCATTTTAGCAATATGTGTGGACCATCTGTGAAAAAATGTACTACCAATAGCTTTCTTCACCAATGTGTTCTTATAGGTATCTAGAATCACCTCTCAATTAATGCAAACCCAAATCCTCGTGGAAAATCCTGGAGAGCCAATCAAAGTCAAGGAGCCCAGAGGGCTTGGGTGAAAAATATGAAAACAAAATAAAAGTCTAAAATCAACTTGTGAGGTGTCTAACTAGGGGTTTTGAGGGGTGCTGAATCCATTCCATTATTTTTGAGTAAAAATGTCTCCCTGGCCATATAATACTGGTATATTGGTTATTGTTAAGCTGTAATGTAAAGCACAGTGTATAATCAACGGTAGGGGATTGGAGTGTTGTTGAATTGATTCTATTCTGAAAAATAAAATAAGAAAATATTGCTAAACACACAAGAGTGTACACCTACTGTGCACATGCTCAGTGGGATACACTGTCTGCATGTGGGGACTTAAGGAGCCCCAAGGGCTTTGGTGAAAAAAACGAAAAGTCTAAAATTAACTCTAACTAGGGGTTTTCAGAGGTGCTGAATCTAATCCAACCATTAGTCTTGAGTAAAAAAAACAACTCATTTTCCATAACAACATATTTTATTACATATTACAAGAAAAATGTAAAGTAAGAAATGTGCATTATTGATGAAACCTGGTGTCAGTCTTACTCAGCCAACACCTCATCTTCCTCACTCCTTTTCTCGTCTGCCTGGTTGATGTTCTTGCATTCTCCATTACACTTGCCACAAGCAGATATACACTTGACCCCCTGCTTTTTACAGCAGCACCTACAGTCTACAGTCTCCCGCACAGTTGCAGCTGATTAATTTCAGTAGATAGTCTGGGGCAATGGGGTCTGTGGTAGGGACTGGTGCATAGCCTTCTCCTCCCAGTTTCCACCCGTAGTCGAGGACATCCAGTGATGGACTTTGTAGCAGTAGCCAGTCTCTGGTTTGGAGATATGCCCGGAGAGAATGCTGTGCTGCAGCTGCTGTAGTCAGGGGCAGTTTCTCTGGTCTGACATTCCCAGCAGCAGCATGCTTGCTGAACATCTCAAATCTGAAGTCCCCCAAGTCTTTTGGTAGTTTCCCGTGGTACATGAGTTTGAACAGTTCACAGCCGGCTGTGATGATGGCTTCTTTCTGGGCTTGGATGTCAAGAAAAACGTCCATGGCTGCCTCGGCTTGGTCTGTCTTGCAGAGCTTACTTAGTATAGTTGGTTTGCCAAAACCAAAAATTGCAGACACAGTATCACAGCCCGAGAAGCTGTGTAGGAAGAGCAGATACTTCCTGTATTTCTCTGGGTGGGCCTCTTGGATCTTTGCAACATCATAAGATAATTTTTTTGCTGCTGTGATGAAGATGGAGTGGTCTGCTTTATGATGAATGAGCATAACCAGGATGTCCGTATCCTCAGCTCTCACCTCAACAGGGGAGTCTCTTGCTTCATCTAGAGCTGCCTGGACGATAGAAGTGTCTGCATCTGCAGCATTGCTGTACACGGATTCCACTACTACTGAATGTCTCAGTAAGTAGCAGGATGAGCTGGGCCTTGTTACTCTTGTTGTCAAGGACATTTTCTCTAGGAATGATGTTTTGGATGTCTGGACGAATCTGGATGTCACAGCATGCTTGCTTTGTACGTCTGACGTGATCATGGTCCTTGGTCGAGTTAACATATCCGTCAAAGACCACAGTGATCCGGAGGTGCTGGCTCCCCATGGCCTTCACAAACCGGAGGTAGTTCTCAGCGATGTCCTTCCAGGTGAGGTTAGCCTCCCACTTGACATTGTGCAGAAGCCAACCACCATCGATCACAAGGCTCGGGCATGGGGGTTGCTCGACAGGTTCCACAAATGCCTTCAGGAACTTTGCTAGGGCAGCCTTGTCTGGCTTTCGCATCTTCTGGTTTCTGTCAAAAAGAGACATCGGTGTTGGCGTCAACTCAAATAGCAGAGCTTCTTTGGTCTTGACTTGTCTTGACTTAGTATAGTTGGTTTTGGCAAACCAACTATACTAAGTAAACTCTGCAAAACAGACCAAGCCGAGGCAGCCATGGACGTTTTTCTTGACATCCAAGCCCAGAAAGAAGCCATCATCACAGCCGGCTGTGAACTGTTCAAACTCATGTACCACGGGAAACCACCAAAAGACTTGGGGGACTTGAGATTTGAGATGTTCAGCAAGCATGCTGCTGCTGGGAATGTCAGACCAGAGAAACTGCCCCCGACTACAGCAGCTGCAGCACAGCATTCTCTCCCGGCATATCTCCAAACCAGAGACTGGCTACTGCTACAAAGTCCATCACTGGATGTCCTCGACTACGGGTGGAAACTGGGAGGAGAAGGCTATGCACCAGTCCCTACCACAGACCCCATTGCCCCAGACTATCTACTGAAATTAATCAGCTGCAACTGTGCGGGAGACTGTAGTACACGCAGGTGCTGCTGTAAAAAGCAGGGGGTCAAGTGTATATCTGCTTGTGGCAAGTGTAATGGAGAATGCAAGAACATCAACCAGGCAGACGAGAAAAGGAGTGAGGAAGATGAGGTGTTGGAGTAAGACTGACACCAGGTTTCATCAATAATGCACATTTCTTACTTTACATTTTTCTTGTAATATGTAATAAAATATGTTGTTATGGAAAATGAGTTGTCTTTTTACTCAAAACTAATGGTTGGATTAGATTCAGCACCTCTGAAAACCCGTAGTTAGAGTTAATTTTAGACTTTTCGTTTTTTTCACCGAAGCCCATGGGGCTCCTTAAGTCCCCACATGCAGACAGTGTATCCCACTGAGCATGTGCACAGTAGGTGTACACTCTTATCAAGTGTTTAGAATATTTTCTTATTTAATTTTTCAGAATAGAATCAATTCAACAACACTCCAATCCCCTACCGTTGATTATACACTGTGCTTTACATTACAGCTTAAAGGAGAATACCGGACAAATTAAGTGTTGTCTTTGATGTCTCGTTACTCACCTACCGACGTGAAAAGTGGCGTTCTTTTTTTCCATAGATTCCCCTGTCGTCATTTTTTAAACCCCCTCCGTTGTCATAATGGGAGCGCGTGGGTTAGGGAGATTCGTCTATTATAACCGATGCAAAGTTTTTTTTTTCTCTACTGCTAGTCATTGTGGAGTCTCATGGTAGTCAAACATGCGCTGAGACTTCCTGCTTTCAAATCCATCGCTTGAGTGCCAGGATTCCTAAGAACGAGTTGACACGTTCTTTTGAATTTTCATTGTTTAATCTGTGATCGCACGGCTTTGTTTATTTCTCATCAACACTTTCGTTTTCCACTTACGTCACACTCACCCGGAGCCGGATGTAAAAACACACGGTATAAAAGACAAACGGACAGCTCAACTTCTATTTTCTTTGGTCCGGGTGACTAACAGTCATCGTCGTAGTGTATCACGTCGTTTTCAGGCTGATCAGCGGAACGGGAATTGTCGAAAACGTCACATCCTTTGAATGACCGGATATGACGTGGGCCTGTTTGGGAGGGGGTGAGCGAGGTGATCAATGTTTGGATGTGCTGCTCTCTACTGGTGGAACAATCGTAGGTGCTTGACAACACAATCAGAGAATGTATTTGAATGAAAAATTACAAAACAAAAAAATTAAAAAACACGCAAATTGCTGGCACAGTGGTGAGTACATTATGAATAAACTCTGGCAGTCAATGTGTTAACAATAACCAATATACCAATATTATACGGCCAGGGAGACATTTTTACTAAACAATAATGGTTGGAATGGATTCAGCACCCCTCAAAACCCCTAGTTAGACACCTCACAAGTTGATTTTAGACTTTAATTCTTTTTCTTATTTTTCACCCAAGCCCTCTGGGCTTCTTGACTTTGATTGGCTCTCCAGGATTTTCCACGAGGATTTGGGTTTACATTAATTGAGAGGTGATTCTAGACACCTATAAGAACACATTGGTGAAGAAAGCTATTGGTAGTACATTTTTTCACAGATGGTCCACACATATTGCTAAAATTCCCTAACTACAGAGCTTATCGTTATCGACTCCTGGGACTTGACATCAACATCAAGAAAACTCAGGTCCTGTACCAACCAGCTCCTGACACACCCTCCCAACCCCCCACAATTTATGTGGAAAACAACATCCTGGGAAATGTGGATCAATTTGCTTACCTTGGCAGTCTTCTTTCCACGAGAGCTGTCATTGACGCTGAGATTCACCACCGCATAGGGTGTGCCAGTGCAGCTTTTGCTAGGTTGAGGAGGAGAGTGCTGAATGAGAATCGGGACATCCAGATCAACATCAAACTCCTTGTGTACCAAGCTGTAGTTCTGCCCACTCTGCTCTATGGGGCTGATAGCTGGACCACCTACAGCAGACATCTGAAGGCCCTGGAGCAGTACCACCAGCGATGTCTCCGCAAGATCCTCAGGATCAGTTGGGAAGATAGGCGAACCAACATCAGTGTTCAGAAGGAAGCCAACATCCCCAGCATCACCACAACCATCACTCTGCACCAGCTACGGTGGACAGGCCATGTCACGCATGCCTAACTACCGCCTTCCAAAACAAATGCTGTATGGCCAGCTGAAGGAGGGACAGCGCACTCAAGGGGGGGGAGAAAAAGAGGTACGAAGACAACATCAAAACACAACTGAGAAAGTGTCGCTTTAGCCTCAGAAACTGGGAGGAGGCTGCCCTCCAGAGAGACATATGGAGCAGGATGGTCCATGAAGGCACAGGACACCTAGAAAAGGACCTCCACCGTGCCGCAGAAGCAAAGAGGCAACAGGGAAAGGAGATATCTTCCACCAAAACAGCGCCTCAAACCACCACCACCACCACCACCACCACCACTGCCCAGTCAACCATTCACATATGCCCCCACTGCCATAGAGACTGTGGATCAAGGATCGGCCTCTACAGCCACCTGAAGACCCACAGATGACCAGACCCACCAACAGGAGGACAATCATACTCGTTTCGCCGATGATGTGTGTGTGTGTGTGTGTGTGTGTGTGTGTGTGTGTGTGTGTGTGTGTGTGTGTGTGTGTGTGTGTGTGTGTGTGTGTGTGTGTGTGTGTGTGTGTGTCTCTTTCCTGTGTTGCTGCTCTGCTGGTTCTCGGTCGGTTGGAAGCTGGAGCTGTATGTGTATGAGGAGTCAAGTGGCCGTCTTTGAGGTCAACTCTAACGCTGGTCACGACGACAACACTTTGTTTCCATTTCTTGATTAAAATAAAAATCATATTTTTTCGATAGCCAATGCACGACCCCAAAGGCACCTTCCTGCGACCCCACTTTGGGTCGCGACCCATATAGTTTGAGAACTGCTATAGAGTGAGTGTGTGTTCAGTAACAGGGGACTCCTCCTCGCCAGCTCGTATATGTAAAAAAAAAAAATGCATTTTCCAGTCGTGTCACCAATTTTATCCAATCAGGATAAATAATTTATTCAGGATACAGATTCAATTAAAGCTTCTTCTTTTTCCACCTCGGGCGGGGTGGAAGCCACAGTGCATTTACCACAGTACTTTGTAAACGTTCACCCTTAAGTTATGGTTTTAAGCTGTAACTAATATACATCACCTGTAAGATATGGTTTTAAGGTGTCATATATTCATCACCCTTAAGATATTATTTTCAGGTGTAAATATATATATTTTTTAAACTATGTAGGTTTTATTTTGAAAAGCATTGTCTGCATGGCGCTTTTATTTTGGGGGAAAAACAACTAAATTATGCTGAGGCTTTCATTTTGGGGGAAATAACTGTCTGGAGCTTTTAATTGGAAAGAACTATGAGGGCGCGCTCTGCCAATGCAAATGCAAATGCAAATGCAAATGCGTTTTTTCCAAGAATCCACGCATTTGCATTGACAAAGTATTGGCAGAATGTAAATGCGTGGATTCACGCAAGAGCGGATTTTTCCGCCTGTCGCGCAGACCTTGCGTTTATCTGCTCTACACGACTTAGTAGAAAACTGCTGGAGGCAGGAGCATATTTTCCCCCTCTGTCCAATCGGGTGAGTGGAAGGCGGACCGTCTCAAGACTCAGGAAGCAACATGGTGCTCAAGGCAGAAGGCGGTGCGGGCCACGGGGAGGGTCCTGAAAGTGAGTGACAGGCGCGTCACTCCCGTTTTTTAGAATCTGCTGGCTGCAAAAAACTGCGGCCGCGCACAACCTGCGTTTAACAGCGGCCAGCCAACTTTTGGTGGGAGCGCGCCCTAAGGAGGGTTTTTTGAAAGCCTGTGTCCGGGGGTTTTCTTTGGCAAAAAGAAACTGCTGTTTTAAACAGCGACCAATCAGAATAGGGGGTGGGGCTAAGTACACTCCAATTAAGGGCAAGAACTCTCAACCGAATCAAGTGACTTGACTCACAAGTCTGTACCATGAACCGTTCAAAGGTTATAGCAAACCATAGGAACTCAATGAGGTAAATGAGGTAAATGAGGTAAATGGCATACACTGCACACAAATGCCAAGGTAAATTCAAAATGGCTGACTCCCTGTTGGGTTTAGGTTGGAATACTGTATCATGTCCCGACTTACCCAAAAGTATCTTTCTAAGTTCCCATACAGGTAGGTGAAACCGTATTGTGGGGCTTCAACTTTAAAATGTTGAGCAATTAGGCCACACCTCTTTTTGAGACCGATAAAGTATCTAAAAGAATTGGCACTTGTGATGTGTGTGCAAAGTTGCACAACTTTGTTTAGGCCCTCAAAAATGCGATTAATTTGTTCTTACAAATAAAAGCTTGCTTTCAATAGGGCTTCGCACTGGTGCAGCGCCGTCCCTGACAACTTGGTGCAATTGGAAGTGATGACACAAAGAAACGAGCAAACAAAATGGATTGCAAAAATATGCCATTGTTTGAGCTCTATCTTTAACAGTTGCAATGTGTATATTGTTCATAACATAATAATCAGTTCCCATGCAAGGAAGGCATAACAAGATATCAAACCCAAAAATTAATGATTAACCAATACAGCAGCTTTTTTTCTGCAATCTCATACCCTGTAATGTATTAAAGATACATACATATATTTTGGTACTTATCGGAGTCCTTATCTCGAGCCGTGGGATTAATCTGATAGGGTATAATTTCTCATGCGTCTGTGTCTCGGTGGTTGTAGCAGTTATTTGGGCAGCGGCGCTAAGACGTGTGTAGGACTTCAAAAGGTGTCAAAGGGCCTCTTTGTGCGCCGTGATAACATTCATGGCTGCCTGTCGGCACGATAGTGAACGCCAGTGGTGGACAGTAACTAAGTACATTTACTTGAGTACTGTCAGCTAAGTATTTTGAGTACTTTCCTTGAATATTTTCAATACTAATGACTTTTTTCTAAGACAATTGCACTTTTGACTCCAATAAATTTTTAGGAAGGGGAAATAAAAGGACAATATTCATGAATGAACCACTTAAGCTCTATTTCAAATACATTGAAAATAGATTACCTACAAGCTCACAATGCGTCACAGTACAACACGTTGAGAGCTTGTCGATTTTATTGTATTACCTTGGACCATGTCACGTTCTTCTTTTTGGTGTGATAAGCTTTTGTTGGTTGCAAATTATTAAGTATTTTAAAAAGCATGCATTTTTGAATACTTTTTTAAAAGCAAATACCCAGTACATTAACACAAATTTGACAGAGCCGCTGTCACTTGTAGAGTCATATTTTTTTTACTTTGACTCAAGTACTGTCGGTGCGATAGTGAACGGCGCTTGAAGCATGCTGTTTGCACAGTTGTGACTGATGAATGTTGTCTTATCTGAATGTAAGACACCGTACTGTATACACATGAACCACAGCCCTGGTTTGAAGGGCTCCCCAGCCTGCCGTCCATGTGACATATTACTGTAATACATTCCCAGAAATGGTTTCAGGTAACGTTGGATCATCCAAACATTTGATAAGCTCTCATCCCCCTGTTCCTGATAGAGAGGCTCATTGATTACTTAATTTGGCAAAGGGGGGAGAGAGAGAGAGAGAGAGAGAGAGAGAGAGAGAGAGAGAGAGAGAGAGAGAGAGAGAGAGAGAGAGAGAGAGAGATACAGAGACAGAGATAGACAGAGACAGACAGACAGACAGACAGACAGACAGACAGAGAAGAGAAAGAAGAGAGAGAGAGAGAGAGAGAGAGAGAGAGAGAGAGAGAGGAGAGAGAGAGAACAAGAGAGAGATGTGACTGGGTGAGAGCTATATAATGCTATGATGTACCATCTTGTAGTTCTGCCCTAAGATCTTTTTCTTTTAATGTATTCCGTTTCTGCGGGGCCTGAAAGGGAAAGGGGAGAGAGAGAGAGAGAGAGAGAGAGAGAGAGAGAGAGAGAGAGAGAGAGAGCTGGACGAGAGGACGGGCTGAATGGATGCCATTAATTTAATTGAAGCGCGGGGGCCTCCAGTCCTCTGACAACAGATAAAACATCTTGGGTGCCCACACGGCAGAGCTCTTCAGGGCGGGTGTGCCTTAGAGGGGTCTTCATAGTAAACAACACGCCATCCGTAAACAAAGGCTCCGGAGAGAGAGAGAGAGAGAGAGCACATCCACGCTCTATAGAAAGACTTCAAGGCCATGATGGAATATGTCAGAGATGGGGGCTTGAATGGATACTGAAGAGTACCCCCCCCCCCCCCGCTCCCATCCCTATTTCCCCCCTCCCCTCCCCACCCCACCACCCCACCACCCTCCACTTAAGTATTCAAGCCTGTATTCTGACCATTGTGCATCTCTCTCTCTCTCTCTCTCTCTCTCTCTCTCTCTCTCTCTCTCTCTCTCTCTCTCTCGCGCTCGCTCTCGCTCTCGCTCTCTCTCTCCCACTCTCCACTCACGGCGATTTCGTTCTGCTTTATTTCATGTTTTTATGTCGTCGTTGTCGGACAGAAACCTCATAACTCCATATTTCAACTTTTTTTGTCGATGTCTTTTTCTTTTCTCCATTAATTAATGCCCTACGGTGTCATATACAAGAGCGAAAACGGCCAAGCCGTGAGCATGTGAATCGGGCTGTTTCCGCTATTTAAACATATTTTTCAAGGAAAGTTGAAGTGGTTAAGTGTGTCTGTGGGTTTTCATAAATATTGAAACTATTCTAATGGGAAGTATCAACACGTGCTTGTGACTAATGACTACACTTCGGATCCATATCCGATGTGTAGTCTTTTCCTGCATGACATAACGGTTTTGGACATACAAGGTCTCCAGCCCGATAGTGACGCGATGCTGGTATATGGCTGCCAGCTATTTTGGTGTCAGTGGAGGTGAGCTCCCCATGCCTGCATCTCCAGCAGAGAAAAAACACACATAGGCCATCCACTCTGCAGCTCCTGGGGTCATTGAGATGCACACGCACGTGTCACCCTCACAGTCCCCGGGTGAGAAGAATGATATTTATTGTGATAACCCCCCCCCCCCCCCACATACATACTGTATATCAGGGTAACTCCAATACAAATCTTAAAGGTCCGCAAAGAAAATGTTTCAATATGACAACGGTCCGTAAGGCCAGTCACAAGCCACATGAGCCATCTACACATGTACAGTATAATTGACTGTACATTGACACGGTAAACACCTGAGATGCTTAACGGCCAGCCTTCATATATTATTTAATTTATATATGTATTTATTTTAATTTTCTTAGAGCACTATATATATATATGTCTATGGCTATATATATATATATATATATATATATATATATATATATATATATATATATATATATATATATATATGTGTGTCAGCAGGGATATTTCACATTCAAAAATGTTTGAGGTCATTTTAACGTCTACTTCAGTATTTAGATATTTGACATTCATTTAATCAGACACGCACGCTTCCTATACAAACCCATTGTAACTTCAAACTCCATTTTAACCATGATAGATTAACTGGTGACTGATATTGTCCTTCTAATACGTGAGGGGGCTGTGTTTTTTCAAAACTTTTTTAATTTATAAAAAATAAATAAAATAAAAAGTAATTTTGGCCTTATTAGAAGGCCAATACCAATATCAAAAACGAGTGTTTTCAATGATTCTAACTTGGTTAAAATGTTTGAAGTTCCAATGGGTTAGTATATAAGGGTCTGATCAAATGCATGCATAAAAATATCTAAATACTGAATCAAGAAAATTTGGGGTGCTCACAAAAGCCTGAGTAGACGTTAAAATGTGTTTCACATACAACGCTAATAATTATAACTTGCTGTGTCTCCAAGTATTAGTGTACAGTATAACTGTATTTTTGCAGTGCAGTTGCTGGCCGACCAATGGTACGTCTCAGCTCCATGCTTCTATTCTCAACCAATCACATATTCACTTCATAATAGAGCACAGTATTTAAATGGGGAAGTTGCATTGCTCATTCCTTGCTTTCCTTTTCACTGCTGCCTGCTGCTGTACTGCAGATGCTTGCTGCTTTAAAACTGCTGCTCACCCTCCACCACCCCAGCTACCACCTGTCGTTTTGGATATGTACTAGGGATTCAGAGTACCTAAAAGCAGATGCAATTTATCGCCAAACCAAAATAAATATATTGCTCATTCTATATTTAAAAAAATAATTTTTATCCATCATGAATTGTCCTGACAGAACTAACATAATATTACTGTTGTGTGCAGCTGTTAAACCCAGTGAGATTTGATTAGGCTACGTTGACCATTGCTTTCGCAAATGGGAAGTGGGAGCTTCCCTTGGTCCATTTGGTTCATTGGTTTATTTTGTGCACACTCAGCGTTACATACATTACTGCACAAAAGATGTTTATGTGGTTATGTCGTTCATTACTGATTCAGAAGTTGTGTCCGTGCGGCTGCGGGCAGGTTCTTCGATCTATAGCCTATATACCTCTGAGAAATTATTAATTTGGTCAGATTATTCATTTGTACATAAACGTCATGTCCCCTCCCGCTCCCTCAGGTCTGGTGATGCCAACCTCCTTGAGGTCCCCAGGACCAAGGTGTTGGGTCACGTCAAAACCACATCCGCGCATCTCTAGCGTGTGGTCTGTGCCGTGTGAACTATCAATGAATGACCCCAACACGTTTACCAAACCAAATCACACACAGTGGAATAGTCGACACATTCAGTGCACTGCGTGCAGTGGAGACAATAGAGAATTTATAGCCTGGAATCCAGACTGATTCGCTCAGTTTGGTGGATTTTTTTTTCTCACTTCGCTTCTCAGTCTGGTAAACCTGCTACTGTATTTCCAAGGGGCGGGACCGTCGGGACAGGGCACCCAGGCGCCGCGGCTTCTGATTGGCCTGTTCAGCTCACTTACTTGAGAACAACATCCTCTATTGCCATCAGGTTTTCGTAAGAAATACTCAACTGAACTAGTTCTGTTACAGCTTGTCAACAATATATCTTCTGCTCTGGATGATGAGAAATGTGTTCTTGGGGTTTATTCGATGCTGTCAATCATACAATTCTTGTTTCTAAACTCAATAGATATGGTGTACAGGATGTTGCTCTCAAGTGCTTTTCTAACTATCTAGGGGACAGAGAACAATATGTGCCATCAACGGTTGCATATCTGAGTTGAAAATCTTAGTCGTGGTTCCCCGATTGTTGTTTTGGATTCATATTAATGATTTAGCCATGAACTGTAAAAAAGTTTTTCCTAAAAAAAATTTTTTATTAGCGCCCTATCTTATACTTTGTTGTATTACAGTGTCAAACATAGCTGATCTACAAGCTCTCATCGCTACTTTTTGCTTATAAAGTCACGCCCAAAAATAGGGAGGCTAGGTTGAAAGTGGTAAAGTAGTTCTGTGAGGTTTTATAAATATTCAACCAATGAAAAGTAGAGAGCTTGGGATTAATTACTGTAATAACTACATTGGATCCATTGCAACACGCGTCAGGTTCTTTTTTTCTCCATTATTTGAAAAGTAACGGTTTTGGACATACAATGTTTCCACCTGACAAGATAGTACATTGTAATATAACACAAAACATCGGACACACACCGGCGCTCTTGCGTGCATTTACTCTGTGATACTGTAAATAACGTGCTTGATTGCAGAGTTCGCCGTTCCATCTGAGAATAAAGACAATGTACTTCCTGTATATGACATCCTATATGTCAAAGAAAGAAAGAAAATAAAAAAAGTCCACACATGCAGGCAAAATGGATGTGAAAGCTGCCTTTGAATGGAGGGGTCAGGTGAATGGGGAGCGCGTATACGTTTGGCCACTCAAAAGCAACTGGTATTCGGATATGTCACATTCTTACCTGAATTGTCCCTCAGCATGCGTTGGCTTTTCAAAAAGGCTTGAATGGCGACAACACAAAACCCAGCGGAATCCATTAGAATCACTCTATATCCACCCTGGAAACGCTGAGAGAGGATGGATAGCACAATGCCAGACATCTGCCACAAGCTGTGGTCCTGTATGCACGCTGAATGACCAAGGTCACAGCCTTACTACGCCGCATTCTCACAAGCACCCCCGATCGCATATACGTGTGAATATGGACCTCTTTAAAAATGCCGTGCTTCATCGATGACTACCACTCTAAATAGAGCCTGACCAACATATTGGCTTTTATTTGATTTCATTGACGACATTGGTATCGGCAATTATGCTGCCGATTTGTACTGTTTTTTAAACATTAACATGTTTTCAAAAATAGCTGATCTAAAAGCACAAAACCACTTTATCCCTATTTGAGATTTTCAACATTGTTCAAAAATAGCAGAAATAGCCAATCTACAAGCTCACAAAAACACAGCATTTTGGCGACATCTGCTAGCTTTGAAAATTTGTAAAGAAAACAAAACAAAAAACTATATATAACTAAACAAAATAATAAAATGTATACCCAATAATACCCAAATATGGAGGTCAGGGTTAATGTATTTAACAATGTGCTGATAGTCGTCAGTCAGTTGAAGTAATCATTGGGCTATCTATGTAAAGACATCATCAGGCAACGACATCACAACGTCGTCACAACCATGTTCTTTCAAATTAATCGTCAAACAAAAGAAAACGTCATTTAGTGAATTTTAACAACAGATCTAACTGCCTCTAGTAGCTTCAGGATATTAGTTGTCAACACTGCTAAACAGTCTTCTGTGTAACACAGTGGTAAATTCACTATCAACAGTCGTCGGCTTCCTGGGCCAAACCCAACTCATCGGCTTCGTGGATTTGTCAGACTTTGTGAGACATTTGTGCCACTGGAACAATATAAGCCAACAGCGCAGCACACATTAGGACTCTACTTTAACAAGCCAGAGTTAAGCTACAGTGTGAGAAATGTTCTGCTGGGCGGTGCATCTGAATGGAGGACCAAAGCCAGATCATGCTGCTGTTGCAGTGGAGTACAAGGTGTACACCTTTGGAGGATTCTATGTCGGCAACAGTGATCAGATTGAAGTGCATGTCTTCAACACAGTTTATTTACGCTGGAGGAAGTTACCCCCTGTGACAACTGGAAGAGGAGAACGTCACCTTGAGGTTCCTTCCGAGCTTCCGTGCTACGGCCACACAGCTGTGCTAGTAGGAGATATCATCTACATCTGGGGAGGGTATCCTTACTGGAACGTGCTTTATGCATTTGATGTCGACACCCACAGAGGGTTCAAACCCAGGGTTTCTGGGACTGTTCCAGAGACGATCGAGGTACTGGCGCTCAGCCTGAGAAGGTCATGTATATACATGGAGGTTTCATCAATCTGACTAGACTACTCACTAATGACCTCTACAAGTTGGACACCACCACAATGGTCTGGTCTTTAATTAACACCAGAGGACCTCCACCACCTGCTTCACGATATCACTCTGCCACCATCATCGGGACAAAGATGTTTGCATCTGGGGGCTGGGGCCCGATGTGAGGCGGGTACCACACCCCCATCAGAGTGTTTGACACAGAGACCAACTGCCTGCTGAGCACGCCTTCTGCACAGCTTCAACCAGAACGACGCTACGTTCATTCAGCTTTTGCCTACAATGGAGAGCTGTACACATTTGGTAGTGGAAACAATATGTCCGTCAATGATCTTTGGAAATACAATCCAGAGACCTTCACCTGGAAGAAGGTAGAGCCCAATGGGAAAGGCCCGCCTAAGGTGTCTAGGATGGGCTGTTGCATGGTGGGAGATCGTGTCACTTGTACATCTTAGACTTAAGTCCTAGTCTGAAGACATTATGCAAGCTAGCAGTTATTCAGTACAGTCTGGATCAGTCGGAACTCCCACATAACATTAGGTGGGAACTGGCAGCCATGACTACCAACCAGTGTTCATTTTTTTCGACTAAGACTATGACAAAATTGTTACGTCGACTACCTATTTTTCACTGACAAAAAAAAAAAATAAATATATATATATATATATATATATACTATGATGACTGAAACTAGGACTAAATATATTGACAATTTCATCAACAAATAAAAAATAGACAAAAATGTTAAGGAGGGACTAGTGGAGAAGAGATCCAGTAACTAAAGTTATTTTATGCTTGATTGCATTTGCATGCTGAGAAGTAGATGCATCGTGCTGCGACGCGTTGTGAGCTTGTATATTGGCTATTATCAGCATGCAACCAAGTGTAAAATCAGGCTACATACATTTGTGTCGACAAAATCAACAGTAGATTTAGTCGACTAAAATCTGATGATATTGAGTCGACTAAAACTAGACTGAAACTAAAACATTTCAGATGACTAAAATATGACTAAAACTAAATGAGAATGTAATCAAAAGACTATGACTAAAACTAAATTTGCAGTCAAAATGTACTCTGCTACCAACAGCAACAGATAGTCCACTAAACAGACAGACAAACAAACAAACAAACACACAAAACAAAAATCAATGACTTACTGGCACAGATTCATAAACCACAGATCATCTGAGCACAGTCTTGCTCTTCTATATTTTACAGTGGAACCATTAATAATAATGCTTGTTTGGAAGCTGCACCAAATTATCACCTTTTGATTTCTGTGATCAATAATGAGACCCAGTTAGAGGCTGATGTTCCAATATAATAACGGTATACATACAGTGGTTATCTGTTCGTTCATGCGCGATCTTCAAACGGCCGACTATTGCCGCCTATTGGACCTCAGAGGTACCTAAACGTACCTTTAAAAGTTGACGCCCACAGAATCTTAGCTCCTCCTTTTGCAAGGATTAGAACGTTTAGTGTGGCCATTCAGCCACAAGGTGGCGCTTGGTATCAAAATAAAAAAAAGTTAAAGTACTCGTTATAAAGAAAGTCCAGTTTCACATGTTATGTTAAAATTGAAAATAGCAGATCTACAAGCTTACAACATGTAGCTTAGTTCTGCTATTTTTAAAATAGACAAAGTTTATATAAGACTGAAGTGGTTAATGTATGTTTTGTAATAATAATCAAAATCTGCAAAGTAACTAACTCAAATGTTTAGGGGGGCATGGGGGGCTCTTTTTTTATTTTTATGGCAAGTAAATGAAGAATTATACTGCATATATGCGATATTCAGGTTCATATATGTGCATATATGTGGATATATAGAAACAAGACCAGGATACCTGGTTCTGCCAGACCCAGAATGAAGTCCTTGTATGTAACACACCTACAAACCACTTTATAACTGAAAAGCATAAATCATGTTATCATTTTTGTGACATAATAATGATGTCATGAATAGTTTGTGACGAAAGGGGACGAAAGGGGGACAGACTTTTTTGGCTGGGGCCGGGGGACAAAGTGACCATGCCCATGTATGGAGAAAAACAGATACAAAGCCTCATGTAAGCCCGACCCCTTGGGTCTGGCAAATATATGTCTCTTCTATGTCCATATACATGCCACATATATGGATATATATGTACATATATAGAGACATATATGCAGGGGGGAAAGTTCGGATATGTCACATATGATAAATATATATGTTGCATAATATATATAAAAACATATATGTTCATATATTTTCTTTGCCCCCCCCCCCTGGTGGCAGAGGCACCAGGGGGGTGCCTCTGCCTTACAATCGGACTATTGTAAGTTCTAGTAACTTTTGTTTTTCTTCTATAACTTCTTCACTTTTTTCTTCCTCCTGGGAAGTTGGCTAATAATCACATTGTAACTGTCCAGTGTAAAATTTGATTTGCTATTCAGTGATATGTTTTCTAAATTATAAAAGCAGTGCAATAATAAACACATTTTCAGTGCAGGAGCTTAGCTTACATTTTAACTGGGTGTGGGGGGCAGTAAGGATATCAGATATTTTGGATATTTTACTGGCCCCAAAAAAGGTTGAGAACCACTGATTTAGAGCATTAAACCTTTTTGTTTTAACCCCCAAAGAATTTCACTCACCCCCACCTTTGAATATATTTGAAAATATATATTTTTCAATCGCAATCAGAGAATAATAATTAATTCAGATTAAGGATAAGGTTTCTGTTGGAGGAGGAAGCAGTGCATCAAAAGAAATGCTGTTTTGTGAACATGGTAGCATTGTGACTGCGAGGAATAGACCCACAGGGAAACTGAGACACTCTGTGTCAGTGGTAACTACGTACATTTACTTCAGCGCTTGTACATCTTGGAGTATGTGTTTTATTTGCAAGCACATGACTTTCACTCTGGCAGAGTGACTCTGCTACATTTCATAGAATGGTTGCACTTTTGACTCCATTACGTTTTTAGGAAGGGACTCCCAAACGTACAAACATTTTGAGCCCTACTTCAAATGTGGTGAAAATAGCCGATCTACAAGCTTTGGATTTAGATTGTCATACAATAAATGCACGGAATCTCTGTACATCCATCCGTCTGTATCTCGAGAACCGTCCGACTTCAAACATGGCACGCATGCACACATGGCACGCACGCACGCACCCACAACGTCTGACAGAGAGGCGTTTCTGATACTTTTTCTTTTCTTCGAATTGTTCTAAATTTCAACACAGCAATGCATTGACATTAAACAGGAAAAACACTTTGTGATGGGTATTTTTGAATACCTGAGTATTTAGTTGAGTACATATTTTGTTCACCACTGATTGTGACAGGGAAGAATAGAGCTTGCAGGTAAACTGAGCCACTCTGTGTGTATCGCTCATGTGTTGTTGTCGAGAAAGAAAGCTGAAAAGTGTGATCATTTTACACTGTTAAACCCATAGGATATCGCTTCCTGTGTAAACAATGAGCGCCAGCTCAGCATTATATAGGACGCATATCAAAAGATTTGCCTCGTCAGCAATATTTTAACCACGTGAACCCCGGCGGCCCTATTCTTTTTTCTTTTCTTTTTTTTGATTGGCATTTAGTAATGCTGGTACAGGATACATAATACAGTACATAGGTTTGTACACAGTACATAAATGACACAGCGACAATGACAACACAGGGTAATAACCCTAACCCAGTAATAACTGTAGGTGGGTTTATGTTATCCCAGTAATGAACCAAAGAGCAGGTAGAACACCGGGCCCTATTCTGAGGGCGGACTTTCTGAAAAAATAGACGATTTACAAGCTCAGCTGTGACGCGTTGTGAGGTTGTAGATCGGTTATTTTTGGGGAAGAGATTTGGGTTCATGCCGCAGCACCCAAAGGTATGACACCCCCAAGTCTAACCCTACAACCCCTGTAGGAACCTTCCCTAAAACATCCGGGACAACGCTCCACACGTCCCAGACTCTTCTCCCTTCTGGCTCCCAAACTTTGGAATGAACTCCCCATTGCAGTTAGAACTGCAGACGATCACTCCCAATCTTCTGCCGTAATCTGAAGACTCACCTCTTCAGACTCATCCTTAACCCCTAGCACTTGCCGTAGCACTAATATTATGGAAACAAGACCGCAAGGACTTTTTTGGACGGACCTTTTAGACAAAGTATTATAAATGTAATTGTGATGTTTAATTTTTTTTTGCATAATAAAATATTCAATCAATCAATTATACTGTTTGGAATGGTGATAGGTTCTTGGTTTGCCTATCCACTCTGGATTAAGAGCGTCTGCTAGCGTCTGCTTTTTGGTTTTTGTTCCATTTGAATGAATCCTTCACAATTTAACAACCAAAAATGACATTGTACTGTTGTAAAATATCACACCAATCAAATGATGGATTAACTTGGCTTTGTCTCAGCATCAAAGTAATTAGATGAGACATTTATGATTTTGTGGCAAGTTTTGTCACTGATTAAAGTTTGGAAATATTACACCAAAAGTAATATGACATCACCAACTGATTGTACTGTTCAGCACAGTGGCTCCCTTAATGGTTAGACCTTGTCCTGTAAAGACATTTTATTTTACAAAATATACACATCATTTAACAAGTTTCAAATCAATACTGTAAAAAAATAAAAAAAAATAAGATAAAAAACAACAGAGACATTTGATTTTAGATGCAACATTCATTGCAACTAAAATGACCTTAGCTTCATTGGGTGGAAAACAAAACCAAAACCATTACTTTTCAGGAAATGGAAAAAAGAACCATGTGTTCCAATGGATCCACTGTAGATATTATTTAGTCACAAGCTCTTGTTAATACTTTTCATTGGTTCAATATTTATAATATAAAAAATTCTGGCGTCCCTATTTTTTGGTATTCATTAAAGGCAAATATTTTACATTAGTCAAAAATAGCAAACATCTACAAGCACACACTATTATTGATATTTGATTAGTTTTTTTTTAGTTCAGGAAAATCTCAATACAGCGATGCATTGATTTAAAAAAGACACTGTACTTTGTAATAAGTAAGTAATAATACTAGTATTTTTAGTACTGATAATGACAGAGCAACTTTCACTTGTAGTGTAGTAATACTTGACCAGGAGTATCCAGTGGTGGAAAAAGTACTCCATTTTTTTACTTAAGTAAAAGTAGTGATACCACATTATAAAAAATACTCTGTTACAAGTAAAAGGCGTTCAAAATGTTACTTGAGTACAAGTACAAAAGTAATGAAAATATACTTAAAGTACCAAAAGTACTAAAAGGTTTGAAAATAGCAGATCTACAAGCTCACAACGCGTCGCATCGCGGCGCGTTGTGAGCTTGTATGTATAAAATACGTCTAAAGTGCTTAATGTATGTTTTATAGTGTAATAATTTATCTGCAAAGTAACTAGTGAGTAAAGTTTTCAAATAATTGTAGTGGAGTAAAACTACAATATTTTCCTCTGAGATGTAGTGGGGTAGAAGTAAAAGTATTGAACATTTGAAATACTCCAGTAAAGTAAAAATATCTCAACATTTACACCAGTATAG
Organism: Gymnoscopelus braueri; assembly: GCF_963280865.1. NCBI lineage: Eukaryota > Metazoa > Chordata > Actinopteri > Myctophiformes > Myctophidae > Gymnoscopelus > Gymnoscopelus braueri. Next base: position 1,053,014 of record NC_137608.1, read on the forward strand.
AGTATCTATACTTTGTCTCAAGTACTGGGGTAGAGTACTTTGTCAACCACGGCCAAATGCACCGTGCTCCATGCGGCAGAGTAAGCACATCAAATAAATGTGGATTCCAGGTGTCATTGATGGAGAGATACCGGGGCTAATCCAGTGGTCCGCCCGACTCACTTTTCAACCATAAACGCATCATTTTCCGTCTATTTGCCGGGCGAATTCTCAGAAATGACGCCAGAAGACGTTAAAAAGGCCCCATGAAAGGAGGAACATAATGACATTGGGCGATCGTTTGGCCTCTCAGATATGGGTTCAGGAGCTCTAAAAGTAACTTTAGAATTTTGTGGTGAATCAATAATGAAATTATCTAATCTATTTTACCGCCCACCTATGCTTGTATTACGTCATGGATAGTGCGCTGTGCGCTCAGAGCGAGCTGCAAAGTGGATGGCTGCCCTGCCCGTTAAGGAGATGGAACTGAATCCAGTGATATGTTGTTTAAGTGGTAGATGGCTAAGTAGTTCAAATATCGCTGTTAAGTGATCCGAGGGAAGCATTATGCCTCTAAGATGCTGTGCGCCATCACTCAACATGCTTTCTCCTGTTCTGTGGTGAAGCCTTCTCGCTTTTTCTCTCTCTCACTTACCTCCCTTTGTCATGCTATTCTTCTTTTCTTTTTTTTTGTCAAGCGTTGCTAGATGGGACTAAGCCGACCTTCCCCCGCCATTTGCTACCTAATAAGAGGGGGGAAATAGTTGAAGAAATGATGCTTAGAGAGAGATTAGAACGCTCAATGTATGCAATTTTAGGATTCATAGTTAGTCCTATAAAGCGGTGGTTCTCACACTTTTTCATGTCAAGGACCCCCTGTCTCAATTTTTTTTTAATGTGCTGGGATTTTTCAAAAAATAGCAGATCTACAAGTATAAATATTAACTAGTTTTGCTGGGGACCCCACTTTGAGAACCAATGCTATAGAGCAGTGTATATCAACCCTGGCAAACGTCCCAATTTTGGGCCGGGGCTACTGCTGAGGTGTGCCGCGCCGTTTGAAGAAGGTTTGAAAAAAATATCATTTTGAAAAAAAAAAAAAAAAACTTTTTTTTTTATTTTTATTTTTTTTAAACAATAATAATAATCAGGCATGCAAACAGCCCCCGAGGTGAAAAGGGTGACAAATGCTGTTTTTTTTTCGGGTCAGGTGTCACACTATTGCCCTATTTGGATTCAAAACTGCTAGTGGAAGCTGAAAAGCTACAAGTTTGCATGTCTGAATAATGCAAAAACAGAAATATTTGTTTGCATTTGCTTTTTTTCTCCCCCATATATTTTCATGATAAAAAAGTGCGTATCGTATCGTATCGAAATCGTATTGAAGTTGTGTGCCCAATATCGTATCGTATCGTTTCGTGAAATTAGTGTCGGCACACCCCTAGTTTGTGTATATAGATATACCGTATATATATATATATATATATATATATATATATATATATATATATATATATATATATATATATAATTATATAATATATATATACCGTATATCTAGGTGTGCCCTGGGATTTTTTGGCTATGCCAGGTGTGCCCACAAAAAAGGTTGATAGACACTGCTATAGAGGACAATCCTTTATAGGTTTGAATCCCAGCGTCCCTATTCCGGTCATAATAAGCAAACATTCAGTGAAAATAGGTGAACATTAAGCAAAAATAGTAGATCCATAAGCCTGTATTGGCTGTTTTCAACCTTTTCTGGATCAGGGCCCACTTGAAAACGACTGGCGCGTTAAGTGGTCAGGACAGGCGGGTGGGCCGTATACATTTTCAGTTTATTTGTGCTGTGTTTTTGGCTTGAACCAATGGAACGAATAAGTTCCTATTCATCGATATCACAAAGAAAACAAATTATTTCAGGGTTTTATCCCATTAAGACCAGGAACGCATCTGTGTCATTTTCAATGTTAGCTATAACCATCATTTTATACTTTGGCTATTTAAAAATAGCAGATATACTGTAGATCTGCTATTTTTGAAAAACCATGAAACTTTTTACAAATCTATGAATATATATATTTGAAAGGGACATTTTTTACTCAAATCTTTGCTTCTGGGGGTCCCTGGAACAACATATTTTCAGATGGGGGTCCGTGACCAAATACATAATAATTTTGGGGGTCGTTAACATGAAAAAGTTTGAGAACCACTGATATAGCAACATACGTTTTTTTCAGAAAACTGTTTAGAAGACATTCATATAGATGCTTTCCCGGATTGAATGGGTTAAAGGACAAAATATACACCCTCACGGCCCACCAGTGGGCCCCCGGGCCATAAGTCGAGAACCACTGTTTTTTACGTGGTTGATAAATATTGGGGTGTGGGTGACACGTGGCCTCCAGAGTTCCCAGTAGCCCCTTCTGGCCTGTCAACATCAATACCGTCAGCGACAGAGAGCTCTCCCTGAAGGCATTCACGGGACAATGTCTCTCCGTTTATAGGAGTTTGGAAGGTGTCAATTCTTTTCACCTCATGGGAAAAGGTATACGTTTTGTGGGACTGTGTACGGCTCCGCGGCAAACAATAGCCTGGGATCTTATCTACCCCACCAGTGGATGGTTTTGGTTCAAGTTGAACCGTATCCAGTGGTGGAAAATAACTAAGTAAATTTACTTAAGTACTGTACTTAAGTAAATTGTTTAGGTACTTTTACTTTACTGGAGTGTTTCCAATTTGTTATACTCTAACTTTTACTCCACTACATCTCAGAGGCAAATATTATACTTTTACTCCACTACAATTATTTGAGAACTTTAGTTACTAGTTACTTTGCAGATATAAATTATTAAATTACAAAACATGCATTAACCACTTTAGCCCTATTTTATACCTACGCTATTTGAAAATAGCCGATTTACAAGCTCACAACGCGTCGTATCGCGACGCGTTGTGAGCTTGTAGAACTGCTATTTTCAAACATTTTAGTACTTTTACTTTTGGTACTTTAAGTACATTTTGATACCAATACTTTTGTACTTTTACTCAAGTAAATTTAGAATTCCAGACATTTACTTGCATTGCAGTATTGATACTTTTACTTAAGTAAAACATTTGAGTACTTTTTCCACCACTGACTGTATCACAATTATTTTCCCACTGCAAACAATGGAAATTCATATCAGCAGAATTCTTTTTTGTGAAGGTAAAGTGATTACGCTGTTTTGAAAGGCACACACGGAACCGTAATCCAAGTGAGATAACATTTTATCCACCTATGGAAAGGTGCAAACACTAAACTCTGGAGCACTGGAAGATTTCTCCTTTTATCGTCTCTTTACCTCCAGTATCACATGAGAAAAGGGAGCTCTCGCTTATGTTGACTCTTTGCAAGAGAAAGCTGTTTGTTTTTGCCCCGACATCAAAACCTATTTGTTTTTTCCCTCGTTATGAATCCATTTAGGCTGGGAAAGAAATCATTACAATTCCATTGTAGTACAGACCAGTGGTGGAAGAAGTACTCACATACTTTACTTAAGTAAAAGTAGCTATACCACAATATAAAAATACTCTGTTACAAGTAAAAGGCCTGTTACTTCAGTAAAAGTGCAAAAGTATTGGTTACAAATATACTTAAAGTATCAAAAGTAAAAGTACAACAATGTTTGAAAATAGCAGATTTACAGGCTCGTAGATCGGCTATTTTCAAATAGCTTGTGTACAAAATGCTGAAGTGGTTAATGTGTGTTTTATAATATAATCATTTATATCTGCAAAGTAACTTGTAACTAAACTTTTCAAATAAATGTAGTGGAGTAAAAGTACAATATTTGCGTCTGAGATGTAGTGTAGTAGAAGTTAAAGAATAGACAATTGGAAATAGTCCAGGAAAGAAAAAGTACCTAAAAATTTTACTGAAGTACAGTAAATGTACTTACTTTATACCACTGCCTACATGTGCCCTATATGCTGGTCCTGTGTTGGCCATCAGGCCATGTGTGACCCTGTGTTGGCCCTGTGCGGCCCTATGGGCCATTCACACCAGGCCCGATAACGTTGACAATAACTATAAATATGTTACAAAAAATGTTGACGCCACAACTACAACAATAACTATAGTCGCGGACGATATCGTTTGGATCAAATCCGGCGCGATTCCTATGAATGATAGAAGCATTGACAGCTATTCAAAATCCATCGGACATCTGGGATGCAATCTGTCACTCACCCTTTGAAAGTTGTGTTAGTTATAGGTGTCAGATTAGAGTCAAGATTATCCATATAGGCTATCCTATTGCATGGGTCTTTCAGCACTCGGAGATCTCTCTCTAGCTCGCTCTCTCTCTCTCTCCCCCCTCTCTGTGTGTGGGCTCTGACACAGCTGGACAGCGCAGCGCGTTCGGTGCCACTTTTAACAGAACGTACCGTACATCAGCGTGGACGCTTGCTCACAGAATTGTCGTTGTAGTTATAGTCAGCGGTGGAAAAAGTACTCCAATGTTTTACTTAAGTAAAAGTATCAATACTGCAATATAGAAATACTCTGTTACATGTAAAAGTCTGGACATCTAAATGCACTTAAAGTACCAAAAGTAAAAGTACTCATTATGCAGAATGTCCTATTTCAAGTTTTCAAATGTATACAAATCTTTTGAAAATAGCCGATCTACACGCTCACAATGCGCATTGTGAGCTTGTAGATCGGGCCGATAGGGCTTGTAGATCGGGCCGATAGGGCTATTTTCAAATGGTCGAAATGTATATAGGGTTGAAGTGGTTAATGTGTGTTTTGTGATAATAATCAAAAAAAGTACAGTACTTAAGTAAATGTACTTAGTTACTTTCCACTACAGTTATAGTTATCGTGCTTAGCTTGAATGCCCTTTGCTGGCCCTTCGTCGGCCCTGTTCAGCCTTTTTGCTGGCCCTTTGCTGTTCCTGCATTGGCCCTGTGTGGAAAGAATCTTCTCCCCCCTTCACTGTCTAAACTAAAACATAAAAATAAGAAAATACAAGGGGGAAAGTGGATACTCTACTTTCAAACAAAAGCGGATGTTTCTTTTGGAATTGATCAAATCTTCCCAGTGGAGATGAACAGAATGTATATCAAGCAGATTAAAGCATGCCGGTACGGTGTTGGCCCCCCATCGGATCCGCAGTCGAACCACAAAACGCCCTCTTCCAAGCAGCAGTTCTGCGTGGCTGCTTTTATTCACTTGATCTTTCTATGTGTCAGGGCAAATCAAAATCGTCAAGTCATGACTTGGCAAAACGTAAGAAAAAAGAAAAGGTTGGGTGGACAAAAAAATAAAACATAAAACAAAAAAGAACGCTCCAGATATGTATCTGTGGCCCCGAGGGGGGGTTTAGATTCAAAGCTGCAACCTCATCCTGTCATACCTGACAAAGTGATCAAGGGCTCAACTTTCAAAAGAGACTTTGGAGTTTATTGTACAAACACCCAGCCATGTTCCGCTTGTTTGCCACCTTAATCTGATCCCAGCCTCGCCACGGCCCACACCTCCAACGTTTAAAAAAATAAAACTTTGTTTTAATCTTTGAATCTGATAACCCCCCCGTTCCCCCCATCAGCCCCTATCGCTGGATGAAAGGGGAGGGGGGAGGGGGGGATCTGTAACATTTTGTGAAAATGTGTGACCTTTTTATTTTTTGTGTAACATCTGCACAACAAAATGCAGCGAGGCGAGGACGAGGAAACCTGAGCACGTGTGCTGCTGATTGAGCTGAGATTGGATTCAGAGACTTAACAAAGAGAGATAGGGGGGGTTGGGGAGGGGGGGTTGGGGGGGGGGGGGGAGGGGGGGAGGGGTGGTTGAGACAAAAGGCAGCAACGACGGTTAAAGACATGAGGGCGCGCGCGCGGACGTGTGCGCGTGTTAATGGCGACTGGGTTCCCAACGGCGGGTCCGGGGACCATTAGGGGTCCAAATGGCCCCTGTTGGGGGTTGTAACGGTAAACAAAAGAAGAAACAAAGACATAGGAACAAAACATAATGGAATTGACGAGGTCCCTCATACTGTATATATATAAATATCTTTCTTTCTTTCTTTCTTTCTTTCTTTCTTTCTTTCTTTCTTTCTTTCTTTCTTTCTTTCTTTCTTTCTTTCTTTCTTTCTAACCCGTATGTTAGAAGGTATCAACTGGGGGTCCTTGAAATTAAAATGGTTTAGAATGACCATGTTCGCTTTGAGTCTGACAGATCTGTGCATCCTGAAAGTAGTTGTGTATTTTAATGAAGTGTGTGTGTGTGTGTGTGTGTGTGTGTGTGTGTGTGTGTGTGTGTGTGTGTGTGTGTGTGTGTGTGTGTGTGTGTGTGTGTGTGTCCTGGGTGATCATTTGCAGTGAGATGTGTCATGCATGTGACGTTATTCTAGCAGGCTATGATCGCTGCCAGCGTTTAGGACCTGTCACTCCCACTCCCACTGCCACACACACACACACACACACACACACACACACACACACACACACACACACACACACACACACACACACACACACACACACACACACACACTATCAAATGAACCGCTGCATGCCTATCTTTCACCATCTATCTCGCCATTATGTCTTCACACAAATTATTTACATTCTTGTCATTGCGAGTGCGTGTGTGTGTGTGTGTGTGTGTGTGTGTGTGTGTGTGTGTGTGTGTGTGTGTGTGTGTGTGTGTGTGTGTGTGTGTGTGTGTGTGTGTGTGTGTGTGTGTGTGTGCGCGCGTGCGCATGGGCGTGTGCATGTGCGTGCGTAAACAGTGTTGCCAACATAGCTGTTCATGACTATTAGAAAGGTTTTCAGAGCTGGGTGAGTAAATTAGATCAATGGGTTTGGTGATCAATAATTACAGTAGGCCTATGTTTGAAAGAATGCCTTGCCTCATAGATAGAAAGATAGAGGATATTTGTATGCCATTTTTGACACTGCTGCTAAAAGATATTATGCCAAGACAAGACCATAACCCTTACCGTTATTTCTATTGCATCCAGTGTTATTATCCTGATTTTCATTTATTTGTTCGTATTTTTTTTTACTATTACCTTGTTGCTGTGTTATTTTGTTAACATATAGTAAACCCATTTAGATTTTGAACACCACTACGTAACTGTACCTTTCAATCCGGGAGACCCTGTTGGTGTAGTTGTTGCCGTATACAGTATATAGAAAAATTGTCGATCTACAAGCTCACAATTCGTCGCGATGCGTTGTGAGCTTATAGATCAGCTATCTTCACTATTTTAAAATGTTTAAAATAATAATGAAAAAGGAATGGTTTTGGACATACAAGGTTTGCACCCGACAGCAACGAAAGTAAGTTACAAATAAAACTCTGTTCTGCTTCTTCTTCTTCTCATCAAATAAATTATCACATTATAACGTTTACATTCAGGGAAGCACTGCCTCTGCCCTCATTTGATATCAGGTAAGCTTCTCGTTCTACAGTTCCTGCAGTTCCTGTGAGGTGGGTGCCGCGGGATTAGTCCGACTGTCCATTTTTCCAAAGTACAATTGGTCCGACGGCGCACATTATAACTAAGCCTAAGCCTATACCGTAACCTCAGAAAAAACTATGCCTAACCCTAACCTTAACCTCACAAAAACTATGCCGAATCCTAACTTTATAGACTCACAAAAAAACTGTGCCTAACCCTAAACTTAACCTCACAAAAACTGTGTCTAACCCTATAACCTTAACCTCGTAAACAGGCGAGGCGTTTGTAAAGTGAGGTGTTTGTGAGGTACTTTTAAGGTAGTCAAGTACTCATGAGAAATGTAAATATAATTTGCACCGGCGTGATTTTTCTCACGCGTTGCTAAGCCTATTAGTGGCCTGACGTTCCACTGGCTGTTTGGCTTTACCATTCAACAATGAAAACCCAACATAATGTCAGTGGCAGATGACCTTAGTTTATGAGCGCGTCTTTTAAACCCCATTACTCTTCGTTCTCTTGTGTTTTTTCTTCCTTTTTTTTCAGGAACAAAAGGCCGGGTATAGTAGAAGATGCTGAGCACAGTGCGGCGTGATAGAGAAGCAATGAAAAAGTCAAAGACTTTATGTCAGCGCTGTCTGACTTATTTAATCACCCGAAGTGCTCGGTGGAAAGGGGGAGACAGACTTTGATTAAGACCGGCCCCCCGCCGATCAATAAAGTCCTTGAACTTGCATAAGTCACTGTTGGCAATTCGCAATATTACTGATAGTAACAACCCCCCCCCCCCCCGCGCCCCCAACCCCCAGCATCCCATGTTTTATTCACGGTGAGGGGGCCGAAAGCACATAACCCCACGGTGGTCCACGTACCTCACCTGAGTGATTCCTCTCTCGACTGATGAATAGAATCGCTTGATCCCGTGAACCCTGGCGTCCCCTATCCTGGGTATATAGTAGGCCAACGTTCGCCGAAAATGGGGGTGCCGATGGCCTATAGCGGTTAAGGCACATACCGCATTTAGTATCTAATGCAACCTGACCGCGAGTTGCAGGTTTGATTCCCAAGCTGGCAGCCTTTGCTGCGTGTCACTTCCAGTCTCTCCCTCTCGCCGTTTCCTGTCACTCTTCCACTGTACAATCCAATAAAGGCAGAAAAGCGTTTGTGAGCTTGTAGATTGGCTATTTTCGTCAAAGAGATTTGGTGCAGTGGGTAAAAAAAAGGGAGGGAACGCAAAGAACAAGCTCACAACTGAAAATGTGTGTTAGGCTAAGTCCCTCATGCAATTTGTGAAATAGCTTGAAAGTTGCACCTTTATGTTTGTATTGTTCAGCATCAGTGGTGTAAAGTAAGTAAACTAAGTACATTTGCTCAAGTACTGTACTTAAGTACAATTTTGAGGTACTGTTACTTTACTGGAGTATTTCAATTGTCTATACTTTTACTTTTACTTTTACTCCACTACATCTCAGAGGCAAATATTGTACTTTTACTCCACTACAATTATTTGAAAACTTTAGTTACTACTTTGCAGATATAAATTATTATATTATAAGACATACATTAACCACTTCAGCCCTATTTTATACACTGTTTGAAAATAGCCGATCTACAAGCTCACAACGCGTCGCATCACGACGCATTGTGAGCTTGTAGATCGGCTATTTTCAAACATTTTGGTACTTTTACTTTTGATACTTTAAGTACATTTTGATACCAATAACTCTTGTACTTTTACTCAAGTAAATTTAGAATTCCGGACTTTTACTTGTAACAGAGTACTTCTACGTTGCAGTATTGATACTTTTACTTACATACAACCAGTTGAAGAACTGAGGGTTTAAAGGTAGTGTAAGTGGTATATTCTGGTTAAAAGAGAAAGTGTATTGTTAAAAAGTTAAAATTCTATATTGCTATAGCGTGTTTGTTCAGTAACAGTAGTCTCCCCGTCTCTCCAGCTCTTAAATAAACAGAAAATACATTTTCAGGTTGGTTGCCAATTTATCTGCTCCATTTTTAGAGTGTTCCAATCCTGTCCGTTCATTTGTTTGTGTCATCACTTCCACTTGTTTATCCTACATCCTGTATGAGTTCTATCTCCTGATGGGATCAAATTGGTATCCTGGCCTGAAAATGTATCTTCTGTTTACTAAGAGCTGGAGAGACAGAGACTCCTGTTACTGAACAAACACTCAATAGCAATGATTACTATCACAATCACAAATGGATTCGGCTAGTAGTGGTTCGACCAAATCGAATAGTCTTTAATCTTAACAAATTCATTGCCAGGTATTAACTAATTAATTCATCCGCCACTGCCAGTGGTTTTACCTTATTTTGAGTTTTACCTTTTTTTTCAATAAGGATGTAAACAACGATGTCTCGGTGGAAAGACGAGTCTCTCTTCTTTCCACCGTAAAAAAAAACCCATTGTAACCACGATCGTCCGTTCTGTAGTTATCGGCAGTTAAATATAGCTCGTTTTCACCAAATGTATTTGTATAAATCTGCTAACATTTTAGCGGACGGGGTGAATCCTTCTCTCGTAGTCAAGGCATCATTCATAGGTTGGCGAAGAGCGCCCTCTAGCGTAATCACAAAAAAACACCAACTGACGTAATATTGTGTCCATGGCAGTCAAGGTATTAAAATAAAATATAATATTTTATTAATGCAGGGCTTGACTTGAGAAGTCGAGTCAAGTCCATTTTATGTATACATTTATTTATCATTTAAAAAACAACAAAAGGCTGACCCCAAAGTGCTGCACAGCATATAAAACAAAATCTAAATTCACAAATATAAAAATATCCAAACAAGCAAGTGTGAAACAAATAGCCAAAGGTTAAAATAAATAAATAAAATAAAAATAAGTTTAAAACAGCATAAACAGCTTGCCAACCATTTCTCCATGAATGCAGGAGGATTTTTAAAAGGCCTGGGGAGAACAGGTGTGTTGTAGAGGATTGCTTCACCCATGCATGAAGCCTTGAATATAGGCTCTATGCACAGTAGCCATATTGGAAAGAAATTGGGCCTCTTCCTTACTTCCTTCACAGGTTTGACCAATTATAGCCTACTAATGACGACTCTGTTCCATTTCATGTAGCACAGTGGTTATCAAACCTTTTAATTTCAAGGACCCCCATAACTCTGAACTCTCTCAGAGTTACACACCTTCTACCTCAAGGAACCTTGAGGGTCCCTGGACCACACTTTGAGACCCACTGGTGTAGTGTTTCCAGTGAGCCAGAACATGAACAATATCAGCACCCTGACTCTGCTTGACCAGAATGGAACAGAGCCTTCATTAGTGTCATTGGTAACACCTGTGAAGGAGGTAAGAAGAGGCCAAATTTATCTCCAAAATGGCTGCTGTGCATAGAGCCTATTCATGGATATAGTTTTTGTTTTTGTCACATTCCCGAGCCAATAATCCAATATTTGACTGTTTGAAGTTAACAGGAGACACATTCACTGCCAGGTATTAATTAATTATTTCATCCGCTACTGTCAGCGTTTTTGTTTTGACGATCCACGGAGAGCCACGGAAGCCACGATGTGGACACGGTTGTAAACAAAAGCTGTCCTGCAAACTTTGGAAGCCAATATTAGCCAACTAGGATGGGATATGAAATACGGACACATCTGTCTTGATCACATGACTATAGAGATACTGTGTACCGATTTGCCAGATTTTTGGACAGAATCTGAAGGAAGAATAGCATATTTTTTTTTACAAAAGTCCGTCTCCTGGTGGCGCTCTAAAAGGCAGATATAAGAAAAGCAGAGCAAAGGTTTTCACGCAAACTACTTTCACGCAAATCGGTGCAGTTATAGGTAAAAACATGAAAGGGCCTGTTATAGCGCCACCATGAGGCTGATGTGAAAAATTTCAAGTGGGATTTCTTCATTGGCCTAGTGGGAATGTGCTTGCAAAATTTCACAGAAATCGCATGCTGCGTTCATGATTTGAGGCATTTTGTTCAAAACTAACCAATCCTGCAAACTTTGGAAGCCAATCTTAGCCAATCAGGAATGTGGAAAATCGGACAGATCCGTGTTGATCACAGGACTATAGAGATACTGTGTACCAATTTGCGTCATGTTTGGACCAAATCTGTAGGAGTAATCTAAAAAGATGTGTTTTCCAAAAATTGGCCTCCTGGTGGTGCTATAACAGGCCAATCTGAAAAATTCGGGTCAGAGGTTCTGAATTGGCATCCAGGGAGTGTGTGCGCACAGTTTTGCAGCGAGCTGGCCAACAGGGCCAGAGATTAGCTGCTCCCTAATCTCTCAAGAACATATTCTGCTCTCCGCTTGAATCTGTCGGGGGGTTCGTCATAATGTGTACGCACTGGCCTATAAGTGGGCGTGCCTTCAGATCAGGAAGCAGGCCGCGCTTTACCCAATCAAATGTAGTGGGCGGGATTTACTCTCTGTGCTCTCGCTTCCCACTAAAAACAAACCGAAACTCATTTAACAATAGCGTCCTCGGAGCAGACAAAACCACGGAAAGATATTCACATTTTAACTTGCTCTTTCATCATAGAAACAAGTGGGCTTATACCAAAACGATCCATGTTCTGTGGTGTTAGTGTTCCGTGTAGAAATATTGTTAGTGGGAATGAAAACATAGTCGCACCACCGGAAGTGAAAGGCTGAAGGCAGACCAAAACCCCGGTTTCCTTGCGCACGGGTGCTACATTGAGCCCCCCCCAAGAGCCAAGTGAAAGAGTAAAAAACAGCAGAGGGTGCTGTTTTTCCTTTTTTATTTGGCGATGGGTTCCCAGATTGGCTGCTCCCAGACAGACGGACACATGGACGGACGGACACACGGACGGACGGACGGACGGACGGAAAGGATGCAAAACATAGTCTCGGCCATGCCTTTCGGCCTGGCAGAGACAATAATATATATATATATATATATATATATATATATATATATATATATATATATATATATATATATATATATATATATATATAAAACAACAACAGATCACTTGGATTTTTAGACGGACCACAGCGGACACCGCAAATATTGAATATTCGCTCAGGAATGTGACAAAAACTAAAATCTCCATGAATACAAGGCTACATGGGATGAGTAACTGATAGGGAAATAGTAATTTTCCGGGTGAAGTTCGTATTCCTTTATGTGTTTATTTTAAAATGTCCAAGGAAAGTGCAGACCTAACGGGTAATGGTAGACTGTTCCACAGGCTTGGGGCAGAGCGAACGAAAAGCCAGGGTCACCGGTCAGCTTGGGACGGGTGGGTGCGGGTTGCTGTGAGGAGAGCAGTGGTGAAAATAAGTATCAATACTGCAATATAGAAATACTCTGTTACAAGAAGTCCGGAATTGACTGTGCTGAATGTACTTGTGTAAAAGTACAAAAGTATTGGTATCAAAATGTACTTAAAGTACCAAAAGTAGAAAGTATAGTCCCATTTTACAAGTTTTCAAATGTATGAAATGTATACAAATCTTTTGAAAATAGCTGATCTACAAGCTCACAATGCGTCGCATCGCAACGCATTCTGAGCTTGTAGATCGACTATTTTAAAATGGCAGAAATGCATATGGCTGAAGTGGTTAATGCATGTTATTATAGCATAGCTTCGTAAGGTACTTACTATGGGATATCATCGACCCCTGGCGATCATACAGAGCACGCACAGACTCCCGAATTCAATTTCCTATTGGAGTAGGGTCGTGTGACGCAAAACACCGGCGACCGGTGGTGGTATAAATACCACTGCTTCATATGAGCTCGTTCTCTTCTTCCACTCTGCTTACGCGACTGCGCACGAGCCGAACTAGCACAGAGAAAAGTTGTCGAATTCCAACACAACCCAAAGCGAGGGCATTGGCGTGCCACTCTACGGGTGTTTCGTAAATCAGTTTTCAGTTACTTTAACTCTCCCGAGTTCCTTCGATTTATTTACTCTTATTATTACTTTCTTTCCTATCCTCTCCGTTTTCTCGCCACGAGGCGAAAGCTAAGCTAAGCTAACGCTACGCTACGTTAAACAAGCAGCTAGGCTAGCTACCTAGCCTTTTGTTGTTTGTTTGCCTCGTGCTCGACGGAGAAAGGAAAGAATGGAGGCGCCTCGTCCATGCGCCATGCGAGGATGTGAATACCTCGTAGCTGCGGACGATGACCACCGCCTCTGCCTGTCCTGCTTGGGGACTAACCACGCCTGGCTCGCCCGTAACCGAGACGGAGACGAACTCGGGTGCGACCCCTGCAGGAGCTTCTCTGAGGCCCAATTGGAGCGACACCTGGCCAGGGCCGCCTCGCTAGCTGCCTCAGGTAACGGCTGTGTTAGCCCTGAGGCGCCGCCCGCCAAAGCACCACGGGCGCCGGCGGCTAGCACTAGCCTGGGGGCCATGGGCCCTCCTCTCTACTCGGCCCCACGTTCCAGTGGAGCCATCAGCAAGGTCCGGGATGAGGAGGCCTTAAGGACCACCTCCTCAACCCCGGACCCAGACGCCGCTGCCGAGGCCGTCGGGCCGTCTCAAGACAGCGACTTCCTCATCTTCTCCCCCACCACCTCCATCGCCGCCTGGGGAGACACTGCCAATCCGGACTTCGGCAGTGACTTCGACGGCGCCGAGGAGGACAACGAAGGCCTCGTCGCGGTGGCGGACGAGGATGGGGACGTAGGCCTCACATCCTACCAGCAGTCACAGGAGGTGACGATGAACAGCCCGGTTCCTCCTGTGCCTGCACGAGAGACGGCGGTGACCCCGGAGATTCCTGGCCAGGCGAGGATATCCGAGGAGGCCGTCTCCGTCGTGCTCAAACGGGCGATCGCCAGATGCGGCCTGGCGCAGCCCATGGAGCCAACGAAGCTGTCCGTCGGGGTCCCCATACCGGGGTTCCAAGGTTTGACCCCCCGCCCCCCTCCAGCAATCGAGTCCAAGTTGCTTCCAGAAGTCTGCGGCGTCAGGGACGCGGTGCAGTTCTCCTGGGCGGTCAGGAAAGAGCCGGAGAGACTGGGGTTTGTCTCGGTCGCGGGCCTCCCACCGATGGACAGAGACCTCGCCACTGCCATCGAGAGGGCCAAAGCGGGGTCGGTGAGACTTAGCCACGGGAGTGGCCCCTTCTTCGTCGACCACGGTAAGAGGTCCATCACCGCCACACACGCCGCTCTCTACAAGGCCTCTGCTACGGCTGTCAAGGCCTTGAATGTGGGTTCGCTGCTCCAGGGCTCGGCCGCGGCGAAGCTTAAAGAGCGGATAGCCCGGCCCCTGCTGGACTCAGACACAGCGGCGGATGTGCACTCCGCCTCACTCGACGATGCAGTGGAGCTTGCGAGGATAGTCCAGCTTGCGATTCTCTGTTCCTGCAATGCGCTGATGTGAACGGGCCGAGCCATGGCTCTCACGGCGGACCTGGAGAGACTCCAGTGGCTCAACCTAGCCGCTGGGTGCAAGGCCATACTGACTAAGGGTCTCCGTGGACTACCACTCAAAGCCGGCAAACCTGTTTGACACCGCAGCCGACCTGATCACCAGGACCAAGGCAGCGGAGAAACAGCTCGAGGAGACAGCCGCAGGCCTCCTCTCACTACCGACTACCACTGTGGCCAGGCCGCAACAGCAGGGAGCTGCGGGTGGCAAGCGCGCCTCTGGACGCAAGCGTGGCGTGTCCAAGGCATCCAGCTCCAGAGCCAGCTCCTGGGAGCGTCCTCAAGGCTCTTTCGGCGCTCAGGATGTCAGGCGCAAGGATGAGAAACGCGCTCCACCTCCTACACCTTCGCCTAGACCGCAACGTAAGGACAGCGGGCCTAGTCGCAGGGGGAGGCAGCCAAAGTGACACTCATCGCCCGACTATCGGGCCCCCAGCTGATTACCCCGTCACGGCCTCTTGGCCGGCATCATTCCCACTTGAGAAAAATAACTGGCGCTTTCCTTGCCCAACCGGACGGAGTCGAGGACCAGTCCACCGGTGCAAAGAGACTAAGAAAGACGCTAAAGACAATGAATACGGTTCAAAGTCATGTGTGCCTTTTTCGTTCTCAAGTGATGAGTGTACAAAATGTGCTTCCTGTGTGTGGAATAAATCTGTTGCCAAAATCACAAATGCCCATTTTTTCCCATGTCATGAAAAGTCAAGACAGCATATTTCCCGGAGGGAAACACTGTCCTCTGCAATCATTCATGAGCCCTCAGTGATCGCCATGTCCCCTAACCAGTCAGGACGACATCCCAAACACTGTAGCGACAAATACTGTGCATGCTGTAAACATGATGAGTCAATCGCAGGTAGAGAAACCTTTGCTAATGAATCAAATGTCTCAAATGCTTTTTGTAAAAAGGGGGTTCTCTGTGGACAAAAATGTAATTCCATCTGCATCTCTGCAGTACCTTTTTCCGTCCGGCAGAGGGCAGCAAAACGCCTCTGGGGCTCGGAAAGGGCACATAATGGCCGCCTCTCTCAGCCGCCCCAAAATGGCGGTAGAGAGGCAGAAGTTTACGTCACAGAGAACCCCGGTGTTACACCAGCGAAGCTCCCCAAGGGGAACACTAGTTTCGCTCCGGGTAGAAACACTGCACGACAGGTCCGTTCCCCTCGACCTCACCAACATGGCGGGCAAGGTGCGACGGAACTCACATCAACAAACCCCGGTGTTACTCCATCAGCACTCCCCGAGGGGAGTTGCGATCCGGACAGACACAACAACGAAGTTTGGTTCCGAGGTTACGTCATGCAGAGCGATAGCGTCTCACGTTCCCATGGGAACGGACGCTCGCTCTGTGACGACACCGACATTAGCCCAGATAGCGCTAGCAAGCAATGCTACAGGGCGGATGTCGACGGTGTGTGGGATTCCCCGTCTACGTCACAGGCTTCCCCCGCTGTCGAACGGTCAGAACCTGTCGGGGCAGATGACGTCAACAGCCCCTACCTTTCCCTTGAATCCCCTCGCTCAATGTTTTTCCAAATGGAAAGCGTGTGCACCGAATCCTTGGGTACTACGTACCGTACTAAAAGGATACAGGTTGCAATTCACAAGCAAACATCCACTAACAACCAATGTAGTGTTCTCCCGTGCGTCAGGCCAAGCGGCCATAACACTGAGGGAAGAGGTTCTGGCTCTCCTGAGCAAGGGCGCAATCAGGGAATTATCTCCGGATCAGAACCGAATGGGTTTTTATTCGGAGTACTTCCTGGTGAAAAAGAAGGGGGGGGGGGGGGGGGGCGTAAGACCTATTCTGAACCTCAAGGGTTTGAACAGGTTTCTAAAAGTTTTCAACTTTCGTATGCTCACAACGACGACGTTGTTGAAAACAATACGACAAGGAGATTGGTGGACGAGTATAGACCTCAAGGATGCCTATTTTCACGTCCCAATCTACCCGCCGCACCGCAAGTTCCTGCGCTTTGGCTACGAAGGGAAGGTGTACGAATACACGGTGCTCCCTTTTGGCATGTCACTGAGCCCCCGGGCGTTCGTGAAATGCACAGAGGCGGCGATAGCTCCGCTGCGTCTGCAGGGTCTGCGTCTGGCGATGTACATAGACGATTGGCTGCTGGCAGCGGAATCGAGGGAACAGGTAGCGCGGCACACGGAGATAGCCATTGCGCACCTGCAGTCCCTAGGGTTCACAATCAACGTTCAGAAGAGCGTTTTGATTCCATCCCAACAAACCACCTTTGTGGGGATATCCTTGGATTCCACCACGATGGTGGCGCGCCTGTCCCAGGACAGGATAGCGAGCTTCTTGGCATGTGTGCGCTCCATGCGCCTGGGGCGCAGGATCATGTACAGAACATGCATGCAATCTGCGGGTCTCATGCCCTCGGCCATACATCTGATCCAGCTGGGCAGATTCTACATGAGACCTTTCCAGAGATGGATGCGGTCTCTGAGGATACCGCATTCCTTGGGCTCTCGGAAGGTTGTAGTGTCACCACGCTGCGTATTGTCACTCCAACAGTGGACACAGGCGACTTTCTTGTCCAAAGGGGTCAAGATAGGCGCGGTAGTGTCCTGGAAGGTGATCACCACGGACGCCAGCCTCTCCGGTTGGGGGGCTGTCTACGAAGGCTACTCAGCCGGGGGGTTGTGGGACTCCTCCCAGAGGAGAGCCCACATCAACTACCTGGAGTTGCTGGGGGTCTTCCTCGCTCTCAAACATTTCGAGAGCCACATCGTGGGGTGCAATGTCCTGGTCAGAACGGACAATACCGCAACGATGTGTTATGTCAACAAACAAGGAGGCCTGGGTTCCCTTGTGTTGGACAGGCTAGCACGCGAGCTGACGCTCTGGAGCGTGCGACGCTTGGCACGGCTGCGCGCCGTCCACCTGCCGGGCCACCTGAACAGCGGGCGGACCTGCTGTCCAGAGGGGGGCTCTGGTACGGGGATTGGTCGCTGTGCCAGAGAGCAGTGGATCTAATCTGGGCCCGGTTCGGCCGGGCCCAGGTCGATCTGTTAGCGTCCAGAGAGAACGCGAAATATTCACGGTTCTTCTCGATCAGGGCCAAGGACCGGTCCTTGGGAGTAGACGCTCTGACGCATGAGTGGCCAAGCGGTCTACTTTTTGCCTTTCTGCCCCTGAGTCTGATCCGTCCGACATTGGAACGGATCAGGACCCAGGGTGGGAGGGTTCTGCTGGTAGCACCAGCATGGGGCACGTGGAGGTCGGAGATCTCTCCCCTCCTCTACGACGAGCCATGGCCTCTCCCCCTGTTCAGAGACCTTCTGAGACAAGGCGGAGACGAGATTTACCACGAGCACCCCCAGACTCTGGATCTGTGGGTTTACCCCGTGAGAGGTCGAGTCTAGCCTAACAAGGCCTGCCCCCTGCAGTGGGCGGATTCTACCAGACGTCAATACGACGTTAGGTGGAATATGTTTGAAACATGGTGCCTGGAGCAATCACTTCCGGTGTTGGCTTTTCAGGCCCCTGTGAGAAGCGTTCTGGTCTACCTGCAGGACAGGTTGGACCAGGGTTTGGCTTTCTCTACCATCAAGGTGTACCTGGCAGCCATCTCCGCTTGCCACGATAGATTCGATGGCCAGTCGGTGGGCGAGCACTGGCTGGTGCGACGGTTTATGACCGGCGCCAGGTGTGCTAGGCCAGTGAACAGACCTTTGTTTCCTAAGTGGGACCTGACTGTGGTGCTGGACGCACTGTGTCGGCCCCCCTTTGAGCCTCTTGAAACGTTGGATCTGAAGATCGTGAGTTTCAAAACGGTGCTCCTGGTGGCCCTTTGTACGGCAAAACGCGTTGGTGACATGCAAGCGCTCTCTGTGAGCGAGGAATGCATGTGGTTTTCAGACGACGGCAAGAGGGTTTTGTTGAAACCCAACTTGACGTTTGTGTCTAAAACCGGCGCGGTTGCCAGGGCCCCGGTGGAACTGGGGGCTTTCCATCCTCCGCCGTTCACTTCGGCAGAGGATGAACGATTGCACTGTCTCTGTCCAGTAAGGGCCTTAAGGCTCTACTGTCAGAGGACGGCGGTCGGCCGTCTGTCGTCTCAGCTTTTCGTCTCCTTTGGCCGGGGTCAGAGGACGGCGGTGGCTAGACCGACTCTGTCCAGATGGATCGTGGAGGCGATTCGGTTGGCATGTGTGAGTAGCGGGGCCGCGGTCCCGTTGGGACTGCGGGCCCACTCTACTCGGGGTGTTGCTGCATCTTGGGCCCTCTACAAAGGGGTGTCGATGCAGGAAATATGCTCTGCAGCTAACTGGTCGTCTCCCTTGACCTTTGCATCTTTCTACAGCCTGGACGTGGCGGCATCCGAGATGGAGTGCACGATCTTGGGTGTAGCGGCTGGCTCAAGTTAGGTGGACACAGGCATGCCTGGCGGCATGTGGTTCCTTCCTACTGGTGAGCAACAGCTGGTTCAGGGCAGGGAATGCGGGGCTTGCCTCGGGGCATGTTCTCTTTCCCTGCCTGGCTGGCCTTTTCGGCCCTCAAGGTTAGGTAACATAAACATGCCTGGTGGCATGTGGTTTCCTACTACTTGTGGGCAACAGCCGGTGAAGGGGGAATGCGAGCCATGCTTGGGGGCATGTTTCTCTTTCCCTGCCGGGCTGACATTCCAAGCCCTCTCTAGACCTGCTAGGCATGGTCTGGGAGGAGGAGACCTTGGTTTCTCTGTCACGGGCCGGTCAGACCGGGGGTCTGGTCGGGCTGGTGACTAGGGACAGGACTTATGTCTGTCAAGGTCTTGCCATAAACCCTTTCACTTCCTGACTCGAGTAAAAGTACAATATTTGCCTCTGAGATGTAGTGGAGTAGAAGTAAAAGTACTGGAAAGTAAAGTACTTGAGTAAATGTACTTAGTTACTTTACACCACAGGAGGAGAGTAAGTGACTCCCAAAACTGTGGAACAAACTTAAGTTTTCTGCTGCAACTCACCTCTTCAGACTTGTTTAGACTGATGCTAGGTGTCTTTTTGTGCATTTTTTTCCCCTCATGTACATGTGTCTGATGTATAGGGCATAGCAGTGGCAGACATTTTCTGGTTCCACTTCAAAAAAGCATTTTCCCAAAAATATTTATATCAATTATTTTAAGCCTAGAATCAAGCTATCCAGGGTCCAGGTGAATCATGACCATAAAACATTATGTGTTCTGTGAATAAAAAAATAAAAATAAAAATAAAACCATAAAACAGAGGGTATTTATTAAATATTGTATAATTAAATATAAAAATATAAAAAAAAATCAAAATCTTCACAGAATCAAATGTTTTATGGTCATGATTCACCAGGACCCTGGATGGCTTGATTCTAGGCGTAAAATAATAAATACATATTTTTGGAAATCTCTATGGGAAAAATGCATTGGCTTTTTTGAAGTGGAACCAGAAAATGGCCGCACTGCTAGGCCCTATTGTTGATGTGTCACTTGTTAAAGAGGACCACAATGGAAATAAGCCCTCTGGCTTTATTGTGTTTTCATCCTCGGTGATGGCTGTATGTCGAAAGGGCTTTTGTGCTCTGCTGTCACTGAATAAAATCAATCAATCAATCAATCAATCAATCAATCAATCAATCAATCAATCAATCAATCAATCAATCAATCAATCAATCAATCAATCAATCAATCAATCAATCAATCAATCAAAGGTTCTTGGTTTACCTGTGACCCTAGTTTTTTACTGAGGCACTACACTGTCTCTCTGCATAATATGTATGTGATTACCTTGATTATTGTAGTCGCCCTGGATAAGAGCGTTTGATAAATGCCTATATCCCGTCTGAGAACTTGAATTCACAATTACAGAGCCCTGGGGGACCCCAGTAAACAAAGTATAGGGCTTATAAGTGGTTAAGGACTGTGCCACCTTGAAAGCCGTCGGGTCCGCATCTATTCAGTGACTTGAGCTCCAACCCCACCAGTTTGCTAAAGCAGCGTATATCTGCCCAGCACTCCCCCCCCCCCCCACACACACACACACACACACACACACACACACACACACACACACACACACACACACACACACACACACACACACACACACACACTGTAATGGGTTGGAACACATCTGAAGGGTGGGGGGTGCTGTGTGTGTGTGTGTGTGTGTATGTGTGGGGGGGGGGTGTGGGTGGGATGCTGAATGATTTGTCTGAGCCGCAGGACTTTCAAATAATAGGCGTCGAGCGAGACGCTTTGGGTCAAAAACAAAAGGTTACAGGTCGTCTAATACTTCGCTCGGGGCCGCGCGGCCCGCAGACACGCCACCATACAATAAACAATAAACTACTTCCATTGATTGAATGCAAACCGAATGCTCCCCACCCCCCCACCCCCCCCCACACACACATACACACTCACTCACACACACACCCCCTCACGCCCTGCGGAAAAAATGAACGGTGCGGTCAGGGGTGGCACCCTCTCATCATCGCTTAACGTCCGGCTGACACATTCAATCTGCTGCCATGAAGGATCTCATATTTTACTCAAACGGGTCCCAACACAGCTAGACGCAAAAAAAAAAAGGCCCACTTGTCCTTTCTGAGGTCCAACCAACCACACACACACACACACGCACACACACACACACACACACACACACACACACACACACACACACACACACACACACACACACACACACACACACACACACACACAGTTTGTGTTACTATACTTGTGAGGACATCAGCATTTCTGGACAGGATTTTTTTTAATGTTGTTTTTAATACACGTTGCCATTTTTAACCGTAAGCCAAAGCCGAAAAATAGCAGATCTACAAGCTCACAACCTGTCGCAGACTGACACGTGTCGCAGCCCGACACGTTGTGAGCTCATAGATCAGCTATTTTTCGATGCATGACACTGGCACGCAACTAAGGGCGGCTTCACACTGGATCCGTTTGCATTCGAACCGTTCCCGAGAACGAATGCTGGCCTGCATTCACATTGGCCAAGATCCTTGCGCACCAGAGAACACTTGCATATATACCCCCGATCCTATAGGTGGCGGCATGCACATAGTGGTTCCGGCTGTGGACACAGACGTCATCAACTATGCGACAATGTTTGTGCTGGTCGCGCATAAATATAGGGTTGCGGCTGGGGAGTGAGTCAACGCACTGAGCACTGAGCGCTCAGAGCAGTGAGCGCACAGAAGTCAAGGCACAGACTGCTGTGTTGTTGACGGACAACGGATGTACGCTTATGAGAAACAACACAAATAAAACCTGGTGAAACACTTGTGTGCATTAGCGCAAGATGAGGATACAGGAAACATTCAGTATAAATGTCCAGTTTGCTAACCTTCACAACTACTACTACTTTTGCATTTGAAACTAAATTTCTCTAAATATTATAAACTTTCACGACAGCTTAAGTACAAAAATATATCATTTATGAAAAGGCAACTATAGTAGCCTATACAGTGAAGTCGGACTGAATGATATATATATATATATATATATATATATATATATATATATATA
This sequence comes from Gymnoscopelus braueri, assembly GCF_963280865.1. Taxonomy (NCBI): domain Eukaryota; kingdom Metazoa; phylum Chordata; class Actinopteri; order Myctophiformes; family Myctophidae; genus Gymnoscopelus; species Gymnoscopelus braueri. The sequence continues at coordinate 1,075,391 of NC_137608.1, forward strand.
TATATATATATATATATATATATATATATATATATATATATATATATATGCGCCCTGTGCTCTTCTTTTTCTCTATGAAGAAAAGTACAAGTACAGTTGACACAAACGCATTCCGCAACGCTGCCTGTCTGTTGTTTAATCTGCGCATCCGCGCATTACGTGCAGATCTCATCCTCTGGACTGCAAAGCCATAGCTGGTCATGTAGGAAGGTGTGCGATAGGATCGCGCTTGCCATAGTCTCCAAAGTAATAATAATAATAAGAGAAAGTTCACTTTTGGTTATTTAAAAAGAGTCTCCTTATTTTATGTATTAATTTATTAGCCCTACATGGGAGAAACGTTAACTTTAGAGCTTTTGGTTATAATTTAAAAAGACTGTAGAGCAGTTTGTGTGCAGACTCACCTTTTTATTTTTATTTATTTATGATTTGTGGGTCCAGCACTGTGTATAAAAAAGAACTGTGGGGACGTGCATCTCCTGCCTTTGTTCATATTTAAAATAAAAATGATATTTTCCAATGCAAGATCAGTGTGGTTATCTGCTCTATATTGTAATATCAAAAATAGCAGATCAACAAGCTCAATGTGTCGCATTGCGCCGCATTTTCAGCTTGTAGCTTGGCTATTTTTGCTACTTTTAGTGACACTGTATGACAATAGGGCATTCATTTATGATGAAAAAGCATTAAAAGTTGCAATATGGGATACAGGGTTTCTTCCTAACAGCAAAGATATGTAGTAGAGATGCGCGGATGGCCTCTCATGGTCATCCGAATCCGCATGTACAAATTAATTATCCACCCGTTATCCAACCGCAATAATTATTTTATCCAATTTAAATATCCGCACCAACCGTTTCTCCCGTATGTCAAAATATTATTATTTTCTGGTATTCCCCGTTAGTTTTAGTAGGCTATTAGTTCACAAAATGCATTGATTTAGCCTATGGAATGTCGGTGCGTCTTTTTTCTTTTTTTCAAACCGGTGCTGCGCTGACAGACTCTGTGCGGCATCCAACATACAGGCATCCAACATACATGCGGCATCCAGCATACATGCGGCATCCAACATACATGCGGCATCCAACATACAGAGCGCACTGCTCTGCTGTGCTACTGCTTGGTGTGGATATGTTACGGCCATGGTTGAACCCCTGTGGATTGATCTGCGACGTGTTTTTGTTGGCTGTTTTTGTCGAGTTTATATACCGTCACCTATTCCAAATAGCGGGCCACTTCCGTCTAACGGTACGCTTGCTTTCACATTGCAGCGTACCGTACCCGAAAACGCATGATCCGGATCCGAGACTGCCTCCGGAGGTGGTTTCGGGTACGATACGGTTATCCGTTTCGGGGAACGATACGCAACATTCACACTAGCGCGACACCTGCCAAGCGGTCTGGAGTGCGCACCCGGGACCATAGTGTGAAAGCGCCCTAAGTATGAATCATGTTCATCTCTAATTCCAACCCCTAAACCTATCCTCTAAATGTTTAATCCTAACCCCAACCTGGATCTTTTCCTATTTGAAACATATCCCTAAAAATGTTTTTTTGTGATAAAACAACCATTTGTCTTGTGAGGACCAGGAACTTGGGCCTCATGCAGCAACGGAGGACATTTCTTCTTAAACCCACTTAAGAAAATAGCTGATCTAGAAGCTCACAACGCGTCCCATTACTGGCCATTTTGAGCATGTAGATCGGCTATTTTCACAATCTAACCCAAACGGACCCGGTTGAGTTGAAGCCCAAGCCCCATAATGAAATATGGATAACATGCTATTACATTGATGTCTAGTGGTGATATGTTGATTAATGTGAGAGAAATAATAAAATAAATTAATAATTACATTAAATAATTTGCTGTTCACTTCAGAAGTTCCTCCACACAGAACTATTGATTGATTTATTTTTATGTTTGGAGTCTGGAGTTCAACCATCTTTAGACTTTAGTTTTGGTATTCTTTACTTCATTCTCTCAACTTTATTTCTGTGTGTGATTCCCTGTAATTTCTGTGTACAGCAATCACACACAGATGTGACTGCAAGCAGTGCCATGCAGTCATGCCTTATATGGGGATTGGTGGGGCAGCTCCCTATGGTAATTAGGATTAACTGGCACACCCCATCAAGTTAAGAGGATTGGAATTCATCACCATAAGAACATATTTACGAACAATTCTGCCTCGACTTCACTTAGGAATTCACTTAGGAAGAAATGTAAGAGAAAACATTAGAAACGTATTGCTGCATGAGGCCCATTGTCCTCTTTTTCTCATATTCTACTATACAAGTATAATCCTACACACACTCACACACTCACTTGCACCCACGCACGCACGCACTTACGCACACACACACACACACACACACACACACACACACACACACACACACACACACACACACACACACACACACACACACACACACACACACACACACACACACACACACACACACACACACACACACACACACACACACACACACACACACACACTGATTCCTGTAAAAGTTGCAGGTCATGGGGTCACCTTGCCCTGCATGTCTCTCTAATGGTCCAAGCTGATGGTTGACAACCAGTGGTTGAAAGTAACTAAGTACATTTACTCAAGTACTGATACTTGAGTGAAATGTGTACTTTTACTTCACTCGAGTATATATTTTTTGTTTACACTTCGACTCCACTATGTCTCAGAGGCAAATATTGTACTATTTACTCCACTACAATTATTTAAAAACCGTAGTTACTAGTTACTTTGTAGATTTACTGTAGATTATCACAACATATAAATTAACCAATTAAACTCTATTTTATAAATCTTCTTACTTATAAATACTTTTTATATGTTGACAAAATTATCAATATATGTAGTCATAGTTTTAGTCATCATAGGTTAGTTTTTATTGTGTTTTTATTTAGTTTTTGTCAGTGAAAATGGAAGTCAACTAACTTTTTGTCATAGTTTTAGTCGAGAAAACTAACACTGGTTACTGTTTAGCGGTGCTATCGGGTCACCTTGTCCTGTGTCCCTCTGACGTCCCATGTGGCTCTAATGGTCCAGACTGGTGTGTGGGGGACACTCCCTGACCACAGTGTCCTTCACACCAACAGAGCTATTGTCACCTTCCTTCTGCCACCAGGCTCCTGTCAGCGTGACCCCTGGACACAAGATGGCTCTTCACTCTGCTGCACTTCTTCCATCGCTGAGGAACAAAGTACATTTACTTGAGTACAAGACAAGCTTCTTTAAAGGGATAGTTCACCCAAACAATCTTTTTTTTTCTATCGATTAGTCACCCCATGGAGACTTGAATTCATGGATATTTTTTTGTTTTTGGCGCATTCCTAAACCAATAATTTGATGACCAGCGGACCGGAACCGCTGCCGGTCATCAAATTATTGGCTTAAGAATGCGACAAAAAAAGAAAAATCGATTAATTCAAGTCTCCATAGGGTGACTAATCGATAGAAAAAAAGTCAATTTGGGGGTGAACAATCCCTTTAACTGTTTGATTTCTATGTTTCGGTCCAGCCACTGTGCGATTAGTAGCCGAAGACATTAAAGACGGTAGCCAATATTTAGTCTTGCTTAGCCAGACAATATTGCACAATATCCTGAATGCTATATAGAGTCTGGAACTACACCTCCTCATATCATTTTCAGAGCTTCCGTTGCTCCCGACTGTATGACGGAAGCATGTTGAACATTGTGGGAGGAAACAGTCGGGCTCACGAGACTACCCGTATTACACATCACATATCGTCGCCTTGCTAAACTAATGGCCTGTCATTTTTTTAAACGTTTTTCAGGAAAAATAAAAAACTGATCCAAAACAAAACTATATGATATTTCTTCATCATTTCACCCAAAATGTTTATAACAAATTATGACTATTCAAATAGAAATAACACTGTCTGTCAGTTATGTAACATAAGAGATTTAAATAGGTTTAAAAAGGATTAAATCTGACTTAGGCCAAAAGAAATGGCCTAAATCAGTAAATAATTTGGCCTAAGTCACAAAACCATGTGACTTAGGCCAAAAAAAAGGCCTATTTTGGCCTAAGTCACACTAGGGAGTTTAGGCCATTATACTATAAGGGGAGTGAACAGCATGATACTTTTCAATTAGGAGATGGGCGAGATTTTACCAGAGGTGGCCAGTGTCATGAGGAGCTGACAAAAATTACTTAGGCCATTAGTTTAGCAAGGTGACAATATCACACCTATGGAATAAGAACAATTGGTGAACTGAATCATGACAGGTGAACTGAATCATGACAGATGAATTGCACTATGATCACTGGTTTCAGTTAGAATATGAAGTATGCATTTTTATGTGTCTTTTCAAAGAGTACTCTAGGATGTATATTCTCTCTGTCTTGTCTGTATTTTCTGTCTTTTTAAATGCTGACCCTGGGAGCTGAGCTCCAAGGCCTCCTTTGTGCAAATGGCAAATAAAGTCTATTCTATAGAGTCTATTCTATTCTACTGAACTTAAGTATACCTTTTTGTGTTTTTGTTTTTGTTGTTGTTGTTGTTGATGCTGTATCTGTCTGTCTGTCTGTCTGTCTGTCTGTCTGTCTGTCTGTCTGTCTGTCTGTCTGTCTGTCTGTCTGTCTGTCTGTCTGTCTGTCTGTCTGTCTGTCTGTCTGTCTGTCTGTCTCTCTGTCTGTCTGTCTGTCTGTCTGTCTGTCTGTCTGTCTGTCTCTCTGTCTGTCTGTCTGTCTGTCTGTCTGTCTGTCTGTCTGTCTGTCTGTCTGTCTGGCCAGCTGGCTGTGTCCCTTTCATGTCATCAATATTATATCCTAATAAGACATAGCAGTGGCGGCCATTTTGTGGTTCCACAGATAGAAAGCCCATTCAGTTTTTTTCCCCATAGAGATTTCTTAAAATATTTATATTCCTTATTTTAAGCCTGGAACTAAGTCATCCAGGCTCCTTGTGAATGACCATAAAACCTTTGATTCTGTGTAAAAAATAACGAATATTTAATTATATTATACTATATTTAATTAAAAAAAAAACATTTATTTTCCAGTTTTCAAAAGATTTTTGCCACTGCTATGCCCTATACTGACGTCATAGACTGGCCTCCAAGTACTATGATAAAAATGGCTACTGCACTAAGTAGGCCTACTCGGAGTCGGACAGCAGGTATGCATTTCATACCCGGAGGGGCATGCATGCATTCCCAACGGGCATCGCCCTATAGGCTATAGTAATACTACTACTACTGTCGGTATACTGAAAGCATGCAGTTAGTCCCTGAACAACAGCTCTTTCAACGCCATTTAAAAGCATTCCAGACTTTGTACATGAAATGAATGTTCTCGAAAATACAATCTGAATCGGCCGAATCAATTTCTGGATATCTGTGCTGTGTTTCTTGACAACTGTGTGTGTGTGTGTGTGTGTGTGTGTGTGTGTGTGTGTGTGTGTGTGTGTGTGTGTGTGTGTGTGTGTGTGTGTGTGTGTGTGTGTGTGTGTGTGTGTGTGTGTGTGTGTGTGTGTGTGTGTGTGTATTTGTAAGGACCAAATGTCCCCACAAGTATATAGTAGAATTTGAGAAATAAGAAATAGACATTGTGAGGACCCAACATTTTTTTTTTTATAAAAAAAAAAAAAGATTCAGGTTGGAGTTTGTGTTAGGATTAAGGAATTCAAAATTGCGTTTAGAGATAAGAGTCATGCAGATCTGCTATTTTCCCGGCTTTAGGCTTTCACTGAAAAGAAAAATGCCCTAACATTTCACAAACGGCGTTCATACAATTGTCGTCAAAAAATGTTGATGTCCTCACAACTATATAGTAATACAAACTGTGTGTGTGTGTGCGTGGGGGTGCCGTGCGCGCGCGTGCACGTGCGCTGCACTAGATAAATAAGCACTCAGCTGTGCCTCCACAATAGATGGTGCTATAGCTTTTGTTCGGGGAACATTCCTGCCCGCAATTCAGTGGGTGGAGCAGGTGGCAAGGCGAGCACTTGTGACAGTGAGTAAACCTTCAGACAGCCTTCGGGACACTGAGATGGCATTGTGGGAAAACTAAATGCCATTTCATATCTAAGCCCATCAATTGCTTTTTATTTGTTAACACATTTTTCATTTTTCCGACGAGGAATAATACAAACATTGGGGTGGGGGAATGTTGCAAGGACTCGTTTTAAGGTCACAGATGAGTTGTTATATTTTTTTGTGTGGAAAAAGCATCAAGGGGACAAGAACAAACATAGCTGCAAGCAGCAATGTCGGGGGCCAAGCAATGAGCACAATATGAATGCAGTAAATTCGCCTACAGTGGCCTATAAACAGGAAATACGCTTTCTAGCGCCACCATTTGGAAGATTTTGAATCATTTTGAATGTTTTAATCCTGGCACAAAACCTTTTCAGATGGGGGATATGGGAGAAAAAAAACATAAAACGCTGAAATATGGAGATACAAGGTATCAGTGACGATATGCTATCGCTATCACCCTGACCAATGATATATCAGTAGCAACGGTTATCCCAGGCTACTTGAATCCAGGCCTGCATAACCCGCTAACCTTAGGGTTTAGTGAGAGGTGGAGGTTTATTAGAACCTAATAAAATGATGTTACCTTAAAGATAACATATGTACACACTTAAAGGACCATCATGCTCTGCCATGTGTAGCCCACACAAATCTTGGAAGGGGGTCCCTGCTAGCATGAAAAAGTTTGAGAAACACACTGGCTTATAGAACCCTCTGGATATTCCTCTTAAGACCGTAGCCCGTGTAGTCACTAGCTTTATCCAAGTAATAACCAAATCAATAATGCTCAATATGATATGTTTTCTCCTCGTACGGACTGCCCACGGTGACCACTTTGTTCTCAACGTATAGCATCACTATGTCACAGTCCATGTGAACTATTGATTTTATAATCAAATTTTACGCACGGTCAATAGCCATCAAGGGTATAGATCACGAGACGTTGGCATGTGAGAGTAGAGAGAGGGCCCTCTTTGTGTGAACCCTTCAAGTCATTATGTGATCTTTATGAAAGGAGTGCTTCTGAAAGTCAATGCAGCATTAGAAGTCTAGACAGCTCCCTTGTTATTATGGTTAAGAACACGCTGGTCATACAGTACCATTTAAAAGTAAATGAGGAATAATGTATTATATCGGCTCTGTCGGGTGGAAACCTCATATGTCCAAAACTTTTACTTTTCAGGATTCAAATTCAAAAGTACCAGATCCACAAGCTCGAAACACGTCGGTTCGCGCTGTGTTTCCAGCTTGTGGATCTGCTACTTTTGATGCTTTTTTTGAATGACGCTGTAGTATGATCAGGGTGTTAATTTATGAAAAAAAAACACAAAAAGTTTAAATATGCTGCCCGACAACATCGATATCATTGTTGTTGGGTGGAAAATGTTACTTTTCAGGAAATGGGGGGGAAAAAAACCTGTCCAATGGGATGAGTCCAATGTTATTATTCAGCCACAAGCTCTTGTTAAACTTTTTATTGGTTCAATATTTATAAAAATCCACAGATACACTTGACCACTTTCACTTACAATTATTATCTAAAAAATAAACATGAAACGCAGTAATATGGAGATACAAGGTATCTGCCCAACAGTGACGATATGCTATTGCTATCACCCTGACCAATGATATATCAGTACCAACTGTTATATCCCAGGCTACTTGAATACAGGCCTGAATAACCCACTAATCTTAGGGTTTAGTGAGAGGTGGAGGTTTATTAGAACCTAATAAAAAGATGTTACCTTAAAGAGAGGTCCACGTCTACTCTCTTTGGTCTGGGTGACGATCAGTCATCGTAGTCGTGTATCGCATCGTAATTTAGCCCGATCAACGATTGTCAAAAATGTCAACATCCGGTTATGACCGGATGTGACGTGAGCCTGTTTGGGAGGGGGCGAGTGAGCCAGCGAGGTCATCAATGTGTCGATTTGTTGCTCTCTACTGGTAGAACTGTATTATGGGTTTAAACACCCAATCAGATAATTTATTTGAATGAAAAATTACAAAATTACAAAATAAAAAAAAACGCAAATTGCTGGCACTGGGGGAGTACTTTATGAAAAAACTCTTGGCACTGAGAGAGTTAAAGGACCATCATGCCGCACTCTGCCATGTGTGTAGCCCTCCGATTATGACAATATTATATACTGTACGTTACTGCCGACCATTGTCCAAAGCATGCAGTGGTTTGATTGATTATGGAGTAAATGCGAAAATCTGCTTGCAGCTGACTTTCTTTCTTCTTTCTCCTTTCTTCTTTCTTTGCCGTACCACACATCATTTGACTTTGGCAAAAGTACAAAAAAAATAATAAAAATAAATAAGACATTTAAAAAAGAAAGAAAGAATTGGCATCAAATGTACTTTTCACAATGTGTGCCTGTTTTGTATCTTTTCTGTCTATCTTTCTTTCTTTCTTTCTTTATATTTAAAGAAAATCATTTTAGAGGTTTTAAGAAGGTGTTAAAAGTCCTTAAATTGTCACTTGTCTCATTGAAACGACACAGTCTGAGAATCGCTGAAGCACAGTACTTGAGTAAACGTACTTTCCAGTCCACCAACTGTCTAAGAATGTCCCTGCCAGCTTGCGTTCGACGCCGTTTCCGTATAAAGACTATTCTGGTCTTTGTAAAAGGAAGCGTCTGTCATCATGCCCATGGTCAACTTGTCAATGGCAACCTGAGCACCTGATAAAGATTACAATGTGAGCCAGGCAGGCAGCGTGTTTGTGCATCCCTCAGGCAGGACATCATGGCCCCAAACCCTCTGTGAGAATAGAGGGCCCCGCCTCCCCCTCCTCACTGTGCTGACTGAAGAGGATGGAGGCTTAACTATATAGGGAAGTGAAGGGACAGGAGTTTGGGCCCCAGACACACCACACAAACGTCCCCCCCTTCCCTAGAGGGTCAATTCCAGTGCTTCTCAAACTTTGTCAAGGACCCCCAAATTAATATTTGGCTAGTAGGCAGTGTTGCCATGTCTGCTTTATTATAAGCGACTTTGGGATTTATTTTCTGTAAAGGTGCTTGTAAATATTGGTAGTTGCGGGTTGCGTTTTTTTTTGGGCTTGTTTATAAAGTGTGGTTGCTAATTTGGGCTTGCTTCAATTTTTATTATTATTATTTAAACCAGTGGTTCTCAAATATTGTTTATGTCAGGGACCCCCAGATTAATATGTATTTGTGCCATAGGCAATAGGGCACAATGCAATGAAGCAGCAGTGTTAGGAGAGTAGTGTTAGGCATTAATGTCAATTTGGACAAAAAATTACTTAAGCAATTATGCTATGAGGCTAACGATATATCAGTTCAATAAGGGAGACGTCTATTAGTTTCTAAATATGGGATGGTCCCGTATTTCAAGGGACGGTTGGCAACCGTATTGGCCGCGGACCCCCATCTGAAGATATGTTGTGCCAAGTTTCAAATGTTTCAAGAACGCGCCAATTAAAAAAAAAATCAAGATTGTTTGAAAATAGACGATCTGCAAGCTCGCGAGGATCCGTTATTTTCAATTAGCCAATGTGTATAGGGTTTAAGTGTATAAACTGAACTAATTTCGCTTGGACCCCCAAGGACCACCGGGGGTCCCCAGACCCCAGTTTGAGAGCCACTGGTCTATTCTAGCTCCTTTCCAAGGCAAGGGGAAACCAGATATCCCTCTGTGCGTTTGGACAACCATGGCAGCTAGGATGTTTGAGCTGATAAGAAATGGGAGACACATATGTGACGAGGGACAGCAGGCTTAAAACCTAATTTATACTAGTACACTACAATTTACAGTTGAGGCCTTTAGTAGACACTCTTATCCAGAGTGACTTACAAGTGTGTGAGATCAGAATAAGCAGAGTAATTCAATTCAACCTTGTCAATAAACAACGAGGTAAATAGTCACATAAATAGAGTGCAGAGAGAACAATGTACTGACTCAAATAAACTAGGATACCATGCAAACATCTGTCTAAAGCAGTGGTTCACATACGTTCTAGCTCGAGACCAAAAAGAGAATGTATTTTTGGTTTAAGTTTTATACTCGCAACCCATACAAATTGGCCCGCAACCCAAACTTTGGTCCCGACCCACTGTTTGGGTCACAGCTAGCATATTAGTATTGTGAGCTTGTAGATCTGCTATTTCATTTCATTTCATTTCATTTCATTTATTAGCTGACTTGTTTTTGTTTTATTCACAGATGACTGGCTTACACTGAAAGGAGATACTTTACGCCACTGCTATTATTTCAAAACTTTAGTTACAAGTCAATTTGCAGGTTTAGATCATTAATAAAAAAAACATACTTTAACCACTTATTTTATATTTCAGCTATTCAAAAAAGAAAATAGCAAATCTACAAGCTTGTACATCTGATATTCTAGGGACTTGTAACAGTATCAATTGCGGTATTTCCACTTTTACTTAAGTGAAAAAAACAGAGTACTTCTCCCTCCACTGATGGCACCATGGGCCTTAAGGCTTAAAGCCTGTGTGTGTGTGTGTGTGTGTGTGTGTGTGTGTGTGTGTGTGTGTGTGTGTGTGTGTGTGTGTGTGTGTGTGTGTGTGTGTGTGTGTGTGTGTGTGTGTGTGTGTGTGTGTGTGTGTGTGTGTGTGTGTCCACTCTCAATTTCTTTATGGACGGTGTTAATACCTGGATAGGAACAGCTACAATCACTAGATGTCCATGAGGGGGGGGGGGGTCCTCACAGCGGCTGACTCCTGGACCACGCAGGCAGGAGTCCCCCCCCCCCCCGATCCCAGGGCACAGAGGAATTATGGGAAAAGCCGCAGCTAATCCGCTGGCAGCAAGGTCAAACGAGCCCGCGGCGGGGACTGGGATACTAGGATACTAGGATAGCCACCTGCCTCGCAGGCCAGCCAGCCCCCGCCCCCCCCCCCCGGTCTCAGTCCCCTTCCTAATTGAAATGTTGTGATAAATTTGTGTGCCGGGGTCAGATGTTACGCACCGCCTGTGAGAAGGGTCAGTGAGGGGGGTCGGATGGAGGGGGGGGGGGGGTGGCTGTTGCCGGTGTGTGTGTGGGGGGGGGTCTCTGTCCTTCAGGGACCACTCTCTTGATCTTTTATAGTGTCCACTAATTTGCCGGGGCAGAGTTGATTTGCGCTCACACACAGGACTCTCTCTGGTGGTCTGTTTGTCCCCCGGCCAAAAAAACACCCCTCTCCACTGACAAGATGAATGGTTGGCTGCTGGCAACGTGTAACCCCCCCCCCCCCCACACACACACACACACACACACACACCACTCCTCTCGACTCCTCCGCCGAGGGGGGGGGGGGGGTCGGTAATGAAAAGTGTCCCACTCCTTTGTTTTATCTGAAGAAAATTGATCAGGTGGGTTTTTTTCAGAGCACAGAGCAGAGTTGTTGAAGGGACTGAATATGAATGAGATATTATGACCCCAAAACATATCCTCACGTGTGCAGGGTTAACCCTTCCATCGCCCTAAAAGCTGGACCAATCCAACGATCAGTTTGGACTGTGGGGAAGGTTTTTAACATGATAGAATGACCAAACTGATTTGAATGAATGACCTGAGAGAGATTGTGTTTAGAAGTGGAGTCAGAATCAGAGTGGTCTTTATTGTCACAACTATATAAAACACCTATATTTTTTTACTGACGAAATTTACATAAAAACTAAATAGAAACTAGGCTACTGTATGATGACTAAAACTATGACTACATTTACTGACAATTAAAAAAAAAAATCAGTAAAGTCTAGACTAAAATGTTTGGGAGGAATTCAGTGTAACGATAGTTCATGTAGACACGGAAGGCAGAATGTTTATATTCTTCATTCACACTCCCCAGACCCCCCCATTTGCTTTCAAGCTTATACAGTTGTACTCCTTTAAGTCAGTATGTTCAACCTCTTGTCATTCTCATTCGCTACAAGCCAACTCACTCACGCCCTCATACCCACAGTGCAACTCGGGCGGTTCATTTAAGCAGCTTCTGCTCTCTGTTCATTCTACATGCTTAGCTGTCATTGCAGGTTGTTCAGCTGTAGGTTTTCAAATTCCCTCCACCTCCCCGGCCTCCTCCCTGTGGCATTTAGTTACGGGGCCAGAGCTCAGCTCTGGACCTGTTTTAATATTGCCTGTATTCTGTTTCTTCTGCCACTTTTCGCAGTTCTGGCTGAACCGTGCTGTCGCTTTTTATATGGTAGATGGTCATGAAAAACTATCAAGAAATAATTCTCACAATCTTTCGTCAAAAGGTGGCGCTATAGCACTCAATTGAAAATGCCAAATTTGAACAGGTACAACTCATGCCCTGTTTGACGTACAGCCATAAAACTTCAATACACACATGCGTCTACTCATGATGAACAACTTTAACCCTCTGACTTTTGACCTCTGACCTTTAGATCTCCCACCATTTTGAATTATATGAAAAGCAGCTAAAATCTATCTCCTCCTGGGATTTTTGAGCAATCTGCACGAAACGTTTTACACATGAACTTTGGACCTATGCCGACAAACAAGCAGCGAGGATTTTCCATAAGTGAAAAAATGAAGCTTTAATGAGCCAATGAATATTGCAGTTTTATGACAATTATTCATCTGCCCCTAACACATACATGCAGACTCACATTTCTTTGAAACTTTGCGTTAATGTTGAGGGTCATTCCAAATATTACTGAAACCAATCTTACTCCAATTGGTCAAAGGGGGGCGCTATAGCGATTTTTTGAAAGTGCAAACTTTAAACAGGCAAAAGTCATGCCTCGTTTGGCCGACAGCCATTAAACCTGCTTACACATGTGCCTTGACTCATGAGGAACACATGTATCACGTTGACCAGTAAGCTCCGCCCTTAGATTGTCCGCAATTTTGAGCAGTTTGAAAAACACTTAAACCCAGGATTTTTCAGCTATTTGCGTGAAACTGTATCATCTGTGTGGTCTCCTTTTTCACAGGTTCTTGTCTGTTGCTCCAATGGCTTCTCCCTTAAACGTGTGCCTCACAACCGCAAGGTTGCCGGTTCAAGCCTCACTTGATGCAGACTCATTTAAGTTGAATTGCAAAAAACATGACTGTATCAATGAATACATGTGCAAACGGTAAAGATAACATGAAATGCTTATTTGAGAGTATGTTTTTTCAATGTATGACGTACTTCATTGTGAAAATAGCCGATCTACAATCTCACCACTTTTCAGATAGCAACGTTTTGTGAGCTTGTTGATCGGCTGCTTTCACTGGTTTCGGTTTCGAGGAGACATACAATTTCTCTATTGGTAAATGGTTTGTGAACGAGTGATCTTAGTGTTAGTGTTAGTGTGAATTATTTTTTCACTGGTTCTGGTCTGTTGGTCCAATGGTGTCTCGCTTCAGCATCAGCCTCTGGATCCAAGGTCACCAGTTCAAGCCTCAACTCTTGCTGGCTACTTCTCAATTGTATCGCACAAAACATGACTGTATCAATTAATGCATGCGCAACTGTTAAAGGTAACATGAAATGCTTCTTGGAGAGAGTATTTTTTGCAATATATGACAAAATTGTGAAAATAGACGATCTACAATCTCACAACTTTTCAGATAGCAACGTGTTTCTGAGCTTGTAGATCGGCTGCTGTGTTATATCTTTTTTCACTAGCCTTGTCTATTGGTCCAATGCCTTCTCCCTTAAGTGAGTGCCTCATGACTGCAAGGTTGCCAGTTCAAGCCTCACTTGATACAGACTAATTTAAAGTGCATTGCAAACTACAAGACTGTATTAATGAATACATATGCAATTGATAAAGATAACATGAAATGCTTATCTGAGAAGGTGTGTTTTTGCAATGTATGACATACTTCATTCTGAAAATAGCCGATCTACAATCTCAAAACTTTTCAGATAGCAACGTGTTTCTGAGCTTGGAGAGCGGCTGCTTTCACTGGTTCAGTTTTATCTTCAACAGACAACCTCAGCCTGGTCAAAGCTATAGCACTATAGGTAGTGTTGCAGCCTGTCAATCCAAAGGTTGAGGGTTCGATTCCTGTTAATGGCAATAGGATGACACGTCCAATCAATCCATTCTGCTTCCATCTTTCTCTCTCTTCAATCTATTGTTTCCATGTCTCTCTCTCTTCAATCTATTCCGTTTCCATGTCTCTCTCTCCGCCCTTAGATTGTCCGCAATTTTGAGCAGTTTGAAAAACACTTAAACCAAGGATTTTTCAGTTATTTGCGTGAAATGGTATCATCTGTGTGACCTCCGTTTTCTCTGGATCAGGTCTGTTGGTCCAATGGCTTCCCGCTTAAGTGAATGTTTCATAACATCAAGGTTGCCGGTTCAAGCCTCACTTAGTGGAGACTTCATTTAAAGTGCACTGCAAACAACAAGACTGTATTAATGAATACATTTGCAATTGATAAAGATAACATTAAATGCTTATCTGAGAAGGTATGTTTTTGCAATGTATGACATACTTCATTCTGAAAATAGCCGATCTACAATCTAAAAACTTTTCAGATAGCAACGTGTTTCTGAGCTTGTAGATCGTCTGCTTTCACTGGTTCAGTTTTATCTTCAACAGACAACCTCAGCCTGGTCAAAGCTATAGCACTATAGGTAGTGTTGCAGCCTGTCAATCCGAAGGTTTGAGGGTTCGATTCCTGTTAATGGCAATAGGTGAGATGTCCAATATCAATCCATTCTGCTTCCATCTCTCCTCTCTCTCATCTAATATATGTTTCCATGTCTCTCTCTCCTCAATTAATGCATGTGCAACTGTTAAAGGTAACATAAATGCTTCTTGGAGAGAGTATGATTTTGCAATGTATTGACAAGAAACTTCATTGTGAAAATAGCCGATCTACAATCTCACAACTTTCAGATAGCAACGTTTTGTGAGCTTGTAGATCGGCTACTTTCACTAGTTTTCGTTCCGAGGAGACACAAAAATGCCTTTATGGTAAATGGTTTTGTGAACCAGTGATCTAGAGTAGTTCGGGGACACAGAGGCTTTGGTTCATAAATGGCCGGAAATACATATAAATATCAACAAGACACTACCAGTAATGTGTCAATTAATACATAATGCAATTGATAAAGATAACCTGAAATGCTTATTTGAGAGGGTATGAATATGTATGACATACTTCATTCTGAAAATAGCCGATCTACAATCTCAACACCTTTCAGATAGCAACGTTCTTTCTGTTGAGCTTGTAGATCGGCTGCTTTCAACTGGTTCACTTTAATCTTCACAGACAACCTCAGCCTGGACAAAGCTATAGCACTATAGGTAGTAGTTGCAGCCTGTCAATTCAAAGGTTGATGGTTCGATTCTGTTAATGGCAATAGGTTGAGATGTCCAATCAATCGATTCTGCTTCCATCTCTCTCTCTCTATTATGTTTCCGTGTCCTCTCTCTCTTCAATCTATTCCATTTCCATGTCTGTCTCTCTCTCTCTCTCTCTCTTCAATCTATTCCGTTTCCATGGCTCTCTCTCTCTCTCTTCAATCTATTCCGTTTCCATCTCTCTCTCTCTCTCTCTCTCTCTCTCTCTCTCTCTCTCTCTCTCTCTCTCTCTCTC